>NC_063350.1:49305434-49364985 GCF_021869965.1 Rhincodon typus | reverse complement strand
AGTGGTCCCTCCGGAAAGCAGATAAGGGTGGGGAGGGAAAAATGTCTATGGTGGTGGGGTCAGATTGCAAATGGCGGAAGTGTCGGAGGATGATGCGTTGGATGCGGAGGTTGGTGGGGTGGTACGTGAGGATGAGGGGGATTCTGTTTTGGTTGTTATTGTGGGGAGGAGGTGTGAGGGATGAGTTGTGGGAAATGCAGGAGACACGGTCGAGGGCGTTCTTGACCACTGAGGGGGGGAGGTTGCAGTCCTTGAAAAATGAGGACGTCTGAGATGTACGGAAGTCGATTGCCTCATCCTGAGAGCAGATGCGGCGGAGGCAAAGGAATTAGGAATAGGGGATGGAATTTTTGCAGGAAGGTGGGTGGGAGGAGGTGTATTCTGGGTAGCTGTGGGAGTCGGTGGGCTTGAAATGGATATCGGTTTCCAGGTGGTTGCCAGAGATGGAAACAGAGAGATCCAGGAAGGAGAGAGAGGTATCAGAGATGGTCCAGGTGAACTTAAGGTTGGGGTGGAAGGTGTTGGTGAAGTGGATGAACTGTTCGAGATCCTTGTGGGAGTATGAGGCGGCGCCGATACAGTCATCAATGTAACGGAGGAAAAGGTGGGGTTTAGGGCCAGTGTAGCTTTGGCCTGCTGTGTTCATCCAGCTCTAAACCTTGTTATCTCAGATTCTCCAGCATCGGCAGTTCCTACTATCTCTGTTGAAGTCAAAGACTGGGATTTAAAATGTCTAGAAACATAACCATTGGAAATAATTACATGTAAGTCTATGAGGAATATTAGCGAAGCAAGAATAAAGAATTAAACAAATTTTATTCTCCAGGAAAGAAATTAATTGGAATTCAGCTGACCATGTGGCAATATTTTGTGGCTGTGTTTATTAACAGGACATTGATTCTTCTGTTAGCTTATAACCTGAGTGACTGTTTTAGGAAGAGATTAAGATGTTCAATGTGATTAATATTTATGGTTAAAACAGAGGCGGACTATCGATGGTCCTTAAGTTTAATAAATGTGAAAATTGGCAGTGAAAAATCAATGTTTGGTGAACTCTCATTTTTAGAATTTCTATAGTTATTCGTGATTTATAAATGCTTTTGTCGGAGCTAATTTTCCATATATTTCCTTCCCATTTGCTTTTTCACCTTGTGACTTGGACATTAATCCTTGGCCTTTTAAATTGATCTCAATTTTTAAAAGTTCCTTAACAGCATTCACAAGGATTCAGGTGAGAATGCATTGGCCTCCCGGGAAGTGAGCTAGGAGGTGGGGAGTGACAGGAATGGAAGGTGCTGGGTGTTGGGTCATATTTCCTGATGGTATCTCACAGCTGGAAGAATTTTGCCAATGGTGGCAAAGGCAGTTATACAGCTGCCTGCCTACTCGAGACATTGAGGTCATATATTTAACATTTAGGTCATCTTCAGCTTCCTGGGCTGTTGGCATTTAGCCAATGGCAGAATGACCCCATACCATGAGCAGAGGCTGCTAACAGGAGGGAGGCAGCCTCATGAGTATTCTTATTGACGTTGGCACTTTCACGACTCAAAGAGGGGGACCTCAGCTTCCCCTCTCAATGCTGTAGCTCGTCTGTTTGATGGCAGTAGATGAAAAAAAATTGTCTTCCTCCCCTCAAAGGACACCTCAAACTGAAGGCTGTCTCTCAGCTCTGCAGTTCTCAGTGTTGCTTTTAAGGCTGCAGAGAGGTTGGGCATACAGTGAAGAGAGTCAGTCCACCATCTCTAATCATTGAAGGTAATTAAGAAGTCTCTATCAGGAAATTAGTGTTCTAGTTCCCAATGCCTTCGGGAACCACAAGTGGTTCCAGTGTTGAGGCTTATTCCCTGCTGAGAAAATCCCAGCCGTATTCAGATGGCCTCCAGGGAGAAACTTACTTCTGAGGTGATATAGCACTTTCCTCATTATGTGTAGCTCATCAATGGTTTAAGATAATGTTTACTGAAATCAAGTCAATTATAAGTATCACTTTAAACACAATGTTGGTTTGAATTATATTAACTTAATGACGAATAAATGATTCCAATATCTGAGAGCAGTTATCACTTTTTGTTCATTCGGATTAGACTTTTACTGGTGCCAATGAATTTAATGCTTAAACCATTAGCAAGTGCAAGGCATGCTAAGCTCCCAGGGTGCACATTTCACTTTTAGAGCTTTTAACTGTGACAGATTTCAGCAGCGGTTCCATCGCTACTAACTTCACTCTGCAAAAATGAGCACTTGAAAACCTGTGTAAAAGACTGTCTTTCTATTTATATCTGTCTTCTACCCATTCTCTATTTCTTATTCACACAATCACAGATTATTAGGATGTAGGCAAATGCTATTCACCCATTGTGCCTGCATCAGCAACGTGAGCATTTTGACCCTGAGCCAGTATCTTGCCCATTCCCTATTCCCTCGTATTTTTATTAAAATTTTATTTTATTAATTGATTCCCTCACTTGTATTTACTTTTTTCTTACTAAATACCCAACAATAAACCTTTATTAGTTAAACTATTGGCTTAGATCATAGATAGCACTTCAATAACTGAATCTAAGCATATCACTCAAACCAAGAGTTAAGTAAATTGTCTGATGTCCCATTGTCATTGGGGAGTCTGGTAACGCACAGGTACTGACTTTTAGATGAGACACTTCATTAAATGTCTTTTCAGGTGCATTTAAAATTCCCATGTTGCCATGACAAGTAAAGAAGGATGTGCTCCCAAACTCATGATTAACACTTTCTCCTGCTCCATTGGGATGATTAAGGCAGCTGTGGAACTCTTTAGTTATCGGTTCAGCCTTGTTAAATCTGACAACAGTAATTGAGGCTCAAAAGCAATTTCTTGGAAATGAAGCATGCTAAGATGGCAGAGATGCTATGTTCAGGAAAATTATTTCTTTCTTAAATTGTATAAAAAGAAATTACTGACCATATTGTACTTTCTCTGTGCTGCAGGATCTCATAATCCAATCCAAATGGACAAAAATGATTACTTATCATATTCCAAATGCTATTCTGAGCCAATTGAGGCCCTGATGTGTAAACATTGACACGGTTATAATTCAAATAAGGGATCCTACAAAATACATCAGGGTAGAAATTCAGATTTGGCGGAAGAAAGGATTTATGGTTTTGACTGCCAGTTATATGTCCTGTGCTAATAATGGATAATGGGTGGCTCCACAATTCCTAAGGGCCCACACAATCACTGTAATAATGCAGGAAGCCCGACTGGAACGGAACTTCATTTACTGTTGAACACTGAAATGGAGTTCCTATTCATGGTGTACATAGGCTTATCACAGTCCAGGACAGACAGTTCTGTCCCTGGGTCTGCATTATAAAGGGTTCAGTCAATGAGTTCCAGTTGGGCAGGCCATTGCCTGTTATCAAGGGAAAATACTCAATGAGCTCAACAGGGAGATTAATTCATGACTCCCCATGGGTTTTAAATGGTTATCACAGCCCACAAACTAGCAATTTTAATTTGACCTTAGAACAGCAAAAGTAAATCCGAATCTTAACTGTCCAAAGGAATCATTGATTCATGGCAAAATTACCAATCCAATTTCTTAATATAACTCTGCAAAAAAAAAACAAGACTGTCTTTGAAATGTTCAAGGCTAGACTCCAGGGTTTCCAGACCAAAGTTAACTTTAACATCAAACTCATATCTTCAATTCTTCTGGAACTCAGGAAGAATTTCTGCAACTTGGCGAATTGTGGAAAGTGCAAGCTCTGAATGGCCTTCTCCCACTCCTATTAGCCAACTCAAATCAGTATTGGAAATATAAATGATGTTTACTGCAAGCCTGTATCAATCTCATTTGGGTGAAAACTAGCTTGTCCCAGGCTTTGATTTTGGGGACTACAAATGATACCCTTCTGGAAATACTGCCTCCTTCGATGAATCAAGACACAGAGATCCAAGGTTGTCCATTTCATGCAGAGTACACCTCCAGCAAGTATCTCAGCATCTGGAGTATAAATTAATGTTTTCATTCAACGTGCTAAACAAAATTGGCAAAGATTGAATGTTCCCTTTGACATACATTGTCCCAGTTGTTCCATCATTGGCAAAGAGCTCTGACACTGAGTCAGTGGTATCTCCCAAAGGAGTAGCAGGTGAGGATACAGTGGAAGTCTAATGTTATGCATTTTAATATATCATAAATTTGTTTAATATTGGGGTCTCTCATATCTCAAAGTGTGCAAAATGTTATTTAAATCTTCATTCTGCTAGTTAAAACAGAAGGAAATAGAAACTAACAAAAAACATAAATTGAGGAATAGTTTGAGGTCAGAACTGAGGAAGGGTTAACCTGAAAAGTTAACTCTGATTTCTCTCCACAGATGCTGCCAGACCTGCTGAGCTTTTCGAGCAATTTCTGTTTTCATTTCTGACTTCCAGCATCCGCTGTTCTTTTGGTTTTTATTTAGAAAATAGGAGCTTTCTTATTAAGGGAGTCCAGCTGACAGGCAATTTTGCTTTTCATAGCCGAACATCCTCCTAGGCTCAGGAAGCACAGCAGAATTCAGGTAATGTTTTTCACAGGCTATGAGAAAGCCCCCGACACAGCAAATACCTGTATAGGGACATTTACTTTGAGGGAATCAGCTGGAGGTGGACCAAAAGCGAGAAGTATTTCAGGCATCCATCTTCCAGGATGATGCTGCATCAAACACCACCCACAGAGCTATCCTCTTCCATGCACTGCAGAACAATGACAGGATCAGCCAGCTAGCATAGGATAGCGTCGAACCAAAGGCAGTCGGGAGTTTCCCACTTGGATTTTTTGGAGAATTGAACCCAACGTAGAATCAATTATCGCATCCATATCTTACCTCAAACTGAAGGGGACCAAATCCTCACCATGTGTCGTTTATGACAGAACACAGATATAGCTTGGTTGTTCAGGTTGATCTTCAGTTTTACTAAGGATTTAAAGCCTCTTATAATTTGTCACCCAGGACTTTCAGTGTCGCAGTATGTGAACATTCAAATGCTTTCTGCACACTGTTCATCATCTCACTGAAGTTGTGGTGCTGACATTTTCCCCATATCATATCTGAGGCTCCAGCTGCATGCAAACTGTGTTGCAGAGACATTGTTGTTTATAGGGAGATAGAGAACATGGGCAGAGGTAGAAAATAATGGAAAGCCTTGAGGCAAGAAACATTAAAACAAACGACCTGCAACTGAACATATGGATTGTAGTGGAACTCCATTTCGAATATATCAGAATGTCTCATTTGCCAGTTTTACTGTGTTTCAACTTCTGGGGATCCCAGCAAATCCACAGATGTGGATGTTCTGTCGAATATAGCATTGCAACATCATTAACATTGTTTAACATCTGAGATTACCCACTAAAGACACATAAGGATTTTTTTTTACACATAGAGATATTTTCAATCAGAAATTTGCGAGTATTTGGAACTATCTTTCCCACAAGTAGAAGCAGAGATTTTAACATTGGTGAGCAGGAACACAGAGTAATCAGATCAGCCATTTTATTTTTATTGAATAATCAAACAAACTTGAGGAACTGAGTGGCCTACTTCTGCTCCTAGCTTCTTTGGTTGTATGTTCATGTTTTTGTTTCACAGCAACCTATTGGAATTGACATCCGCAATGTGCATTACGCAATACCTGAACACTTTATATGATGACATGTTATGAATGCTTTTTAACTCTGCCATCTTAACCCCTTTAAAATGTACATGTTAATATCAATTAGAGCTGTAGAGACGTACAACACAGAAAAAGACCGTTCAGTCCAACTTGTCCACGCTGACCAGATATCCTAAATTCATCTTATCCCATTTGCCAGCATTTGGCCCATATCCCTCTAAACCCATCCTATTCATGTACTCATCCAGATGCTTTTTAAATGGTATAATTGCACCAGCCTCCACCACCTTCTCTGGCATTTCATTCCATACACGCATCACCCTCTGGGTGAAAAAGTTGCCTCTTTGGTTCCTTTAAAATCTTCCCCTCACCTTAAACCTATGCCCTCCAGTTTTGGATTCCCCGACCCTGGGGAAAAGACCTCGACTATTCACCCTATCCATGCCCCTCATAATTTTAAGAACTTCTATAAGGTCATCCCTCAGCCTCTGATGCTCCAGGAAAAATAGCCCCAGCCTATTCAGCCTCTCCCTATGGCTCAAACCCTCCAACCCAGCAACATCCTTGTAAATCTTGTCTGCAACCTTTCAAGTATAACAACATCTTTCCTATAGCAGGGAGACCAGAATTGTAACTGGTTAGGGAGGTACTTGCCATGAATATGTCAAATATCTCTCCACATTTAGGTAAAACGAGAATTTGTATTATGCTTTTAATGACCAGATGTCCTAGAACATGTTACAGAGTCACCATTGTTATAGCAGCAAATTTGTACAAGCCAGCTTCCTAAACAAAGCAATATGATAAAGACCCAGATAATCTGCTTGTAATGATTTTGGTTGAAGGATAAATATTAATCAGAACATTGGGGAACGGCTTCTCCCTTCTTTGAATATTGTCATGATATCTTCCCCCACATTCACTTGAGAGAGTTGAAATAGTACCATTGTCATCACTCATCAAAAAGGCAGGGCCTCGGGTTTCTGAAATGGGACAGAAATCTACAATCTTCTGATTGTAGAGGCAATAGGTTTGCTATGATCCAAGACTGATGTGAAAACCAAAAGAAACTCAATGGAGGGAAAGGAAAGCACTAAATTCTACTTTGGTGTTACCACGTGTAAATTTATAAAAATCGTACATTTTAATGATCCAGTTGGCATTTTTGCCACTTTACAGTCAGAACAGCACAATCAAATACAACTTCTTGGCACCCCAACAGTGTTGCATCTTGTACTTATTGCACAGTGTAGATCTTCTGTAACCTACCTCATGCAGGCGTAGAACTCATGAGTAAATGAGCCACAGCATGCTGAGTTGTTGGTGTATTTGTTCTCTGGCTTGAGTATTGGGTTGAAACTAACCAAAATCATTAATTATGTTTCATGATATCTATGTTGATTATTTCAGAGCTGTAATCAGTAGTAGCAATCAATCTTCTATCCCCATACAACAAGCATACTTAGCTAAGAGAAGCATTAAAAGTGTTTGAAAATATAGTTTATCTTCAAATAGGTTCGGATCTGTTAGCTTTGGGACAGCAATTAACATAAAGTAAATGAACCACGAGGTAAGAAAAGAACATTTCACCAGTGAAGCTTATTCGTCCCAACAATAATATACACTCTGCTGCAGCATGGTGAATGACCGACCCTTAGGGAAGGTCATGCAATCTCCTCACACAGAACAGATAACCAAAGAAACCCGTTGAACATTCACTCTGTCATCCTACATTATTCTGGATCGATCGACTATTTTCCTGTGCAAGAGATATTTATTACCTCAGGATTTTATTCCCTAGAGAATACATTGTGTTGCTTAAATATTCATCCTTTCAATCTCTTCCTAAGTTGACATTATGCGAGATCTTTTTTCAGAAATGACTAAAGTGGCACTAACTGCTTTAGTCAGGGAGTTCATTTCACTCATCTTCACAGGCAGAAAAGATTTGAGGCTCCAGTGAATAATCAAACAGAGGAATTCTTCACTAGGACGTCAATGAAATAGCATATGTAGATAAAAAAAGTCCCAAAATGTATTGCGGTTACTCAGAATTCTTTATAACTGTTTGATCTCCATGAAATCTGATTGTCTCTTTGTGATGGGATCACAGAGAGTGTAAGAGAGGTTCACCAGGATGTTATCTGGGCTGGAGTGGTTCAGCTATCAGCAGAGCGTAGATAATGTCCATTTTCCAATCTTATTCGAGAAAGGGGAGGCCAATATCTCATCAACAAGTCACCCTTTGTTTACACATGTACAGTACATGGACTCTGACCAGCTCGCTAAGAGCCAGTCCACAGATTGAGGAGACTCTCTGAGACTCCTGTTTGTAGCTATCAGCTAGGGGTCCCTGATTGGCCCAGATTAACAGCCCTAATCAGAGATCTCATACTCAACAAGATTCATCTGGCCAACCTTAATCCAATCCGATGCTGAAAATAATAACAATCATCCAGCTGGGTAGATATATTAAAACTGGGCACAAAGACATGGACACATAGCATTCAACACTACCAGATCAATACTGAGCAATTCCTGAATTAACACATCGTTGGAACATTGTTGTTGGCAGTGACTGTTCTTGATTTGAAGGTGATGGCAATTCGGAGTCACAATTTTCTGCCATAAATGTGACTGAGCAGGTTAATTCCTGACCCACAGACCTTTGCACACTTTGGGTAGGACATTCCAAGAGGTAGTGAGATATGGAGTGCAGGATTTGCTTCTATCGCTTTCCATTCTTATTTCTGTTCTGCCTCATCATTTAAGACATTGGGACTCAAAACACAGTGCACCTTGATTTACAATGTCTGGTGGCAAGCTTTCCTCTCTAGTTGTTAAAGTTAACTCCACCATCCTTCAAGTTGAACTCCAGTGTGTCTTTGAAGCTTTATCTTGTCTTCCCTTGGACTGCTGGGCACTTGAGAATTGCTACAAACACTAGAGAGGTTTAATAGACACTCATTAAAATATTGGACACTTAGTGTAGTCTTGCCTCCATAATTCAAATCCCAAAAGCTAATATTAAAAATGCTGATGGAAATATGTTATCTGATAGATTCCCTGGATTTGCACCATAACAACGTTCTCCTTAGAGATGGTGCTGCAATGGTATGGAAAATCAGTTACACATCTGACGACACAATGTCTCTAGCTGCCCCAGAAAATGCTTTACACTAAAATGAACAGATATGCCAGGTTTGCTACAGGAATTTCCTTTCTCCTGTTTTGATAAGTTCCCCAGTGTAGATGGAAATCTTAAAGGAACTCAATACAGTGCTCTGAATCTTACTTTATTTTGTCTAAATGCAGGTTGCTTTGATTTGTTTGAAGAGCTTTTCTTCCGTGTGGCCTAGCAAGGGTTTTCGCAGTATCTTATCAAACTCGCCCAGTACCTACCTACCCCACGGTTATGGTATGCATCTTGTCCAATTCTAGTGTTGTCTTATCACAAAATGTGTCCAGAACAACTTACCACTTTTGGATATTCCCCACATCAACTGGCATTCCTGGCATATTACTCATGTTTAAAAAGTTGTTGTGTGACCAGTCAAGCGTTGTCAGTCAGAGTTGCCCTGAGCTGTCTCTAACAGTTGCCCTGGACGTTGTAGATGGTGCGCGGGGTGGGGGGGTTGGAGCGGGTGTGGGGTGGAATTTGTTGCCCCATATTGCAGGCAGGCACCCGGAAGTAGGTAGTACAGAGGTAGAATGTTCTCTTTCCCCAGGACCAACAAAGGGGACAGAGCAACAGACTGTACCCCCCTGGTCCCACCTGAATCAGTGCAGTCTCAGTTGTATGGAGGAATGGCCAGCAATGTAAGAAGCAGTTTAATGTCCTGTTCCACTCCACCAGGGAAAGTGTCACCATCTCTGACACTTTGTTCTGACTCTGTCTCGATCATTGCACCCACTGGCCATCAAGGCTCATCCTTCTACCACTCTCGCTGTTGTCTGCAATATCTTCCTGCACTCACTGTCACCTACCCCAACACCCGACACCACAAACCCTGCGTGTCATCTATACGGCCTGCTCACTCACTTAGGACACCTCCCCACCCGTACAAGAAGAAGTAACAATTGTGCCCACCACTTTTGTCTCCCTTACAGCTGCCCCTCTCTCATTCCAAGAGGAGATCAGCCCTCAGAAGGTGTGGAGACCTGCCTTACATTCAGCTCCTCATCCCTTAGCTGGAGAGCATCATGACTCTGACCATCCCTAGTGGCTGACAGCTGTGTCCAAGCCCCTGGACTGGAATCGGAGGGTGACCTTCACTTACTATGCGGGGACTCCCTGAGTGAAGGCTATTTCCCTTGACTTTACTGAAAAGCTTCCTTGTTTTATGACTGTGCTAAATGACACAGAAATACAGCAGAACTGTGAGCCGCTCAGACTGAGTGGGCGAAACACAGAGACAAGTCAATGCAAGGTGGGGATGCTGTAAGTATCCAGGTAGGTTCAGAGTGAGCGAATGCAATAAGAACAAACAAACAGAATGGAAATATCCATGAGCTGGGTGTTCTTGCTGAGGCATTACAGTGATGGTTGTCAGTACAACCTTTAAGTGCAAAGGTTTATCATAAGTGGATTGGAGATGTGCCATGAGGGTTCTTAGAGGCAGAATCATATTGGATGCCAGTATCTATGGACATGGGATATGTTTGGGTGGTGCCCATGGTGTTTGTCCTGAGATGTTCTTGCCCAGTTTCCAGCTTGGAGGCCTTTTGGAGCAAGCAGTGAGATGAATCCTCCAGGTCCTTCCTCTGATGTCCATGTGGAGAATTCTCAACATCTAACTTGTTCAGCAAGTTTGGTAAGATAGGAAGCAGAATATTAATGAAGCAAGTTGACCCATTAATAAAGTGTTTAACAAGCTATAACTTCACTTAATTGGCAATTCACTGATGCCCAGTGAGACACTTAGAATCATAGAATCATAGAATCCCTACAGTGTGGAAACAGGCCCTTTGGCCGTCTTGATAATAACTGAAAGAACTTCAGATGCTGTAAATCAGAGACAAAACAGAAGTTGCTGGAAAAGCTCAGCAGGTCTGGCAGCATCTGTGAAGAGAAATCAGAGTTAACGTTTTCGGTCTGGTGACCCTTCCTGAGAACTTGTTTTGCTGATCAGTAATGCATACAATGCATGAAAGAAGCAATGAGTTCCTCTCATCATTGAACTGCAACTTATTGGACTTCTCATGTTATCCTGTTATAATTCTCATTTTGGCCCATGTCACTCAGGCCCCTATAAAATTCCACTTAACATGGTGACACCAGTTGCGTTCCAGTATACAGTAGCTATACTCTTCTGATGTTCCAATAGCACAAGAAGATAAATGGCTTTTTTATTCTTTCCTGTCTCTAGGCTAAGGTACAACACAAATATCTCAACACTGATGAAAAAAGAAAAGCACAGTCTAGACACGAGAGCAAGGTTGAGTCACAGAAACCTGAAGGGGAGATAGTTAGAAACATATGGCGTGGGGAAGGCAGGGTATGGTTTTAAAATTAAATCAATTTGGTTTACTGTGACGTGTCCTCTGACATGACCAAGCAAGTTATTAATTTCTATTAGGATGAGCAATGAACTATTGACCTTGCTAGTGTTCGCCCAAACTCATGAATGAATAAAAACACAGTCTCTTGCTCATTTCATTTAAAAGTGTTATTGTCAGTGTCTCAATTACTCGGTAAAAATGAATTTATTGAAGGCTCTGAGTTAAGTAGATTTTGCAAATACTTAGCATAATGTACCATTAAGATAATTGTTATAGTTTAGGTTTTAGAAACTTTTAGGATGTTTAAACTATATTGTTGGACAAAGCTTTTAATACGAGCAAACAGAATTGTAATCTCTGTTTATGTCAGTTTTTAAAAATGACCAAGCGGTACTCCATGCATTCTCAAGGTCAGGAGATAAATATTCATGAAATAGGCCATTCAGTCCAATTTATCTCATCTACATAGAACAAAAGCTACAATCTCCACAATTCAACTCTATTTTAAATAAATTCTGTTGTCTCTTCAACTTCATCCCCATGTCAGTTTCATATGTTGAACGACCAGGTGTGAGGGAGAACTGCCTGACATGCATCTTAAATTTTCCCTTTGCCAGTTTGAACCTGTGCTTCCTTGACCGACTGTTAATAATTTAACATTCTGTGGGATTCAAAACTTATCATTTCTGTACTATTTATTATCTTCTGCCTGTCAAAGTGTGAAGGCTATAGAGGATTAAGGGCTGGCCTGATTCAGTGTATAAAATTTTAAATGGATTCATTTGTGTAGATACAAATAAACGAATTGTAGTTTAAGTTGGGAGGACCAAGGTCAAGAATGAGGTGACAATCTTAAAATTAGGCTTGGCTCTTATTGAAATTGGGAAATTTTCTTTCACAAAATTTGTAGAGTTTGGTCTAGAGTTTGGGCTGTTCCCACGGAGGTGACAGATGCTAGGCCAATTGAAACTTTCATGACTGTGATAGGTTGATTTTTGTTAGTCAAGAATTTCAATGAGTTGAGACAATTTCTAAGGTACAGATCGACTAATGTCCTATTTTATGATGGAACTGGCTAAATGGCTGACACATGTACTAAGACTAAAGAGCTTAACATTTTCCATAATTCAGTCCTTGGATACTTGGGATTAGGCTTGAAATACACAGAAATGATAAACGGGACAACAATTTGATGATAATACTGAAGACTTATGCTCCAGCATTTTCCACATGCCTAAACTAGTGGTTCCAATACAACTATAAACTGGTATCCCACCTGATATTGTGGAAAATTGCTGAGGTATGTCTTGCACACAAAGAGCAAGACAAGTCCAACCCGGCCAATTATCACCCCATCAGTTTCCTCTCGATCAGTAAAGTAATGGATGGTCGCGTCCACAGTGCTATCAAGCAGCACTTGCTCAGCAATAACCTGCTCAGTGACGCCCAGTTTGGGTTCCGCCAGGGCCACTCAGCTCCTGACCTTATTACAGCCTTGGTTCAAACATGGACAAAAGAACTGAATTCCAGAGGTGAGGTGAGAGTAGCAGCCCTTGACATCAAGGCTGCATTTGAGCATGTGTGGCATCAAGGAGCCTGAGCAGAACTGGTGGTGATGGGGATCAGGAGAAAACTCTATACTGGTTGGAGTCATACCTGGCAAGTACAAAGATGGTTATGGTTATTGAAAACTTTTCCTCAAATCTATTTTATAATGTCAAAACATTCAAAGCTATGGGCCTAGTGCAGGCAATTGGTGGTAATGTGTTTTTTGGCTGTGCAGACTCAATGGGCTCAAAGGTCTCTTCTGTACAGTACGACTCTATGATTCTAAAGGAGCAGGATTAGGCCATTAGAGAAGGTCACATGACAGCTCCACCATTCAATTTCATCATGGCTGACCATCTAACAATATACTGTTCCCACTTGCTCCCCATATCCTTTGATCCAACTGGCTCTAAGAACTATATCTGAATCCGTTTTGAAAACATTCAGTGTTTTGGTCTTAATCACTTTTTGTGGCAGAGAATTCCACAGGCTCACCACTGTCTGGGTGAAGAAATTTTTCCTTATCTCAGTCCTAAATGGCCTACCTTTATCCTTAAACAGTGAACCCACTGGTCTGCGATCCACCACTACTCTGTGCATTCTCAAGGTCATGAGATAAATATTAATGATGGAGGCCATTCAGTCCAATTTATCTCATCGACAGAGAGCAAAATCCCCACCATCCAACTTCATCTCTAATCATTCCTGTTGTCTCATTGACTCCACCTTTGCACTGTTTCCAAACTTTGAAAATTTTCCCTTGCATTCTTTGTAACAGGAGTTGGAAGCTGAGCTGGGCACTCAGATCTTGTGGGTTATACTTCACGGATTGAAAAACCTCATTTAAGCATTTATTAACAGCAATTCGCTGCAACATACGCTGATGCAAAGCACTACCCAATCTCTGAGTCAAAGTTCCCGTGCAGAATTTCCCTTTATCTGACAGCATGCAATGGCAGGGTCAGAATCACTGTCAATTCACTGTCTACTCAAATAGACTTTGCTAAAGTGTGGAACATTTTAAAGACAACGTGTCATGTTCCAATTTTCACAGCACCGGCACTCCTCACCTCAATTCGCACCAAATTCAATAAAAATGTAAATTAAATAAAACAAATAACACGGAAGACAGATTATGATTCTTCAAATCAGCTGGTTTGTTTACCAGGATGTGTTTAGGCTGTAATTTACTGATAGCATGGCCCTTTTAGTTCCCATATGCTGTTAATATTGTTGCGACTGTGAACAATAGTATTATGGGTCATTCAATCAGTTTTGCTGGCGAATGAATCTGTGTAAATATATAATTTTCGCACTAAATACTGGAGTAAGCTGTGCCAGCAGATTTCATCAAGGTAGTAACACACATGTAGGTCAAAGAACATCCGCGTTCAACAAAAAAGAATTTTAGATGTCTTAATCTAATAACTGATAAAGAAACATTGAGAAGTGTAGGAGAACATTCAGTCCATCAAGACTGACCACACACTTCAAAAGAGCTGTCTGGTCCTTCATTTTCCTTGTAGCTACATATTTTTCACTCTTTCAAGTATTTATGCAATTTCCTTTTGAAAATTACTATTGATTATTGAGTCTCTCACATAGTGTATTCCATGTGTTAAATATAAAGCTATTTCCCCCATGGCCCCTTTGCCCACTGCTTTTATTTCTTACTAATACTCTATTAATGCCGCCCATAATTTTGAACACCTTGATTAAACAGGCCATAAGTTATAGGAGCAGAATTAGGCTATTCAGTCAGTTGAGCCAGCTGCATCATTCGATCATGACCGATACGTTCCTCAATCCCATTCTCCTGCCTTTTCTCCGCAATCTTTGATCCCCTGACCAATCAAGAACCTATCTACTTCTGTCTTAAATACACTCAATGACTTGGCCTCCACAGCCTTCTGCAACAATGAGTTCCGAAGATTCACTGCCCTGTGTCTGAAGTAATACCCCTCATCTTAGTCTAAAGGGTTATCCCTCACTTTGAGGTTGGGACCTTGAGTCTTAGTGTCTCATACTAGTGGAAACACCTTCTCCATGTCCACTCTATCCAGGCCTCTCAGTATTCTGTAGGTTTCAATGAGATCCACCTTCATTCTTCTAAACAAGTACAGGCCCAGAGTCCTCAACTGCTCCCCATATGACAAGACTTTCATCCCCAGGATCACTCTTGTAAACCTGCTCTGGATCCTGTTCAAGGCCAGCACATCCTTCCTTAGATATGGGGCCTAAATTTGCTTACAATTTTCTAAATGCATCCTTAGCATTACATCTCTGCCCCTGTATTAAAGCCCTTTCGAAATGAATGCTAACATTGCATTTGCCTTTCTAACTGCCAACTGAACCTGAACTTAACCTTAAGAGAATTCTGAGTTGTTCTCCTAAATCTATGTCTATATTCTTCTTACCAAAGTGCATAACCTGACACATTGTATTCCATCTGTCACTTCTTCACCCACTCTCCTAGCCTACCCAAATCCCTCTGTACCCTCCCCACTTCATTAACACTACCTGTCCTTCCTCCTGTTTTTGGGTCATCCATAAAAATTAGCAACAATGCCTTCAGTTCCTTTGTTTAAATCTTCCTAAAAGTCTCTATGCTCTCAGGAGAACAATCCAACTTTTCCAATCTCTCCTAATGGAAGTCACTCACCCTGGTATCACTTTAGTAAATCTCCTCCGTACTCTGTTCAAAACATTGAAATCCATCCTGAAGTTTGGTACCTAAAATTTTGCTCAATGCTTGTGCTGATGCCTTCCCAGTGATTTCTCAAAGGTGACCTTAGTTTTTTTGCTTTTGTGCACCATCTTCAAATGCATTTTTATAAACAGCAATATCACCTTTTTCTGTGACAGTTACAAAATTACTGTATGTATTTAAAGTAGCCACTTGTTTTCCCCTGAAGACTATTTAATGCTGTACCATTTAATGACTACTCTCAATTTTGCTTCCAAATAGATTGCTATATGCCTAATGTTTGAGGAAAATATGTTTTATGATTCTACTAGATGGTATGTAATCAATAGTTACCAATATTCCTGATGTGTTTTCAAATTATACTTGAGGCTAATTTATCAATAATCTATAAAGTGTAAAAAATTATGTGTTACAGAAGTCAATATCCTCAAGTTTGTAAAATGCTCAACCATAATGGATGATATGTAATATTCATAATATTCTTTTGGGGAATTTGCCTTGTACTTCAGTCTAACTGATGAAATATTACAGATATTTATCAATATCTCTGAAGGGTTTCATCTCATACCGAAGCCTAATGGATGGTAGTTATATATATATCTGCAGCATCCCTTTGTGGATTGTGCTTGTACCTTCATGTATGTGATAATTTGTAACAAATATCCATAACATCCCCTGTGGTTTCCTCTGTACAAGAACCAAATGCATAATTTTCAAAAGTATTAAAAAAAAAGCTGTACTAGGAGTTGCATCCTGAAAACAGAGCTCAGATAAATAAAATATAAGATTAGATCTGTATATTCCCACAGCTGTCACTTTCACTGACGTTGTCCCCACGCTGACAATGCATCATTATGTTAACAATTATACTGGCAACAACAATCTTTGAAATCAAATAAAAGTAAAAATGCAAGACATGACATGCCTTGTAAAAGCTTATGCTTCAGTGCATTGGTGTCAAGAAGATCTTAATGTTGGATTTTGAAACTGCCTACAGTGGATGCTCTCAATATTTGACCTCACCCAATATTGAAATGATGTTGCATAAACATGAATCACAAATGTAATTGGTTGGGGCATCAATACTCTGAATGGTAAAACATTTTTGCATGACCCAAGCTATGATGAACACTGAGCGACGAGGGAATCAAAACTGAACCAATTTAGTATCGCTCATGATAATGTGTCATTGCTAAATCTGTTCATCTACTAAAGGAAATAGGGAAATAAAAGTGCACATTTACAAATCAGAAGCACCACTCTTTGCTTATGTAGTGTTAGTTTGTGTACAACTTCATGGGATTCCCACTTGCACAGCACTTAGTCAGCAACCAGCTGCCGACTCAGTGGTGATTTATAGAGACAAGAGACACTTGTAAGAAGAAGGCAGAGAGGGAGAAAATGGAGAACTGCCAATCTGTTAGTTTGACAGCCATAGGAGGGAAAATGTTTAGAATCTATCTAAAGCAGGTGATAAAATTTAGACAATAATGATATGAGTACGCAGTCATCATGGATTTACGAAAGGGAGATCACATTTGACAAAACCATGAATGTTTAGAGGACTTACTAAAATTATTATTTATTTCATGGATGTGGGTTTTGCAGACTGGGTCAGCATTAATTGCCCATTCCTAGCAACCATCAGATGGATCCTTTCCTGTCTTGACCCTAGGTTTCAATCCACGGTCTTACCAATACAATTGACCTGTGTGCTTACAGAATCTTAACAGAGCATGGCAAAGGGTCATAGGTTCATTACTGGATCACAGTGTTAAATTATGTATTCAAGAAGAACATGCTTTATACCAAAAATGATATTTTGAATTTACAAAATGGAAACCATGAAGAACTTTTAGAAAGACTGAAGCCACAATCTAGTGACAAGAAATCACAGACAAAGCTGACCTTCTACATTCCAAAGCCATTGAGGTTGAGAGAACTTGTCTGTAAAGCATCACCAATTACTTTGAAGGAGAATGAATGGGGAATCATCTCCTATCTCATTAGCAATGACACCAGATGCACAACTTGGCTGTGAAAACCGATTAGATGAAATCACTTGGGCAATAGAGCTCTTGCTATAGAAGGAATTTGCCCAGATGCATTCTAATCATTATGTAATAAAACAAAGAACTGTGGATGCTGGAAACTTGAAACAAAAATAGAAATTAGTAGTTGAAACACAGCAGGTCTGGTAGCATCTATGGGGAGAAACAGAGGTAACATTTCAAATGCAGTCGCGAGGGTGGCATGGTCGCTCAATAGTTAGCACTGCTACCTCACAGTACCAGGTTCGATTCTAGCCTCGGGTGACTCTCTGTGTGGAGTTTGTGTGTTCTCCCTGTGTCTGTGTGGGTTTCCATTGGTTTCCTCCCACAGTCAAAAGTGTGCAGTTTATGTGGATTGACCATGCTAAATTTTCTGTGGTGTCCAGGGGTGTGCAGGCTAGCTGGATTAGCCAATCAAAAATGCAGAGTTACAGGGATAGGGTAGGAGGTGGTTCTGGGATGCTCTTCAGAAAGTTGACTTGAACTTCATGGGCCTGCTTCCACGCTGTAGGGATTCTACGATAATCTCTGAGTTCTGAGGAGAAGTTACTGGACTTGAAACACTAACTCTGTAGAGCATAGGTCTGATCCATTGGTTGTGGAATTATTTTACTGTGTGTATCACTTGGTGCTTATGCTGTTTGGCATGCAAATAGTCCTGCGTTGTAGCTTCACCAAGCTTCATTTTTAGGTATGTCTGGTGCTGATCCTGTCTTGCCTGTTTGAGCTATTCATTGAACCAGGGTTGATCCCTGGCTGGAAGGCAGTGATAGTCAGGGATATGCTACTTCATGAGGTTTGCAGATTGTTTTGGAGTAAAATGCTGCTGTTGATGGCCAATAGCGCCTCACGAATGCCCAGTCTTGAATTGCTAGATCTGTTCAAAATCTATCCCATTTAGCACAATGGTAGGGCCATACAAAATGGTGGAGGATATCATGAATGTGAAGATATCATTTTGTTTACGCAAGACTGTGCAGTGCTCATTCGTACAAATACTCAAATGAACAGATGCATCTGTGACAAACAGATTGATGAGGAGGAGCTCAAATATGATTTTCCCTCTTGTGGATTTCTACACCATCTTCTTTACCTAGATCCAGTTTAGCAGCTATGTCCTTTAATAATTGAATAGCCTGGTCAGTAATGGTTCTGCAGGGTCAGTCTTGGTGATGGAGATTTAAGCCACCCAACAAGAGTAAATTCTCTGCCCTTGCTACCCTTAGTGTTTTCTCCATTTTGTGTTCAATATATTGGAGCACTGATCCATGAACAGCGAGTGTTGTGGATCATGATAACTGGCAGGATGTTTCCTTGTGCATATTTGTCCTGATGCCAGGAGACTTCATGGGGTCTGGAGTCAATATTGAGGACTCCCAGAGCAACTCCCTCCTGACTGTATAATCCTATGCCGTCACCTCTGTTGGGTCTGTCCTTCAGTGGGATAGAACATATCTAGGGATGGTGATGGTGTCGTTTGGGGTATTGTATGTAAGGTATGGTTCTGTGAGGCTGTTGTTTGATTAGTCTGTCAGATAGGTCCCCCAAATTTCAGCATTAGCCACCAGCTATCAATAAGGTGCACTTAGCAGGATTGATGGGGCTGTGTTTGCTGTTATCATATCTGGTATCTAGGTCAATACCAGTTGGTTTGTCTGGTATTATTTCTTTTTTAAGGCTATGCCGTGATTGTATATAATTGAGTGGCTTGCCTAACATTTCCAAATGCATTTAAGAATCAATCACATTACTGTAATTCTGGACTCACATCTAGGCCAGACAAGCTTTCCCTAAAATGCAGCACTGAGCCAGATGGAATTTTACAACAATATCAACAATAAAATTGATTGGGGAGAAATTAGTTGGATAAGGAGGAATTTATTAAGCATATCCAAGAAAAATTTCTTATTCAATATGTGGATGCATCTACTAGAGAAGGAACAATACTTGATTTTCTGTTGGGAATAATGCAGGGCAAGTGACTGAGATGTCAATGGGGGAGCACTTTTGGGCAAGTGATCATAATTCTATTAGTGTTAAAATAGTTATGGAAAAGGGTAGAACTGATCAAAAAGTTAAAGTTCAAAATTGGAGTAAGGCCAATTTTGTCAGTATTATTAAAAGATGATTGTGGGAGTCTATTCACAGATAAAGGGACAGTTGGGAAGTAGGAGTCCTTTAAAAATGAAGCAACAAGAGTCCAGAGGTGGTATGTTCCTGTTAATGTGAAGGGCAAGGCTGGCAGGTGTAGAGAATGCTGGATGACTAGATAAATTGTGGTTCTGGTCAAGAAAAAGAAGGAGGCATATGTCAGGTTTAGACAATTGGGATTGGGTGAACCCCTAAAGGAGTAAAAGGGCAGTAGGAGGATGCTTAAGCGGAAAATCTGAAGGGCACATGAGATAGTTTTGGAAAATGGAGTTAAGGCAAATCCCAAGAGATTCTAGAAGAACATTAAGGACAAAAGAGTAAATAGGGAAAGAATAGGGCCTCTTAAAGATCATGTGGCCTTCTCTGTGCAGAATCATTTCCTTGAAAATGGAGTAGACAGGGTGGTGAAGAACGTGTTTGGCACGTTTGCCTTCACTAGTCAGAACACTGGGCCTAGGAGTTGGGATGTCATTTTGCGGCTGTACAGGACATTGGTGAAGCCACTTTTGGAATACTGCGTGCAATTCTGTTCATTTTTCTACAGGGAAGATGTTGTTAAACCTGAGAGAGTGCAGAAAAAATTTACAGGGATGTTGTTGGGACTGGAGGGTTTGAGTTATAGGGAGGGGCTGAATAGGCTGGGGACTTCTTTACCTGGAGTGTCAGAGGCTGACAGGTGACCTTATAGAGGTTTATAAAATCATGAGGGGCATAGATAGCGTGAACAGCCAAGGTCATTTTCCGAGGATGGGGGAGTCCAAAGCTAGAGGGCATAGGTTTAAGGTGAGAAGGGAAAGATTTAAAAAGGACCTGACGGGTAACTTTTTCACCCAGAGTGTGGTGCATGTATGAAACAAGTTGCCAGAAGAAGTGGTGGAGGCAGGTACAATCACAACATTGAAAAGGCATCTGGATGGGTACATGAATAGGAAGGGTTTAGATGGGTATGGGCCAAATGCTGGCAAATGGGAGTAGGTCAGATTGGGATGACTGGTTGATGCGGACGTGTTGGACCGAAGGTTCTGTATGACTCTATAACATGGTTACAGCTAGATTTTTAATTCCAGACAAATGAGAACTAGTGGACGTGGTGTATTTGGATTTTCAGAAGGATTTGATAAAATTCCACACAAGAGAATAGGAAACAAAATCTGAGTGCGTAGGATCGGGGATAAATATACTGGCATGGATTGAGGAATGGGTAAGAGACAGAAAATAGAAAGTAAGAATGAGTGGTTCATTGTCAGAATGGCAGTTTGTCGCCAATGGATTGCTGCAAGGATTAGTGCTGTGACCCTAATGGTTCACAATTGATAAAAACAATTTGGTGGCCAAATGTAACATTTCCATATTTGCCAATGACACAAAATGTGATGGTGCCATTGGTTGTGAGGAGGAAACAAGAAGGCTTCAAAGGGATTTGGATTGGCTAATTAATTATGCTGATGGAATATAATGTAACTAAGTGTGAATTTATCCACTTTTGTAGAAAAGAAAACGAAGGGAAGAGTATTTCAGAGTATTTCTTAAATGGTGAGAATTTGGGAAGCATTGATATCCAATGCAGTATCAGAATCAGCACAGTAATGACTTAGAGTTTTCTGGGACCTGAGACATATGAGGCAAGATACTTGACCCTGAATGAAGAGTCATTTTGCCTTCTATCTTTAGAGAAGCACAATGGCTCAGTGGTTAGCAGCAGTGACGGTGGAATTGGGGTTCGATTCCACCATCGGGTAACTGCTTGTGTAGAGTTTGCATATTCTCCTTGTGTCTGCATAGGTTTTCTCCCACAATCCAAAGATGTGCAGGCTTGGTGGATTAGCCATGGTAAATTCAGGATTTACAGGGATAGGGTTCGGGGGCTGGGATGTTCTTCGGAAGAGTGATGTGTAATTGATAGGCCAAATAGCCTGCTTCCACACAGTAGTGATTATCTATTCTGTATATCCTGGTTCATGAAACAGTAAAGCTGGATGGTGCTAGCAACAATCAGGAAGGCACTTGTCATGTTGGTCTCAATTGTTGGGTGATTTGAGCCCACCTTGCTGCAATTGCATAGAGCTTTAGTGAGTAGCGTATTGTGTACTCCTTTGGTTCCCTGATCTATGAAAGGAAAATCTTCCCATACAGGGGATGCAGTGGAGGTTCACCAGAAGAGCAGGATTGTTTTATGAGGACAAATTGAAGAAACTCAGCCTGTATTTTCAAGAATTTCAAAGAATGGAAAACAATACAATTGAATTCTACAAAATTCTTACAGGATATAACAGGATGGTTTTAGATAAGAAGTTCTCCTGTGCTGCTGAGTCTAGATGAGAGGAAATGGTTTCAGAATAGAGGGTAGGTTATTTAAGCCTGAGTTGAGGAGATATTTCTTCACTTACAAAGTGGTGAATCTTTGGAATTCTTGAAAGGCAAAATAATGAGAACGTTGAATATCTTTTAAACACAGTGTATTTTATCGCATGATAGCAATCAGGTGCAAGCTACAGAAAACTTTGTTTTAATCATTAATTTTAAGCATCTTATGAACTAGCATTCTTGATAAATCAGTTACAGTTATATACCTCCAATACCAGGTGTTTGCTGCAATATCGTGATCTCCATGATGTCCGAGTAGTCGGTTGAGGGTGTGAGTGAGAAGGCTCTCTGCTGATAAGTTTTGTTTAAGACAAAGTTACAATATTATTTCAGTGATTTATACTGTAAATAAAGTATAACAGTGATGTGTACACCCCCACATTACGTCACTGTGTGTTTTTACATTGATTACAGGACTTCTTGATTATCCAGAATATTTGATCAACCAGCACACTCATGGTCCTACAGGTGCCAGTTAATAAAAGGTTTGCTGTACATTAGTATGATAAAAATTGTCACCAAGCCCATAGGACACCTGTCCATATAGATCTTCATCCATAAGATATTAAGGAATTCTATCCTATCATCACATAGGCCTACACCACATTATCAGATTTGGTGGAGCTCAATACAGTTGCCAACATTAATCCTTTCAGAACCATTACTTTTTACAACATCTCCCCCAAATGTCTTGCACCATAATTTGATGTGAGTGTTGCCTCCAACAGAATATGTTACTTAATGGAGCAACGTTTATTTCTCAGATCATAATCAATTGGGTGTGGGTATCATGGCACTAGAGAATCCAGCCTACATTTATTGTAACTACTATTGTATACAAACATATTCACAGACACAGTAGAGTCTAGACAAACGTTAAGTTATTAAGTTCAACATTGCAGCATACTTCTTGTAGCATGTCATGTTTCAAATAATCTGAGTTAAGATGGAGTATGCAATTTATATCAACAGAAGATCACATGATACAATAGAGAGATGATGCCATGAGGGTTTCTCTTAAAGGCATACTGACATACTGCCTGTGAAAATAACACAAGTTAATATTTATATATTCATGCATACAATTACACTTACCACTGTCCCACCTACTCCAAATTTCTAACTTCACAAATTCAGGTCCTCTGGAAATTTCACAGTTCTTCCAGAACACATTTTATTCAAAGTTGGAAGATTTAAGACTATTGATCTTTAATCCGTTCTTGACCCTGCGCAGTCTGTAAGTCATTATTATTATGGTATTCCTCACTACATTCACTGTAATCAGTCCGCACATTCATAGATGGAATTATCAAAATGCTGTAATAATTAAACATCTTTTGGCCACTTCAACTTCACAGTTATCTTATCAAATGAAATGAAATATTTTTCAGCTCCATAGTGCTTAAATTTAGATTTCACCAATTCAAATAAAATTCTAAGCCACTCAGGACTTTTTTTTTCTGTTCTGACTATTTTGGAGACTGCTAAACATAATTGCTGCTGTCACAGTTCTTATCTCTCTGAGTGACTTTCTTCATTTAAAGGGCCTGTATACTTCTTTTCTAAATGAACTTATTTCTGCCTTTGTCTCGAGTGTGATTTCACAACTTGTTATGAGGCAATAGCCCCATTTCTCTCTCTTCTCTTGTTTATAATGCACTGATCAGTTTACATTAAAGGTTTTAAAGCCTCATTTAAATTCACGTAAACAAACCTCCAAAAGTTCCTGCACTACACTCAGAACTCAAAATAAAACTAAGACTATGTGCTCCTCTTCTTAACACACAATATAGGAATACAAATTTAACTTAATTTAACATAAATACTATTCATAATTTCTTCATATTAGATCCCAAGTTCCAAAATGACAATAATATATTCTGAACTTCCATCGCAGTTATTTATAGTCCCATGAACTTAACTGTGGAGTCAACCTTTTGGCAGAGTATAGAGTTGAGTCTTCGATTTTTCTCCCCATCCACAGTCTTAATGGTGATAACTCTCACCGAATTAGGGTGGTGCTATAAAAGTCAGCATCGATTTTCAAATGGACTTGAAGATCTGGATTCTGCTTGGCTTCCCAATTCAACTACAGGTAGCTTGGCAGGTTTATTCCATGTTCAAATCCAGAAATCGCAGCAAATTGGCTGAAAGACTCACTAGCATACTATGGTCCTTTACCTAACATGACCATGTCAGGGATCACATGTGTAACAAATATTTCACACAAGACTCTGACAACTGCATCTGCGATGTTGCTATCTTTTGCACCTTTAGCAACCTTGAGAGACAGACAGCCACAATAACATATTATTATCAGTCAAGTATAAATAGACTTGTTCCCAGAGTCTGGTGGAGAAAGTGATAGGTGTTAGTGGCTATCATTGTGCAGGCCTGTGAATATTCCAAGCTAGTTGAGGTCAGCTAGGTGCTCTTCAATCTTCCTTCATATCCCTCGCCATCACACAGAAGACTGAGCCCTGCCTCCACATTTGTTGATCCTCCAGTGTCTCTGATAGATCTTGTCTAGGATATCTTCTTGCATAAAGCTGGAATGACCAGCTTTTCACAAATACCGGTAGGTCGCCACAAACATGAAAAGCTACTCAGAGATAATAGGAACTGCCGATGCTGGAGTCTGAGATGACAAGGTGTGGAGCTGGATGAACACAGCAGGCCAAGCAGCATCAGTGGAGCAGGAAAGATGACGTTTCGGGTCTGGACCCTTCTTCAAAAATGGGGGAGGGGAAGGGGGCTCTGAAATAAATAAAGAGAGGGGGAGGCAATGATAGAAGGTGGATAGAGGAGCAGATAGGTGGAGAGAAGACGGACAGGTCAAGGAGGCGGGGATGAAGCCAGTAAAGGTGAGTGTAGGTAGGGAGTTGGGATGGGGATTGGTCAGTGAGGAGGGGGGAGTAGATAGGTGGGAGGGAAGATGGACAGGTCAAGGAGGCGGGGATGAGGCTAATAGGTGGAAAGTGGGTGTGGGGGTTGGTCAGTGAGGTGGGAGGAGCAGATAGGTGGGAGAAAAGATGGACAGGTCAAGGAGGCGGGGATGAGAGGGGATGGTTTTGGGATGAGGTAGGGGGCGGGGAGATTTTGAAGCTTGTAACGTCCACATTGAGACCATTGGGCTGCAGTGTTCCAAACGGAATATGAGGTGCTGTTCCTCCAGCCTTCGGGTGGCATCATTGTGGTAGTGGAGGAGGCCCAGGATGGACATGTCGTCCAAGGAGTGGGAGGGGGAATTGGGACCCGAAATGTCAGCTTACCTGCTCCTCTGATGCTGTCTGGCCTGCTGTGTTCATCCAGCTCCACACCTATGAACAGCTACTGATGTACAAACTAGGTCATCACAGCTAACCCAATGGCTTTTGGTCTAGTTAGCCTTCATCACAATGGTGGTGAATAGCAATGCATTCTCAGGCATTTTGCTTCTGGTGTTTTTGATTGATCCTGTTCTGGCTTGTTGGCTACTGCACCACTGTAGCCCAAGTAAATGACTCAATTTCACAAACAACTTCCTCATAATTTTTTTTAAGTCTGTCAACTGGCAAGAACATCTGCCAAAGTCTGTAATTACCCCTGCACATATTTTCTCCCATGGATTAAACCTTATGAGATTAGTTAGTATCTGTGAAGGCAAACTTACCAAGCCGTTCTCATCTAACAGGGAGTCCAACAGTTTATGATCCATCTCTACGAGTGTTTTGAGGCCAAGGATATAATCTGAAAGTCTCTTGCATGTCTGTGTGACTGAAAGAGCCTCCTTGTCTCTAGCTGCATTGCACGTCTTTCTGTCAGGCAAAGCTCTTGTGCCATAATGCACCAGCTTCCGACATGCATCCAGTTATTTCTCAAAGCACACTGCTCTACAGTCTGCAGATGAATCATTCACAGTGAGGTTATTGTAGGGCCCAGGAAATCTGTGGATATCAACATGTCCTTATTCTTTTGGCAAGTCTGCTCCGGCTGTGAGCTCCAGCACCATTCTTGCATTCTCTGGAAGAGTTGCTTCATGTACACTTGACAAGTCTTGAAAGATCATGAGTCAATTTTGAATAGAATACCCCTTCACAGCCTCTATTTTTCCGTTGGTCTGGCGTTATTACTTCCTTGTTGACCATGTGTCCCAAAAGCAAAGAATTCCATAGTCAGAAGTCACACAACACCAGGTTATAGTCCAACAGGTTTATTTAAAATCACAAGCTTTTGGAGTCATCTGGTGAAGGAGAAATAATTCCAAGCAAAATTCACAATTATCATTGAAGGTAGGCTGTTTGTACATTTGAAAACTAAGAACTGAATTATAGTTAACAAGAACCAGAACAAATATAAGTGAAACCAATCTGTGCATCCTAATACAAAATACTCATCCAACATATGAGGAAAAATTGCTGGAAGTTCTCAACAAATCAGAAGAATCTTTGGAAACAGAATGAAAATTTCTGATAGAAAGATTCATTTGTTTTTCCTTTATTCATTCACAGGATGAGGGTATTGCTGACTGGGCAGCCTTTATTGCCCAGAGGGCAGTTCAGAGTCAACCACATTGCTGTGGGTCTGGAGTCACATTTAGGCCAGACCAGGTAAAGATGGCAGTTTCCTTCCCTAAAGGCCATTAGTGAACCAGATGGGTTTTACCCAACAATTGACAATGGATTCATGGTCATCATTGAGTTCTTAATTCCAGATATTTTATTGAATTCAAATTCCATCACCTGCCATGGTGGAATTTGAACCCAGGTCCCAGAACATTATTTCGGTCCCTGGATTAACAGTCAGGCGATAATACCCTTAGGCCATAGCCTCCCCTTTTAACTCTTACCTTTTGTCAAATATGCTGCCTGATCTGCTGAGTATTTCCAGCATTTTCTGTTTTTATTGAGATTTCCAAGATACACAGAATGTTGCCTTTACACAAATCTGTCATGTCAATTTAGCATATACGACATTAGTTTGCTGTTATAATTTGGGATTTTATGACTACGATTTTCACACAGAATATATGAATGAAAAATCCCTTTTAATTGTTTCGTTTTAAAAGCAAAATGTGTCAAAACAAAAAGTTGAGTAGAAAAGCTCAGAGTCAAAAGGTAATTGCTGTGAAATAATTTTCTGCACAGAAAACAAAATGTGATTAATTTTCTTACTCACTATTCAATAAACACATCACAATCTGACAGTTCACAAGATGTGAAGTTTCTTATTCCTTCTGGCTGGGGAGAAAAATAAAACAATAACTTATATTTGTTAAATTCCTTAAACAGAATAAACTGTCAGTAGATGATCAACAAGACCCAAGGCAGGCCCCAAATTAAGACAATTTGATACTGAGATATACAACAGATGCTGTAAGAAGGAATATCTTAAAGGACAAAAGAGAGGTAAGGAGGGGAAGAGTTTGAGAGCGAAGATTTCAGACTTTAGTACCTGGGCAGCTGAAGTTATCACCACCAATGGTGCAGTGATTAAAATTGAGGATCCTGAGGAAACCAGAATTGGAGAAGGGTTGCCAGGCTGTAAGTGTTTACGGAGATAAAGAGGGACAAGGCCATGGAGGGGTTTCAAAAGAGGGTCGAGAAATGTAAAATGCATCACTTGACTAGAGCTACTGTCGGTTCAGGTGGGCAGATGATTGAAGAGTGAACAGAGCTTGACATAAAACAAGGACAATGCAATAGAAGATTAGATTAATTCAGATTTATGGAGGGTGACCTAATAAAGAAGTAGTAATATGAGCAGTTGGTCTATTTCATTTAATATTAAGCTGTGTAGGCAGTCAGAATCATTTAAAAAGAGGTGAATAGATTAGAATGTAGAATACTTGAAATAACTTCCTTTAAATCAAACAATGTGACATGTCCAAGGTATGAAGTGAATATTTTGCAGTTGGCTTTACCAAGCAAACAGATACTGCCCAGGCCATGTGATAGAGAAATAACCTCAGTCACTAGAAGGGATTAAGGAGGGAGAATTGGATAAACTGTTGATACTTAGGACTGATGATGCATTAGAACCAAATAAGATGCATTTGAGGATATTGAAGGAAGTAAAAATGGAAATTGAAGAGGCACTGGCCACATTCGATCAGTCTTCACAGGACTAAGGTGTACTGCCAGAGAGCCAGGGAATTTGAAATACTATGATTTGTTTGAATACAGGGAATAAAGGTTGTAAGAACTAGCCCTTCAGTAACAGACTAATCAATATAACTTCAAGAGTTGATGAGTCATTGACAACTGAGGCAAAGATTTCGCCAACTGTTTCACCATGCCTAAAAGTTTTGAAAGTTCATGAGTTAATTTTAAATGGCATACCCATTCACAGCCTCTACTTTCTGTGGCTCTGGCATTATGGCTTTCTTGTTGACTTAGTGACTGTAAGCAGCTATCTGGCTTTTGCGGGGGGTGGGTGGGGGGTTTGGTGTACTGCCTGGGGCTTATGGTGTAAAGTGGGCAAATGACAATTTAGATAGACGAGTTGGGTGAGGACTTGGGGCAGTTCAAAGCTAAGGGATTGATGGGGAGTGCTACCAAGAAAGTAATGTTTACCTTTAGGTGATGACCAATGACAAGGGGCAGAGCCTGAATGCTGTCCTTGAGGAATTGTTGCTGTTGCCTTCCGTGGTGCTGTAAATAACAAATGCACAATGAAGATAGCAGTGGCCATGCCTAATTTTGGGGTGGGGGGGGAGGTGTGGTGGGGTGGGGCGGGGCGGGGCAAGAGGGGAATATGTTTCTCTGTCTGTGAAGGACAGGGCTTCAATTTCAAAGGCCAACAGCATTACACAGAAACCCACACAGTGAAGTTGAAACAGACTGTGAACACTACATGTTGTATGTGAATCTTAGGCATTAGCCTACTGTAGATAGTCCAAATCCAAGCATACTCCAAGCATTCCTGAACCTATCAAGCAGCATCAGATAATCAATCCTACTAATCATAGATCATAGAATCCCTACAGTGTGGAAACAGGCCTTTCAACCCAATAAACCCACACTGACCCATCTCCCTATAACCTACTTAATCTACACATCCCCGAACACTACAGGCAATTTAGCATGGCCAATCCACCTAGCCTGCACATCTTTGGGTTGTGGGAGGAAACCGGAGTACCCAGAGGAAACCCACACAGACACGGGGAGAATGTGTAAACTCCACAAAAACAGTCACCCAAGGGTGAAATCAAACCTGGGTCCCTGGTGTTGTAAGGCAGCAGTGCTAACCACCGAGCCACCATGCCACTACGAATGACCATGAGCAAGTGGCATGACATCAGGGCATGGTACCTCGTTAATGAGGAGAGTCAGAGGAAAAAACTCAATAGGCCTCATGGAGAGAATCTCTCCATGAAACTGGATCAAAGTGACACATGGCCGATTTCTGGCAAATTTGTGCCCGGTATGTCTGTTCATATGGCACTATAACAACATACAAACGAGGTCAATTCGTCTCCTTTACTTGTGATATTTTAATGTGGCATCATTCATTGTTACTGAGATAGTGGACTGGGTGTGATTTAGATTTTAAAGCCAAGGGACCCAATTATTATCAACCACAAGTCAAATGGTTCCAGAGGCTTCAAAACAAAAACTCAAGACTCAATTTTTTTTCTTTTTCTGAAGGCTCTTTGGAGAGAGAAGCATGTCTCAGACTCTGTCCCACACATCAGGGAGACTTCCTTGGTGGTAACTAGGAAGCTTAGAAGAATGATATAAATGGACCCCATTTGAAATCAGGGAGTGCCTGCCAAAGCAACAACTGATTTTGCAATCACGGAAAGTCTAATTCCACTGGAGAGCTAAAAGCTTTCCCAGAAAGTGTAAGATGGATATTTAACTGAGAGAATCGCATTGCAAAAGGTCTGAAGTTTTTGTTTCACTTCGTATACGTTGCCAGAAACTGAATGATGCATCTAATTGTTAAAATATTTAGTATTATCAAACTGTACTCAGGAATTAGGAGCCTATCATACTCTCTTAAGGCTCTGATCAGTTCCCAAGAATTCACCAAATATATATTTTAACATGATTTTTTTCAATAATTACCCATAAGCTGCATTTTTTTTACTGTTTTATTTCTATCCTTGGTGACCTCCAATCCTTCTTTAATTTTGTATTGTTTTTTCCTTTTTATGTAAATAGTACTTTTCTGGTGGGGTGGATTAAATAACATTGTTTATTAATCCCAAGATAATATTCTTCTGGCAAACAATCAATTGTTTAAATCCTTTGTCCCTGTATAATGCTATTTGCTGCTTCAATTCAGTCTTAGCTTTGAGCCTTTGAAACTAATTCAATTATTCACAAATATTCAATTCACTAGATATCTTTTGTTATCACTAAGAAATGACAGCTTGTACTTGGTGTCCTTGGGGCTAATTATGCATGTTTTACATCTGCCCTGATTTGTTGTTTGCATTTAATTCACTGTTAATAAAAAAAAGGCAGAAATGTTAAACATGCTGCAGATTCACCATTGCCCATTTCATGCTATAGAATGAATTCAAAATCTGAACCAAACCTTACCGTGGGATCCTGGAATACTTGTTTCTTTAACTGGTGTTCTTGCTCCCATATATCTCAGTTTGGATCGATATAATTCAAGTCTATTCTATAATCATCTGTGTTCCTACTGAGACGGGATATTCACTTGTGGTCCCTGAAAGGAGGAATTGTCTTAATGTCTCAGTGTTGGAAAAAAATGAAAGTCTTATTCTTTGCCAACCCACCTCCTAGTCAAACAGGACTTATACAGTTAAAAGTAGCGCCTTGGGTACTGTTGTCGAACAGAGAGACCTAGGAATTCAGGTACATAATTCATTGAATTTTGTATCACATATAGATGGGGTGGTTAAGAAGGCGTTTAGCACATTTGCCTTCATCGCTCAGATCTTTGAGTATAGGAGTTGGGACATTATGTTGAGGTTGTACAAGATGTTGGTGAGGTGTCTTCTGGAGTACTGTATCCAGTTCTAGTCGCCCTGTTAAAGGAAGGATATTATAAAGCTGGAGAGGGTTCAGAAAAGACTTACTAGGATGTTGTTGGGAATGGAGGGTTTGAGATATGGGGAGATGCTGGATAGGCTGGGATGTTTTTCTGCTGGTGCACAGGAGGTTGAGAGGTGACCTTATAGAGATTTAAAGAATCATGAGGGGTTACAGGTAAGGTGAATGGCAGGTGCCTTTTCCCTAGGGTGGGGTATTTCAGACCAGGGGGTATATTTTTAAGGTGAGAGGAGAATGATTTAAAAAAGACACAAAGGGGAATTTTTTTTACACAGAGAGTGGTTTGTGTGTGGAATGAACTTTCTGAGGAAGTGGTGGATGTGGGTACAGTTACAATGTTCAAAAGACATTTAGATAAGTACATGAATAAGAAATGTTTGGAGGGATATGGACCAAGCACAGGCAGGTGGGATTAGTTTAGTATGATATTATGGTTGGCATGGACTGGTTGGACCAAAAGGTCTGTTTCCATGCTGTATGACCGTATGATTTTATGACTGAATGAGCGATTCTTCATCTCATGTCTGGCAACCTTGCCTAGCTCTGGACGCTCAAATCTCTTGTCCTGGGCCTGACCCTAATACTATTAATTTATCCTCTCCCCAAGGAGCTTAGAACGACCTACTGTTGTTAACGTCCTCTTCAAACACTTGTCATCCTTCAGATTTCACATCTCAATCAGCCTTGCCACGAGACTAATGGCTCAGTGAAGAAGGAGGGGAGAGAGTTTCAAGTCTTTGGGCAAACTGCAAGGAGGATACAAGCTAAAGTCTGGAAAGAAAACACTGGAGCCACAGGGCTTAAAATTAAATTATGCAAAGATCTCAACGATAATAAAAATATAAGATACCTTAATTTTTATACAAATTATACAAAAAGTCAACAAAAATGCAATTGAAATGTGTGATTAAAGCTGCAGAAAATAGAAAATAAATTGTGAGTCAAGCTAAAACGTTCTGGACTGTTATGGTTTGTATTATAAAAGCTTATAATGTTTACAAAAACATACTTCTAGTATATTAACTCATTCAAAAACTGCTTAAAATGTTTAAAGGTGCATAAAATACACACCTGAGATGAAGACAAAGAGGGTGTGTCTTTTGTGTGTCATAGTTTAACAGGAAATTTTACTGCGAATTTGCCTCACAGCTAATTTCCTCCTCTTTGTTCTGTTTAATTGCTCACATTTTTCAGCATTATACTTTGTGTGCCTGTTGACTCATCACTGTGCTGTGTGTTGTTAGGATGTAGTTACATTGATCTGCAAGAAGAAACTGTAAGGTTATGCTGAAATATTTGAGGTATTGTGTATAAAGGTCCTTCATGCATAGAATGCAGTGCACCATCTCTGTATATCTCCAAGGTGTCAACTGATGGATGGTAGGGAAGCTTAGTCAGGATGTAGCAATTAGGAGGCAATGCTTGTATACTGTCTCAGACCAAAATATCAGAAAATATTCAAGCAGCTCACAGAAGAAACACTTACTTTTGATCATGCTTGGTGTTAGTGCCCTCAGAAATTGGTTGGGGTCCAAGCAATCTAACATGATCAAATGAAAAACTGTATGCCAGGGGTGGCATAGAGTCCATTACAATCAGATAATCTGTGCCCAAATTGTAACGGTACGTATGAACATAGAGTTAGCCACTTGAGCTTGTTTCATATTCAATAGGGTCAAGACTGGACAATTGTTCGATCTACAATCTGGTCAATGTTCAAAAACGTTTCACTTCCTTGTTATCAAGAATCCATCTATCTCAGCCTTAAAAATATTCAAAGACAATGCTTCCACCAACTGTTGAGGCAAAGAATTCCAAAGATTCTTGACCCTGCGAGAAAAAAGAAATTCTCCTAACCTCTGTCTTCAAAGATGTGGAGGTGCCAGTGTTGAACTGGGGTGGACAAGGTCAGAAATCACACAACACCAAGTTATAGTCTAACAGATTTATTTGAAAGCACAAGCTTTCAGAGTCTTGGTCCTGTAGAAGGACTGAGGCTCCAAAAGCTTGGGTTTACAAATAAACCTGGTGGACTATAACCTGGTGTCATGTGATTTCTGACCCTGTCTTCAAAGGGCAACTTCTTGCTTTTGGATGGTGAGCCCTGGTTCTCGATTCTCCACAACAAAAAACATGCCTTTCATATCGATTCTGCCAAGACTTCTCAGAATTACAAAATAATTGGTCTTTTGCTCGAATAAACTACAATGCATACAAGCCTAGCTTGCCTAGCCTTCCTCATAGGATAACCAAATAAGTTAGAACCCTCCCAAGTCCCTGGTTCTAACTCAGAGGTGGAGACTTTTTCAGCAGATGATGCGCCAATCACTGAAATTCAGGAAGGAATGCCCCAGGCAGTTGGCACAGGGAGGACTGTTGGAGACCACACATGTGCTCAGCCCCAGGCGGGAGAGGAGCTGTGGTGACAGCAGTCAGGGATTTCATCCAGGTACACAACGAGCAAAAGAAAAGGCAGGCGCGTATCTTGGATGTAATGGTCCTCATTTCCCAGAAGCTGTATCAGTGCAGCAAGTTGTTTGGCTGCCTCAGTGGATTTTATTGAGGGCTAGTCCCCTAACAGACGGACATGTGGCTGTCTGCTTGCTGAAAATACGGTGACCTTTGTTGAGGAAGCTGCTGGTGCACGGAGCAGGGTGAGATTGATGTTGCACACTGATGTCCTACAAGGTGCCTGACCGCTATACTGAGCACTGTTGATCAGCAAGGCAAGCTGCATGGCTTTGAGACTGCGCTAATTGGCACATCAAGGCAAAGATGCAGGGAGCATGTTGGAAGGCATTAAGTGAGTGAGCGCTAAGAGAGTTAGTGAGCAGATCCGCGATGCAGCTTAGTCCAGTCTGCGAGCTGGGCGCTTATCCTTGCAAACAAAGTGACCCAGTGCCAACCGTTCAATGCAAGTCTGCTTCCAGAGCAGAGTGCCAGTGAGAAGGATGGTCATGAGGCATTGGTAGATGGCAGATGCCAATGTCGTTGGATGGAGGGTGTGTGTGGTGGGTGCCTGTGGATCATGCCCTGGGGCTGTGGTTTGGTCTTAGTCATATTGTTTGGATCAGGCAGCAAGCTGAATCCACTAGGTTCAAGTTCTGTTTTTCATGTTAAGTTTTCACGACAGGAGCTTTTCTTTGTCAGTGTTGTAAGATGGGTGGTTGAATATTAATGAGGCAAGTTCTGGCAATTAACATGCATCAAACTTTGTCAATTGGCATCTAGCCATTGCCTGGTTAGAATTTTGCCATGCCACTTGCCAAATGCATAAAAATGGCACAAGTTGCTCTCCATGTTGAGATTTGCCTCACTGCACTTGCCATCTGATTGTGCCACACATCACACCATGGTCCACATCACTCAAACCCTGATAAGCTTCAACCCATGAAATAGCTGGAGCTTTCAAGCCTGAGACTGTTTTTAGGATGCAAAGTCTTCTGGAGCAAAGGAGGGTGCATCGTGTTAAGATGCAGATCAGCCAAAATCACTCGAATAACAAATCAGGTTTGAGGGGCTGAAAAAGTCTACCCCTGTTCCTAATGGCCTTATTTCAGCCTTTTCACTGATTTGTTCTTAATTCTTTTTCCCGCATGTCTGCCAGCGTAATTCCATTTTTCTCACAGTATGACTCTTTTAGCTGCCTTGGTATTGCTTTTGTCATCCTATCTATCTAAGATCACAATGAGTTTTCTCAGCAGGTCTTTTTTTTCATAGAATTTCATATTTCAGAAATTATTCTGTCCCTTTGTGGTGATTTTGTCAGTTCGCCAAATTCTCCGATTTGTTGAGGTCTTAATGCTGATCAGTGCTTTTACCATTTTCTTTGCTCATATAATGTTATAAACGTGCTTTTCATGAGTTATATTTGATTTAGGATTACATTCTCTTTCAAGTGTATTCATCATTACATCCGGGATCAGATTATCCTTCTCCTCAAAGCAGAAATTCTCCCAAGTATTAATCTTTCTTCTCCAATAATTTTGAGGAAAATGGATGGTTTCATCAGTTCCATTCTTCTCTGCTACACAAGCTGCTGGATATATTTCCGAATACTGCAGACATTGTTTCTGAATTGCTGGAAGATGTCTCATCACGAGAAGGTCAAGTGGAGATTTGCCTGTTGTAACATTTCTTTATCTTTTTCTGAATAAAGTTTTACCTTTCCTAAAAATATGTTATGATGGGTTTTCACTTTTTGTTCCTTTAGAATATTAACCATTATATTGCTTATTTGTGTAATATTGGCGTCTATTCGACTCCTTGCTGATTTATCATTATTTTAATTCTTTTATCAAGTTTGGTTTTGCAGGTGTGAACCGCGGATTGTGTGCTAAGGATGACTTGTCGACTTTGAGACAACTTGTGGTAAAAGAAAAAGAACAGACCAAACAAACTTTATTTGGTTGTGAGGCCAAGCCTGGAGGCACATTGCAGGCTGATTCTTGATTAAGAAGGTTCCTACAGACACAACGACCTGGGAAGAGCATTGTGTTTAAACAGACAGCAGAAATTGGCTCTCTCCAGCGTGCTGACAACTTTTCAAAAGTGTGGGTCCCAGAATTATACACAATATTCCTGCTGAGGCGTAACTAGTATCTACACAAGTTCAACATAACCCACTTGTTGTTGGAGCAGGGGTGGTTTCATAGAGTCATACAGCATGGAAACAGACCACTTGGTCCAACTGGTCCATGCTGACCATAATCCCAAACTCAACTATTCCCACCTGCCTGTGCTTTGTCCTGGCTTGGATCACAGAGTGTATCCAGGCATCTCTTTGGATTCAGTTAAATATAGTTAAGAGAAGACTCGACAGCACAAATTTACCTAAATACAGACATTTATTAAGTAAATGAAAAGAATGAAAAAGAAAGGAAAACACAAACCTCACACCCTTCTGAGATAACAAGGTGTAGAGCTGGATGAACACAGCAGGCCAAGCAGCATCATAGGAGCAGGAAGGCTGATGTTTCGGGCTGAGACCCTTCATCACACCCTTCTGCCAATCGGGGACTCCTTGACTGAAGGCTGGTCTGTAGGCTTAGGTTTGTTCCTAGCACCTTCAGCAATCCAAGTCTGAAGTGAAGTCCAGTGATTTGGAACAAAGCTCTCTCTCTTATATAGTGTAACAAACAGCAAGTACAGAAAAACAAGCTGATTGTGCCATCTTTGGCAAGTACAGCAATGTTCATAGGACCCATTCAAGGTCATGCAACAATTGAATATCATCAACAATGTTAGCCTTTCAGCCCATCCTATACAATCCACCCCTGATGATATTTGATAGCGCATGTTACAATTGCAAATGCAGAGGCATATCAGTGACAGCTGCACATGCACGTATAATAAAAATATGTAACTAACAACAGAGAATTAAGACTGCAAGGAACCATCATCAATACGAACAATACAACAATAGAGTGTATCATCAAATTAATAATCACAATGGCCTTTGGGGACCGAACCTTAAATATATCCCAACCTGATGTACGGCCAAGGCTGTGAATGGAATCAGCAAGTCGTATTAACATTAAGTCCCTGTCTTGCCACGTACCTGTCAGCCTCTGAGGGGATCAAAATTGAGAGAAGTCCACAGAGGATTAGTGTTTTCATGTTTACGCTAATATCAGTAGTACCTTTAGTTATCGTCGACACTCAACTGCGTCCCATATATTTACATGCGACCTTAATATATTCCAGCTCCCACCCTGGGGTCGAGGATCCTATTCCTGCTCCTTGTTGGTGATCATGTGGTAAGGGTCCTTAAAACCTGCAAGAGGGAAAGAGAAGAGAGAGAGGGTGCCAGGCTAGCTGGCTGTTAGTCAATTCCTTTCTGTTCTGGTGTTTGGATCTTTCTGTGCACTTTATTTTCAATTAATGCTATCACTGTGTAAGTGACTAGAGTCTCATGTTGAATTGTGCTACCAATTGAGGTAATATAGCCTCATCTTGCCTATGCCATCATGTCTACACCAAAGGCATTTTTATTCTCTGTGTAGATGTTAACTCATTGTCCTTTTCCAAGCTGGAGGGTGGCCGTAAGTGCTTTTAGTTCAGTGCTTTTGGTTCGGCTACCTGGTGGAGTGACATCCTTCTATTGTCTCTCCTGGCAAAGTTCCCCTTTCAAATTAAACACGACCCACCCTGTCCGGGCCTCACCATCATGGTACTTCCACACCCCATCAACAAACATGCATTTCATATCTGGCCCCTTTAAAGGTTCTTTCTTAACTTGAACCTGTCTCTCTTCTTCCCACTCCATGAGGGGGATACAATCATGTGTCTCTCTTTCCTGATTCACATAGCTTGCTGGGTTATTCCTGTTGTCTTTAACCACTTCTACATGTTTGTCTCCTGGCAACAGAGCCATTTGGCTCGCCAACTGTCTGTTTGCCAGCTTCTAATAGCTGGACTGTACTATGTGGAGAGTGCAGTATCACCTTCCCTAGTTGCATTAAGGGGGAGGATGTCATTAGTGCACAGGTAGCACGTTGGATGGCTCAAACACATGAGTATTATCCCATCATGACCAGACCCATTTTGCCTAAGTTATATCCCACAGGCTGGAAGTTGTCTCCATGTCTCTGTAGCACTACTGTAGACTGATTCCCCTTGCTTTCACTGTAAAAGAGGCGAAAGGGCTTTTTCAGGTTAGGGAGTCCTAGTGCTGGTGCAGAGGACAGTGTCTGTTTGAAACAAAAACAGAAGTTGCTGGAAAAGGTCAGCAGATTTGGCAGCATCTGTGAAGAAAAAAATCAGGGTTAACATTTCGGGTCTGGTGACCCTTCCTCAGATGGTAGCTGGGAAAACATTGGTTTATATGCAGAAAATAGGGAGAGAGAGTGGGTAAGGAATAAATGATAGGGTAGAGCTGGAAGAGACAGAAGAGCAGTTGGACAGACAGAGGAGTTGATAATGATCTGACTAAGAGAGTGAATGGAGACTGTTAGTAACTAACAATAGATAGCGTGTAATGGCAGGCTATGTGATAACAAGGCCTGGTGTGTGGGGTAGGGGGCTGGGACATGGGAGAGTTTAGGCCCTAAAATTATTGTACTTGATATTGAGTCTGGAGGGCTGCAGGGTCCCCACGTGGAAAATGAGGTGTTGTTCCTCCAGCTTGTGCTGAGCTTCGCTGGAAAACTGCAGCAAGTCAGAGACAGAGATGTTGGCCAGGGAACAGGTTGCTGTGTTAAAGTGGCAGGCAACTGGAGGCTCAGGGTCTTTTTTGCGAGCAGAATGTAGATGTTCTGTGAAGCAGTCACCCAGTCTTTGCTTCATTTCCCCAATGTAGAGAGGACCACATTTAAGGTTTTAGAGTAGATTTATAGCTCGGGTTGCGGATGTTGTGGTTAGTTGACTCGCCGAGCTGGTTTGTTGTTCTGTAGACGTTTCATTACCCTAGAGATAATAGGAACTACAGATGCTGGAGAATCTGAGATAACAAGTTTCATTACCCTGCTGGGTAACATCATCAGTGCAGACTCCAATGAAGCGCTGTTGTGTTTTCCCGCCTGTTATTTAAATGCTGGTGTCTGTCAGGCTAGATTACCTCACTTCTGGTTTTCCTTCCCAGTGGAGTGTATATGAGGTCGAGCTCTATGTGTTTATTGATGGCTTTCTTAGTGGAGTACCAGGCTTCTAGGAATTCCTGTCCTTGTCTCTACTTTGCTTGTCCCACATTGCGAGCAGCGAATGCAGTAGACTAGATTCTGGGAAGTGCAAGTGAAGTGTTGCTTCACCTGGAAGGTATGTTTGGGCCCTTGGATACTGGGGAGGGAGGAGGTAAATGGGCAGGTGTTACACCTTCGCCGGTTACAGGGGAAAGTGCCGGAGGGCTGTGGGGAGGTGTTGGGAGTGAAGGAAGTGTGGACTAGGGTGTCCCGGAGGGAATGGTCCCTGCGGAAGGTGGACAAGGGAGGGGAGGGGAATATGTGTCTGGTGGTGGCATCTCGCTGGAGGTGGCGGAAATGGAGTCTGATGATCTTCTGGATGTGGATGCTGGTGGGATGGTAGGTGAGGATAAAGGAAACCCTTTCGCTGTTGCGGGAGAGAAGCGTAAGGGTAAGGGCGGAAGTGCAGGAGATGGGTTGGACCTGGTTGAGGGCCCTGTCGACAGCAGAGCTGGGGAATCCTTATTTGAGGAAGAAGCTGGATATTTTGGAGGCTCCCTTGTCGAAAGTGGCCTCAACTGAACATATGCGATGGAGATGGAGGAACTGAGAGAATGGGTTGGAGACTTTACAGGAGGGAGGGTGTGAGGAAGTATATTCCAGGTAGCTGTGGGAGTCAGTGGGTTTATACTGGATATTAGTGGCCAGTCTACCCCCAGAAATGGAAACAGAGCTGTCGAGGAAGGGAAGGGAGGAGTCAGAAATAGAACAGGTGAAAGTGAGGGCAGGGTGGAAATTGGAAGCAAAATCGATGAACCTTTCCAATTCCAGATGAGCAAGGGAAGCAGCACCAATGACATCATCGATATATCAGTGAAAGTGTTGTGGGTGGGGTCCTGAATAGGGCTGGAACAAGGAATATTCCACGTACCCCATGAAGAGACAGGCAAGGAAAGAAACATATTGAAGAAGTATCCTCGAGACAGATACAGTTGAAGAGAACTGGAGAAGTTTTGAATCTATGTGTGATGTTATTTTACTATTATTGGGTGAGGTGATCTGTAGGTAGGGAACTGGAGGATGAAGTGTCTGTTTGATTTTGACAAAGGCCTTCTCTTGCTCAGGTCCCCATTCAATTTTCTCTGAGCTAGCTTGACCCCTGTTCATAAGGTTTTGCAGGGACCCAGGTAGTGCACTGTATTTTTATAAAGTTCCTGCAATTGTTAGACAGTCCTAAGACTTGTCCTATCCCTTTAACAGTAACTGTTTTATTCATTTCCGATAATGCCCGCTGACTGAGGCGATCAGAATATCATCTACATCTTTTTTCAGTTAATCGATCTACATTAGGTTCCTTAATGTGTGGCTTTCTTCATCCTCTAGTTCCCTATCCACAGGTCACTTCACCCAATAACAGTAAAATAACATCATACATAGACGCAAACTTTCTCTAGTTCTCATCATCTGTATCCATCTCGAGGATAATTCTTCAATATTTTTTCTTCCTTGCCAATTTTATGAATGATTGTATCATTGAGTGGTAACTACCTCCATATGCAGGTACGTCCTTTGAGCTACAATATATATGGTGTCAAACAGTGCAGCTTGAACAGTCATCAGGCTTTATCTTCAGCTTATGCTTCCCGCCTTTTATTTGTCCCAGGGTTCCCTTACCACAGACTCCTACACCACCTGAGCATTAGCTCAGTCTTCTTTCACATACACTAACTGTCCTAACACATTACAATTTCACCTGCTGGTTTAAACACCGGAGTACCTGCATCATACAAACACTTAAGATGGGGTATCTGTATGTCATCTGATGAGCCCTTTCACTAAGCCCACTATTACTACTCCCAGAGTCTATATTCTTTCATTTCTGTAACATTTTCACATAACAGCCAACCAAACTTGTTTTTTTGATTGTAATTCTTTTGGCATCCCTTTCACTAATACTACTTTCATTGTTTTAAAGTCAGTTTCTCTATGGATTATGTGTCAGTGTCTTCTCGTTTAATCTATGTTTTGTGCTCTTCAAGGCCACATTAATCCTTTCGTCAAGTAAGTATACATGCCTGAGAACTGTACTTCAGTGCAAGCTCTTTTTTACCATGTATTACCTCATGTTTGTTGTCGCTGAGGTAAACATTCACTTTTGCACACTTACGTCGATATCCCAAGACCATGTCATGCATTCTGACTCCCGTATAATCTTATCAAATGATCTATGAGGTTTTACTTATTTCTCCACATATGTTCCCAATGCCTCAGATTGAGGCTTGATCACCAATTCAATCTTTCTTAAAAAGAAAGACCAGGAACAAATAGCACCAAGAGAACACTATCAGTTTGGTGCTTTCATCTAAACTACCGTTTCATTAAAATGCATTTTAACCTCAATTGATATTTCAACCATTATTCTAATTTTTTGTCTTCTGCCACCGGTCTCCAGCCTTAATTACTTCATCTCATCCAATTTTGCAACTTAACGATTACCACCAACTAATTCCAGAGATCTGGAGAGATTTGTAGTCCATGGAACATAATCTTATAATATTTTAGAACAGAAGTCAAACATTTCTGTTTGATTCAGGCAAAACATACTTTGTTCTTTCTCTAAGATGTTCCTTTTTTTTAGTTACTTGATAACTCATTCTAGATATTTGATTAATCTCTGTATAAATTTGTCCAAATTCAATATTCTGTTTACTTCTTCAAAGTCACTAACCATTTCATTGTATTGAAATGTGTGCATGTACCTTATCATTTCCCAGATACCCCATAAATTTTCAGGTAGCTATTCCATTTAAGTGTTTCAGAATACCAGGGCATGTGAGTCTTAGTATAGCTTTTGTCATGATATGCTTAAGTGTATCCATGCTCAGTGGTTTTGAGATTCCTGATACTCGATACATTTAATGTTATCACAGTACTTCTCTAACACTGAAATGTATTATTGATGAATGGCCTGATGGGTTGAGGGTGCGTTAACCATCACTGTATTGCGGTGTTAAAAGTCTGCAAACAGTGTCAGCATTCAGTGTCTCCAATTTCTGAAAAAAGCAAACAACATCCAACGATTCCACATCAAGCAGAATGGTTATAATAATCTAATACTGATTCAACAAAGATGGTAGGCATAAATACTTGCACGTAATTACATTGTCCGTCTCTCCGTACATTGTCCGTCTCTCCTCCTCCTGCAAGGTAATAAATGTGTTATACTTTAATCACGGAAGACCCAAACTCCTTTGTTAAATTTGCTTTTTTAAACTCCTTGCCCAAAGAAAGTTGCATTTTCAACATCCCAATTTCCCTATCACTTGGATATTTTTACATCAAAGTAGATTTACAATGAGCCAATCTTATCATGCGGAATTAAAGATTCACTCATGTTAAAACAATATTTGAAAGTTCACTCTGATCAGAAAATTAAATTCCAAACATGGTAATTTCTGGAATTAAAATTTACCCAATATTCTTTCCTCAGACCAAACACAACATGGAGCTAATTCCAAAAGATAATTTTTTTACCAGGATTTATGAAACAAGTTTTTGAATTAACGTATCATTGCAGATTTTTGCTTTACACAACCACTGATGGTTTCTTAAAAGGGCATTACATTAACCATACATGTTTCACACTGATACAGGCACACATAACACTTTCAAATCACCATACATTCCCAACATACAAACTAACTTCAAAGTGTTACCAGATCTCAAGCTCTAGGGAACAAGAACACACAAATTGTATGAGAATACATTTAGTAACCAACAAACAAAGGTTCATGCAAACCAGACCAGAAAGAGTTAATATTTCAACAAGGTTCAGAGCACTGTATAGCATGGAAACCTGGTTCCAGTTCTCTCTTTTTCTGGTTATAACTGTCCCCCATCCTTTTGGGATCCTAATTGTATTAACATATTAGCTACAGACCAGAATCCAGAATCTGCTGCATTCCATCCTGGAATACAGAAGGTCTCCAGAACATTAGGTTGCTTTTCCCCTCCCTCAAACTTTTTCCCTCTCTCAAACTTTTCCCCAAATCCCATCCTCATCACCAGGTATGTCTTGGATCACAGAATGGATGCAAAAGGTTCTTCAAATTTGGTTACATTTAGTTAAAAGAAGACTCAACAACACAGATTTGCTTGAATATGAACATTTAATAAGTAAATAAAAAGAATAAAAAGGAAAGAAAAAAAATAAGCCTCAAACCCTTTGGCCCATTGGGGACCCCTAGATCGACGGCCGGTCTGGAGGCTAAGGTTTGTTCCTGGCATCTTTAGCAATCCCAGTCCGAGTTGAAATCTAATAATTCAGAATGAAGCTCTCTGACTTATACAGTATAACAAACAGCAAGTACAGAAAAACAAGTAGAGAGAAACAAGCTGATTGTGCTGTCTTCGTCATATGTAGGAATGTTCACCACACCCATTCAGAGTCATGCAACTGTCGAAAATCATCAAAGATTTTAGCCCTTCAGCCCATCCTGTACAGACCCATAACCCTCCAAAACTTTTTATTCATAGTACTTATCCAAATGTCGTTTTTACATATTGTGACTGTACCTGCATCCAGCATTTCCTCTGGAAGTTCATTCCATAAATGACTCACTTTCTGTGCAAAAAGGTTGCCTCCAATGACCTTTTAAATCTTTCTCTGCTCACCTTAAAAGTATGCCCCTGAGTTTTGAAATCCCAGACTCTAGGGGAAAATACACCTGCCATTTACCTCAAGTTTCCTCAAGTACTGACCAAACATTACTCCACAATTAGCATTGTTAAGGGAGATTGCCCGGTCTCCTACATGCGGCTATTTGTGGAAGCTTGCTGTGCATAAATGAGCTGCCGTGTTTTCTACTTACACTGGTGACTGCACCTCAAAGAAGAGGAAAATTAGCTTTGGGATGCGCTGAGTTCATGAGAGGTTATTTAATTGCAAGCCTTTCTTTCTACATAACAATGGTACAGATGGGAGAACACGTTGTGACTGTGATTTAAAGAGCTCTAATGAAGAGTCATCTAGACTCAAAACATTAGCTTCCTCTCTCCCCAAGGATGCTGTCTGACCCGCTGTGATCTCCAGCATTTTTTGCTTTCAGTACAGGTTCCAGCATCTGCAGTAATTTGCTCCTATATTTAAATGCTTATCCTCAAACCAACTGATTCTGTCATATGCAAATCCATCCAAGATCTTATGCATCCACACGTTGTGGGATGAGCAGATCTCATTATTGTGTTTACCTTTGCTAATTGCAGGTCAGAAATCACTAATGTGTTTGGTTGGTGAACAATGTAATTTTGCAGCAATTTGACAAAATGAAGTGCCTTTTTCTGGTCTTCAAGAACACAATCCATAGACATCATCAACAAATAAAATTCCTTACCTGAAGACAATAAGAGCAAATTTAAAAGCTGTCCAAGTTTGGCAGTTTCCTCTTTACACAGTCTCCTTTGGCTTTATTCATGTGCTTCAATATGTGAAGGTTCTTTCTGTTGCCCTGTAGTTAGAACTGCCTGTACAGCCTCTATCTCTTCTGCATCCCTGCAATGTCTGACTCAGTTGGAACCAAAATGAATCACCAATTGCATAACAGCTATTATAGAACAAAGGTATTGCTCTGCCAGTCTTTATTCCCATTACCGAAACTTGCAAGGCCCTCTCATGAATGTAAAGCTTAATTATAATAGAAATTCCATTTAAAATTCTTCATCTTGTATTATCAATGACCGCAGCCTTGGCCTGTTTGAAATATTCCTTGGGCAAGATAGCTGTTTTGGTGCCAGGGTCAAATGCTTGCACCATGTTGGTAACAGGCACTCAGTTGGGTTTTCAAAGGACGTGGTCAGGGGTTACATTCAGCAATTAAGGAGACCCTCTAGCACTGAGGGAATGTCAGCCTTCTGATGCAGGTAAGGGACTACAAGAGAGAGGGTGCTTCAACATGGAGCCACTTTCTCACCATTTTTAAAAGTTCTGAAAATAAAAATGGTGACAGCTGCCGGGCTACAATGTGGTGGAGGTCACTCCAGAGGGCAGCTTTCTGCACTGACAGTCCTGTGGAAAGGGTCTTTATATTATTTGGCAGTGCTGCCCCTTCTGCTCCCCGTCTTTGTTGCCAGGAGTCTTCCTGCTTTCACTGGCTGGGTTCCTGCTGCTATGGGATTCCAGTTGTGGAGGAGAACGTTCAAATTGGTGCAGGTGGACACCTTAAGGACCCATTATCACGAGGCTAAATCCTGAAAACCAAGTAATGTTCTGGGGACAAAAACAAATTTGCTGGAAAAGTTCAGCAGGTCTGGCAGCATCTGTGAAGGGAAAAGACAGAGTTAACGTTTCGGGTCTGGTGACCCTTCCTCAGAGCAAATTTGTTTTTGTTCCTAATTTACAACATTCGCAGTTCTTTTGGTTTTCATTTAATGTTCTGGGGACCCAGGTTCAAATCCTGCTATACCACACGGTGGAATTTGAATTCGATAAAAGAGTCTACTGATGACCATGAATTCATTGTCAATTGTCAGATAAACCCATTTGGTTCACTAATGTCCTTTAGGAAAGAAAACTGCTGTCCTTACCTGCTCTGGCCCACATGTGACTCCAGACCCACAGTAAAGTGATTGGCTCTCAACTGCCTTCTGGGAAATTAGGAATGGGCAATAAATACTGGCCTGCCCAGCAATGTCCATGTCTTGCGAATAAATAAGAAAAATAAATTGATTGGGGCAGATATTCGCAGATAAAGGAACAGCTGGAAAGTGGAAAGCCTTCAAAAAATGAGATAATGAGAGCCTAAGAACAGTATGTTCCTGTTAAGATGAAGGGCAAGGCTGGTATGTATAGGAAATGCTGCATGACCAGAGAAATTGAGGTTCTAGTTAAGAAAAAGAAGGAAGCATATGTCAGGTACTGACAGCAGGGATCGCGTGAATTCCTAAATGAGTGTAAGGGCAATAAGAGTACACCTAGGAGGCAACTCAGGAGAGCAAAAAGGGGACATGAGATACTTTGGTGAATAGAGTTAAGGAAAATCCAAAGGGTTTCTACAAATACATTAAGGACAAAAGAGTAATTAGGGAGAGAATAGGGACCCTTAAAGATTAACAATGCTGTCTATGTGTGGAACCACAGGAGATGGGTGAGATACTAAGCAAGTATTTTGCACCAGTGATTGTTGCAAGAAGGGTATGGAAGCTAGAGAACTTGGGGAAATAAATAGCGACATCTTGAAGAGTGTTCAAATTACAGAGGAGGAGGTGCTGGACTTCTTAAAACATATCAAGGTGGACAAATCGCTGGGACCTGATCAGGTGTACCCTGGAATTCTGTGTGAAGCTAGGGAAGTGATTGCTGGGCCCCTTGCTGAGATATTTGTATAATCAATAGCCACAGGTGAGGTGCCGGAAGACTGGAGGTTGGCTAACGTGATGCAATTATTTAAGAAAGGTGGGAAGGAAAAACCAGGGAACTATAGACCGGTGAGCCTGACATCAGTGGTGGGTAAATTGTTGGAGGGGATTCTGAAGGATAGGATTTACATGTATTTGGAAAGGCAAGGACTGATTCGGGATAGTGAACGTGTCTTTGTGCTTGGAAAATCATGTCTCACTAACTTGATTGACTTTTTTGAAGACGTGATGAAAAGGATTGATGAAGGTGGAGTTGTGTACGTTGCCTATATGGACTTTAGTAAGGTGTTCAACAAGGTTATGCTTGGTAGACTGGTTAACAAGGTTAGATCACATGGAATACAGGGAGAACTAGCTGTTTGGATACAAAATTAGCTACAAGGTAGGAGACAGAGGGTGGTGGGAGAGGATTGTTTTTCAGACTGTATGCCTGTGAGCAGTGGTGTGCTGCTGGGATCAATGCTGGGTCCACTGCTTTTTATCATTTATATGAATGATTTGGAGGTGAATGTAGGAGGTATTGTTAATAAATTTGCAGATGACATCAAAATTGATGGTGTAGTGCACAGCGAAGAAGGTGACCTCATTGTACAATGGGACCTTGATCAGGTGGGCTGATGGGCCGAGGAATGGCAGCTGGAGTTTAGTCTAGATAAATGTAAGGTGCTGCATTTTGGAAAGGCAAATCAGGGCAGGACCTACACATCTAATGGTAAGGTCCTAGGGAGTGTTGCCAAAAAAAGGGACCTTGGAGGTCAGGCTCGTAGTTCCTTGAAAGTGGAGTCAGAGGTAGACAGGGTAGTGAAGAAGGTATTTGGTATCCTTGCCTTTATTGGTCAATGCATTGAGTACAGGAGTTCATGCCACAGCTGTACAGGACATTTGTTAGAGAGCTTTTGAATATTGCGTGCAGTTCTGGTCTCCCTTCTACAGGAAAGATGTTGTTAAACTCGAAAGTGTTTAGAAAAGATTTACAAGGATGTTGCCAGGGTTGGAGGGTTTGAGCTACAGGGAGAGGCTGAATAGGCTGAGACTATTTTCTCTGGAGCTTCAGAGGCTGAGGGGTGCCCTTATAAAGGTTTATAAAATCATCCGGGTCATGGATAGGGTGAGTAGCTAAAGTCTTTTTCCCAGGGTAGGGGAGTCCAAAACTAGAGAGTATAATTTTAAGGTGAGAGGGGAAATATTTAAAAGGAATGTTAGGGGCAACTTTTTCACACAGTGCATGTATGGAATGAGCTGCCAGAGGAGGTGTTGGAGGCTGGTATAATTACAACATTTAAAAGGCATCTGGATGGGTACATGAATAGGAAGTGTTTAGAGGGAAAAGGGCTAAATGCTGGCAAATGGGGCTAGATTAATTTAGGATATCTGGTCGGCATGGAGGTGTTGGACTGAAAGGTCTGTTTCTAGCTGTATATCTCTGCGACTCTGTGACTCTAAATTGTGGGTTGGTTGTCATTTCTCCCCCAGAGTGGTCATCCTCGAAATAACCCAGAGGATGGAAACTGCCAGCACGTTGGCACACCATTTTGCACAGTGATTTTTCTGTACAGCCACCTTCAATGGGAGAAGACAACAACATTGTGATAACAGCAATCCTGGCTTTGGGGACATGGGTTTAAAACCCACTATGGCTGTTGGCCTTGAGACTATTATATGATCATTGTAAAATTCTCATCTGGTTCACAAATTGGGGAAAGGCATTAACCAGTCCTTACCCAGTCTGGTCTATGTATGACTCCAGATCCACAACAATACGGTTGATACTTAATTGACCTCTGAAATAGTGCAGTAAACAGTTCAAAGGCAATTAGGAATGGGCAACAAATTCTGGTCTTGTCATTGATGTCTGTGTCCCATGAAGAAATAGAGAAAATGGCCTCCCCTATTAGTTAGCAAGATGCTGACTGTCTACAGAAGCTGCTTTTCAAGGTGTTTATTCCTCTGCCTCTCCATTGAAATAAAATCACATTTGTCTGTTGCTCAATCTTCAAACATTTGTCTGTCAAAGTAATCTCATAAATATCTTGCCTCAGGGATGCTATCACTCACTTTGTGAATAAAATGGCCCATGTAATTGGTGTTGTTTCCATTAATAAAATGAGCAGTTTGGGTAAGATCCTTTATTAAAACTGATACACACAGTGCTTTGAATGTTCTCTATAACATGATATAAAGGTGACATGCAAAATACTTCATTAATACAGTATTAGTTGGAAATTCAACAGAAACAATTTTCAGTTTCCCACTAGAGTATCACACGAGCATTGAAGTTTGGGCCCTTTATAGAAAACACTCACCATTCCTCTTCAACAACTTAAATTGGGGAGGGAAGGAAAGTTACTACCATTTGACATCAAATCCACAATACTATTGAAATGAGAATTGTTCTCTATTACTCCAAAGCTGAAACGTGTATTTTCGAACATGCAAAATGACACCTTTGTGTAGTGAATGATAGTTTTAAATAAGACCCTTCCATCTATAGATCAAAGCACTGGCAGTCCCAACGATATACAAGTTGTGACCTTATGTTTTGTGATTGTCTTCTCTCCAGCATTGTCTTCATGTAAAATTTCTTGTCCTCATATTCAAATCTCTACTTATCTCTGTAAGTTTCTTCACGTCTACAACCCCATACAAACCTTGGGCCATTCCTCACTTCCTTCACTCCACCTTTGGTCTATGTGCCTTTAACCATCTAAACTGCTCCACATCATCCTCTAATGCTCTAATATTTTCTTCCTTTGCCCAGTAGAATTTCTTTACCCGGTTATACTTCTGCAAAGCAAATTGCAAGGTTTCACAATGTTAAAGGCACGACTTAAAAATTCGTACTACTTTGTAATAAGTGAAATAAGTCCAAGATAGCCACAATCATATAGCACAGTTTAATCATGACAGGTTTCTCTCTGTCTCTCCACCTCGACACCCATGATTTGTCAGGCATAAACCAATGCTGCAAATGGAATAAACCAGACTCCACGAATCAAAGTAACAAAAAAATTATATTGCTCCAAGGCAGTCATGCATCTCAAGGGCTTTGCTATACATTTAACTGTATGTGTTTTTCTGTATGCAACATGCTGCTAGATATTCAGTTTAACACATGAAGGATATATCGGAATTTAGAACAATTGCAAACGACTTGTGAGTTTTGAAAAAGTCAGAGACCCTGGCCAGAAGATTCTTTGATGAGGTTTATCAAATGCAGATCATTATCTGCAGCCCCAATTTCCCTAGAGGCAAAAACAATGTTAATCATTAACTTCTCGTTAGCGATGCTCTCCTTTTAAACTGGTTATCTGTTTCACAAAACATATGAACTGAGTATGAGTGAGTACAATAATTATGGGTTGTAAGTTATTTGTAGTGCAATACACTAACAAACTCTGCAATTATTTAAGAACACTGTATAATAGCAGGTTATTTTATAAATACACATATAAAACGCATGTGTATATTTAAGTAATTGAAAATAAGCATTTCAGGTGAAATCACATTGTGAGATAACATTGCAGAAATCCTTGTCCTTCATTAACTATTTTGATAATGTTTTAAATTGGTTGACAGCCAAAATAATTTTAACGAAAACATGTCAAGGGATTATGTGTTGATGTACCACATGTTCCTGATGGTACTGCCTGAAATGGGCTGCCAGCCTCTGCTGTACCTGAATTTCTCAGGGGACCAGACTTATGCCACAGGGTCCTTGATTTTGATAGTCATTTCATTCTGGTGGGCCACCTCCAAAGGCAGGTAGTTTGCCTGGATAGAATACCATTGTGACCTGGACATTGGAGTCATGAGCGAAAGGCAATATCCTGCCCTAAGAGTCAGATTTTCTATTTGTATGATCAGTAATCTGGCACTGTGGATTGCTTACCCCTTTGGGATCATTGTATTTTCATTCTATTGAAATGAATGGAATACCTTGTTTTATTAAACCTTGAGTGGGAGCTTTATGGGATGGGAAACCATGGCTATATGCAGATAAGTCCTTAAGTATTTAATTGATGAAACAACCTCAAGGAACTAAATGACCTAGTCCTCTTCATAATTTTCTCAACTCTATAAAGGGTGCTTATCAACTCCATTGCTTTACTACCCAGATTTACCTCACGGTATCCTCATGTTAATGTTATAGCTCCTCACTGTAATAATCTGAAATGTTGCAGTATGGCTTATTTTTCATTTTGTCACCAGTTCAGGCTACACACTGAACAGCCATTCATATCAAGGTGCAGGGCTGGATGAACACAGCAGGCCAAGCAGCATCATAGGAGCAGAGAGGCTGACGTTTCGGGCCTAGACCCTTCATCAGAAAAGGGGGAGGGGAAGGGGGTTTACCCCACTGCGAAGCCTCTTCTAAGGATGCCTAATCTGAAGAAGTTACCCTCCTCCCTCCGGAAACCCCACTGCAAAGCCTCTTCTAAGGATGCCTAACCTGAAGAAGTTACCCTCCTCCCTCCGGACCCTATTTATTTCAAAACCCCCTTCCCCTCCCCCTTTTCTGATGAAGGGTCTAGGCCCGAAACGTCAGCCTCTCTGCTCCTATGATGCTGCTTGGCCTGCTGTGTTCATCCAGCCCTGCACCTTGTTGTCTCGGATTCTCCAGCATCTGCAGTTCCTACTATCTCAGCCATTCATATCAAATGCCCATTAGTTAACCTTTCTTTTATATTGCTCACAAACAGAAAATGTGGGAATCTATTCAAATAAAAACAAAAGAACTGTGGATTCTGTAAATCAGAAACAAAAACAGAAGCTGCTGGAAAAGTTCAGCATGTCTGGCAGCAGCTGTGAAGAGAAATCAGAGTTAACACTTCGGGTCCAGTGACCTGAAGAAGGGTTTTGTGTAGGAATCTATTTGTTTATTTTAGAAAGCATACAATATCAACATGACATTGATGCCTTCTGCATACGCACTTTTCTTGTTCACGCTTCTGTTACTACGAATTTGATGACACATTTCTGCAAATTCTTTTAACTGAACTGATGTTTGTAGATCTTGACCAGAGAAGTTTTCAATTAAGCTTGAATCACTGCCGTTCCAAGCCACTGTGGAACTGTGGTGTGTTTATCCTAGTTCGGTAGTCATTTTGATTTTACATATATTTCTGCAGCAAAACTCCACCTTTTGTCAATCCTTTTTAAATTCATTTTTTCTTCTTCATCTCTTCAATTCTCTTTACTCCTCACCTTCACCTCAATGCCCTGCTATAACCATACCGTTGGCATCTGAACCCATGATTTAATGCTTGCTTGTAGATTGGCCTCAGCTTTCTATTTGCCACCCAGTCCTCACTCTGGACTGACTGGCTTTTTAAAATTGTGGGGTTTTCATCTGCAACTGGCCAAGAAATAAAAATTCAAAATTTGAGCCCTATTCCAAATCTTCCACGCTGCAGTTTCAAACAGGTCTGTGAGAAATCAGGCCTTCTCTCTTCATTTACTGGCTCAGATGCAGGGCAGGTTTAATTTGAAAATGTATACGGATGCAACCCACTTCAGTTGTGCATCAAAAATATATTCAGGCTTGTCCCCATTTTTCAACCACCAGCAGCAGGTGCCCCAGGTCGATCTGAAGTGCTTTACTCTCTCCAGCCCTGTGTTTTACTCTCTCTAGCTTGCTTGCCTTACTCCTAAAACAGCTGAAACTGCCAGCTATGCTACCAGCTGTACACAGAGATTTAAAACCATTGCCAATCTTTGTACATCCCAGCTCTCTCAATTGAAGTATGCACGCCAGTCAATTAAATAAGAATTGGAGTCTGTAATTTTTAGCTGCGTCTTTTTTATTGCCTTCAGTTTATCACAATAAATTTTGTACAACTGTAGTCAGACTGATTTTAATCTCAGTGTTCTATCTGGGTTAATGTAGAAAACTCTTCTTCAAAATTACAGCAGCTTTCATGCACGCAGACATGCACACACATCTTTCTTTTCCAACAAAGTTTTATTTTTTAGCTTAACGCCGTTTTGATGACCATGAATTAAGAGAGCAATTGAATTTTGCTCTCTCCCAAATAAATCTCGAATCAAACAATCAATTGATTGACATCCAGCTATTAGTTTAGCTCTCATGTTTCAATGGCCTAGAACATCAGTTACCCCAATATAACCCCCTCCAAAATAATCTTGACTAAAAGCTACCCAGTGGAAAAACAAACAAAAAATGAGTCATACTTGGAAATGCACATTGTACGAGAGCTCCATTCTGAAGTATAAGAGTAGGACCAGTGTATGTCATTTGTACGTTTTACTGCATTTTTCTAATGGGTATTTTAAAAGAAGTTTCCACTCCAATGTCAGAACAGGTTCAACTGGATATGACCTCAATTGAGACCACTGTTCTTATTTTTTAGTTGACAACTGGTGCTAGTTTGACTCATTTTCTCCTCTAAAACATTCCCTGCTCCAAACTGTTCAAAACACAAAAATGGTCCACCAGCTAGGGGGAGGAAAAAAACTGGCATGACAACCACTTTCCACAAAGCAGCACATCCTTGTGTGTAAGAGAGATTCATTTTCAATCCATTGTGGATAGAAATAGTACTTACACAGATCAGTGATTTTTCAATATGTCCTCGCTGTGTACCAGAGCCAGCCAGTGGAAAAGAGCCTTGTTAGATTTGTCCTGCACATGTGTGAATGCTTGTTTATGAATGCTGTCTGCTCAAAGGCCACACTGACTCATTTAAACACCATACAGAATATGCAAAATAGTCTTTTTGCAAAGCGATTACGGAAGACAATGTAGATTGTGCTTGGCATTTTTTGACCCAGACTCAACCTGGTTAGCTGTGTCCCCCTGTCCCGACTCCAAACCTCAATGTCCTTTCTACCTGGTGCTCCCTGGAAGGCCCATCGTTCCTGATTCCCCATTTGTTCCCAACCCTCAACTGGCATTATGACTCCAACTCTTACCCTTAACCCTGTGCCTTGTTACTATCATTTAGGGACCATTATGATGTTCACTCCCCCCCCATTGAGGTGACAGTGGGGCTAATCACCTACAACTCCCTCCTCCTACAGCATCCTGTGACTTTCCATGCATTACTGGCTCCCACTTTACATGTCAAGTTTCCCCTCTTTATCATCCCTGTCCCCCCAGCATTCCAGATTGCTGTCCCCAATCCCAATGTTGATTCTCCAAATGTCCCTCCAATAACAACATCCACTCATACACCATCAGCACCTCCGATGTTCATTGAGTTGACCCCTGAGTGCTGACAGTGGTCCCAACCCTCCCTTATTGACTGGGATGGATAGACAACTGACCGGACACTTCAATGCTCTCTGTACAGATCCTTAATTGATGGGCCATGAATTCCCAACCATGCCTGGTCTTGTTAGATAACCATGGGCCATGCCTGGTCAGTAGTGAGGTGGAGTCCCTAACCCAAGCCTTCCTTGATTGTGTCCAAGCACTTAGACTGTACTGGGAGTTAGCAGCCTCCCTTGATTGTCCTGAGGACGAGCCCGCTTCAACTTTGAGGCCTGGGTCATTTGGGTTGCTGCACGTGTAATGTGTTTGCAGCATAAGCTGTTGGTCCACGGTGTCAGTATTTGATTGATTTGCACAGTGCTGGAGAACAAGACATCTACCCTCATGACTGATCGCTACTGATAAGTAGGATAAGTTGCTTGCTTTTGGGCCTGTGCTGAGCTGCAAGGAAAAGCATAAGTACTGAGAGCCTGACCGAGGGGGAAAGCAGAAAAAGTCAAGGCAGGGGTGTAATGAGTGTGCAGGTAGGTGCTCTAAGAGTGAGGACTAAGAAAGGAAAAGAGCAGCCCTGAGATGAAACCTAGTTCAATCTGTGAACTGTGTACCTGTCCCTTCCGGCAAAATGTCCTTGCAGCAGTAGTGCATTGAAAGGCACCGAAGCAGTCCAACGTGCAGCATTGAAATGCAGAACTGTGCTGCAAGTGAATTAGAGATGTGCCATGATGATGCAGTGAGACTGGCACATGTCAAATGCCACCATCCTTTGAGATGGGGTGCATGCAGCCTCTATATATAGAGGTTTTGCTGCTGGGTGTACAAGATGGAAGTGTGGAGGAGTCACCAAGTACCTGCTCAGGCATTTATGTCGGGATATGGACGGAATTTGGTGATACAGGGGACATGGTTCTCAATGGATTCACCATTGTTCGTGGCATTCAAGGGCTTGGAAAATTCAACCCATTATTACTGCCAAGAATTTGGTCATTACTACCTTTCCTTATAACCTTCAGTTCTTAAAATAGATATTTATCATGTGCCTTTTAGTTATTCAAAACAGCATTAATAGCTTTTCATGGGGTTTCTTGCAAAATCTTCGAACTGTCTGTGTGCAATTTCCTCATCCTCATTTCTTTGAGCTTGTTAAATTTGTATTTCAGATGTGGTGTTGACCTTGATTTTGTGCACCTCCTGTGCAATCTTAAACCTGTATTGCCTTCGGTCTCAGTACCCTATGATATGTATGTCCTTGTTTATTATGATCTGCCTGTACCTCTCATAAAGTAAAACTTTTCACTGACCTTGGGTACACGTGATGACAATAGGTCAAGGTCAAATTCAATTCATTTGCTCATCTTTTTTGGCAATTATGGCCTCAACTAAATAAGGTGTTTTGTAATAATATTATCCATGCCAGTTATTTTCTCAAAGAACTAAATCATAATTCCTAAGTCATTATTTTCTCTTTCACAATAACAAGCTCAAAGTTAAGATGCACTCTATAAATATTTAATGTCCAAATTCCAAACAGATGCTTCTCTGCCCTTTTATAATCTTACCCAATACAGCAGTATTACTCTGAATTTTGAGAGCTTGAAGCTCTTAAACTCAATCTATACATGTTTTTATAAGAATTACAAGATAAAAATAAGCCATTTAAAATTCTAAGCAAATGTATTTGGGATCCATCCAAGGACTGGATTAGCCTTGTTGACAGCAATTTCATATTGCCTGAATACCTGCATCACATGTTCAATAGTCAATCACAGTTCTCTTTACTCATAGATATTCATTCATTGTGCACAGCAAATACAAACAAATGCTGATTAGCCACCACTCACAGGCAGAAATAATGTTCATGCACATCATTGATGGTCCCCAGAATATGGTGAGGAAGATACAACCATTTCGTTCAGTGAAACAGCCCTTATATTTACAAGCAAGTCTCACCAACAAGAGGAGTAACATAAGCACTAAATGCCCAAGCAAACCTAATCTGGAGAAATTGGCTTCTGTAGAGTTGTGCCACGAATTCTGGTTCAAACCTGAGGAACAGCCATCCTCCATAGAAAATCCAAGTGATGTTATTGATGCAGCATGGTTAACCTTCAAAGCCAACAGTTCTGGAAGCTGCTAACGGTGTCCTGAGAACTTGGAAAATAAACCAGAGCTTCAATGGAAATGATTGAATTAAGGAACTGAGGAGAAAGTTGCAATGTAGGAAGCATGGCTGATACATCTGCTGCTCTGAAATCACCCTGGAAGATCAAAAGGAACCTGCAATAAAAGCTGCTTTAGATGAAAGATACACTGTGGATTAAATAAGCCAGGTAGTTTCAATTCTATGCTGATCAGCAAGACGTGAGGAATTTCTATAAATCCTTGAAGGCATAGTTCAGACAAATACTCACTTGTTGGCATCTACTAGGTGTAAGATTTCAGAAAATCCAAGCTGAACTTGAAGAGGCAGAATTGAAAAATTACCCCCTTTATAAATTTGTCTGCAACAAAACAGTCTTGGAGTTTGATCCAGAAATTGGTTCATCTTCTGTGCAGGCAGCAAGCTGAGGGTTAAATAAAACCTGCTGCATGAACTAAAAATGAAATATAAATTGAATTTCAAGCTTGAAGTGGCCTAACTGAATCTTCTTCATCCTATTGAAAGGTATTTGGAATTGATTTGGTTTCAAGATTGGAGGTAAGAGAAAAAACAGCGTTTAGTTGGAAATGTGTTAGAAACTGCAGGGGAGGAGCCAGAAGCTGAGATGGAGGTTTCAGTGTGTCTGCCAGTAATTGTTTAACTACGTCAGTTTATTTATTCCTGGACTCACCATCCATGCTGCAGCAGCAGGTGTAATGTAGATCCGCATAGCTCAATTCTCAACGCTAACATTTCTAAAGAGCTAATTCAGAGGAGGAGTTGGGGTTTCCATCAGGAACTGGAAGTTCACTGATGGATTCAAGATGGATAAAGGCTGTGCTTGTTTCAATGAAAAATAAGAGGGCTCGCAGCTCTGAAACTTCACTAGTGCCACTGGGAGAACGGGCATTCCTGAGGCAAGTCAGAGATTGAGAGGGTGCCACTGCAGGGCAAGGCTTTCAGATAGTTCAATACCATCTCAAAAGCAGGCTGGTCATTTCCAGCAAAGGAAGACTCTTCCATCAGAGGGGAAGTGCCTCTTGAGAAGGACTGTTTGGCTGAAGAGGTTATATTTTCTCCCTGTGGCTATTGGAAAAATGCCGGTGGCTCCTAATTGAGGTCCCTAATTGAGTCATTTAATTATGGAAGTTGGCTTCCCACCTCAGTCAATGGGTGGCTAGTATTTTTTTCTATTCATTTGTGGGATGTGGGTGTCGCTGGCTGGCCAGCATTTCTTGCCCATCCTAGTTGTCCTTGAGAAGGTGGTGGTGAGCTGCCTTCTTGAACTGCTACAGTCCTCCTGCTGTGGATTGACTCACAATGCCATTAGGGAGGGAATTCCAGGATTTTGATCAAGCAGCAGTGAAGGAATGGCGATATATTTCCAAGTCAGGATAGTGAGCAGCTTCGACGGGAACTTGTAGGGGGTTGTGTTCCTACGTATTGTCTGCTGTCCTTGTCCTTCTAGATGGGAGTGGTCATGGGTTTGGAAGGTGCTGTCTGAGGATTTTGGTAAATTCTTGCATCACATCTTTTGATTGATTGATTGATTGTCACATGTACCAAAATACAATGAAAATCTTTGATTAAGAGCGGTACAGGCAGATCATAGTAAGCAAAGGATGTACAGATAAAAAAGACTTAAAACAGGGCGTGCATTAGGCGAGATTAACGTTAGCAAGATCCGTGTTATTTGAGGCTAGAGAGTCCATTCATCAGTCTGATAACTGACAGGAAGAAGCTGTTCCTGGACCTGCTGGTGCGTGTGTTCAGGCTTCTGTACCTTCTGCCTGATGGAAGAGGTTGTAGGAGATCATTACCGGGCTGCGATGGGTCTTTGATGATGTTGGCCACCTTTCTGCGGCAGCGAGCCATGTAAATGGAGTCCATGGATGGAAGGTTGGCTTCCGTGATGGTCCGGGCTGTGCACACACCTTCTGTAGTTTCTTACGGTCCTGGGCAGATCAGTTGCCATACCAAGCTATTATGCACCCAGACAGTATGCTTTCAATGATGCATCTGTAGAAGTGGTGAGGGACGTTATGGACATGGCAAATTTCCTGAGCCACCTGAGGAAGAAGAGGCATTGCTGTGCCTTCTTGACTGTCACATCCATGTGGGAAGTAAAGGACAGGCTGTCGGTTATCGTCACTCCGAGGAACTTGATGCTGTTCACTCTCTCAACCTCAGTTCCGTTGATGTAGATGGGGGGGGGGGGGGGGGCGTGTTCTCCCCCTTTCTTTCTGAAGTCAATGATCAGTTCTTTAGTTTTGTGACAGATTGTTTTCATTGCACCACGTCACCAAGCCCTCTATCTCCATTCTGTAGTTTAACTTGTCGTTGTTAGATATCCGTTCCTCTATGTTGGTGTTGTCAGCAACTTGTAGATGGTGTTCATTCGGAATTTGGTGTAAAGGGAGTACAGGAGGGGGCTGAGGACACAATCTTGGGGGGGACCCCAGTGTTGAGTGTTATTGTGGAGGGTGTGCAGTTGTCAATCCTCACTGATTGTGGCCTGTGGGTCAGGAAGCTGGGGTCCAGTTGCAGGGGGCGGAGCCGAGACCAAGGTCACACAGTTTTGAGATCAGTCTGGAGGGGAGAATGGTGTTGAAGGCGGAGCTGTAGTCAATGAGCAGGAGCCTGATGTAGGTGTCTTTGATGTCCAGGTGTTGCAGGGATGAGTGCAGGGACAGGGATACGGCATCCTCTGTGGACTTGTTATGTCAGTGGGAAAATTGTAGGCGATCGAGGTAGGCTGGAAGACTGGAGTTGATGTGGGCTATGGCCAGTCTCTCGAAGACATCATGATTATTGAGGTCAGAGCCACTGGCGGTAGTCATTAAGGCACAGTGCGCGTGTTTTCTTAGGCACAGGAATGATGGTGGTCTTCTTGAAGCAGGTGGGGACTTTGGCCTGTAGGAGGGAGAGATTGAAGATTTCGGTGAATATTTCTGCCAGTTGGTCTGCACAGGATATGAGTGCTTGGCCAGGGAAACCACTGCTTACCTTGGGTTGACTCCCAGGAGACCGATCTGACGTATAAAGCAGTGACGGAGGGAACAGGTGTGTCCAGGGCTGTCGGGGCAGGCTTCACCACGCCGCTGGTAGTCTCCTCAAACTGAACATAGAAAGCATTGAGTGTGTCAGGGAGGGATGTGTCTTTATCCGTTACCTTGCACTGCTTCATTGCGTATCCCTTAATCTTGTTTAGGCCTTGCCATAGGCAGTAGGAGTCTGTTTGGTAGGTCTGGGCCTCTAACTTGGTCCGGTACTGTCTCTTGGCCTCCCCGATGGCTTTGTGGAGGTCAGATCTGGATTTTCCATATTGGCCTGGGTCACCCAACTTAAATACTGCACATCTGGTCTTCAGTAGGGTTTGGGAACACTCAGATTGACTTCTTTGGTATGCAGTCCTCCACGCATTAGATAGTACACACTGCTGCTACTGAGCATCGGTGGTGGAGAGAGTGGATGCTTGTAGATGTAGTGCCTTTCAAGCAGGCTGCTTTGTCCTGGATGGTGTCAAGCTTCTTCAGTATCCAGGCAAGTGGGAGAATTCCATCATACTTCCGACTTGTGCCTTGTAGGTGTTGGACAAGCTTTGAGGAGTCAGGAGGTGAGTTACTCATCACAGTATTCTTGGCTCTAACCTGCTCTTGTAGCCACTGTATTTATGTGGAAAGTCCAGTTGAGTTTCTGGTCAATGGAACTCCCAGAATATTGATTCTGGGGGATTCAGTGACGGTAGTCAAGGGCTGGTGGTTGGATTGTCTCTTGTTGGTGATGATCGTAGCTCGGCAAATGTGTGGCATGAATTTAACTTGACAGCCCAAGACTAAATATTGTCTAGATCAGAGATAGTAGGAACTGCAGATGCTGGAGAATCCGAGACAACAAGGTGCAGGGCTGGATGAACACAGCAGGCCAAGCATCATCATAGGAGCAGAGAGGCTGACGTTTCGGGCCTAGACCCTTCATCAGAAAAGGGGGAGGGGAAGGGGGTTTTGAAATAAATAGGGAGAGAGTGGGAGGCGGATAGAAGAGGGATAGAGGAGAGGATAGGTGGCTTGGGGCCTGGGATGGGGGTGAGGGAGGAGGTATGGGGGCAGGTGTAGCACTTCCTGCGGTTGCAGGGAAAAGTGCCGGGTGTGGTGGAGCTGGAGG
>NC_063350.1:49259078-49300434 GCF_021869965.1 Rhincodon typus | reverse complement strand
GACCCTTCTGAAGAAGGGTCTAGGCCCGAAATGTCAGCCTTCCTGCTCCTCTGATGCTGCTTAGCCTGCTGTGTTCATCCAGCTCTACACCTTGTTAACTCAGATTCTCCAGTATCTGCAGTTCCTACTATCTCTCAAGCGTATGTTAGCTGAGTTCTCTACCTATCTTCTTTTGCATTCCATTTATTTTTGAACATGGGGATATAGGAATGGGGGGACGTTTTTTAAACCCTCAGGCCTGTTCTGCAGTTCAGTTTGATCATTGTTGGTCTGTTATTCATTTCCTTAGATCTCTTCATACCTTTGATAAACCAAAATCTACCAATCTCAGTTTGAAAATATACTACTGATCTGGCATAGATAATTGTTTATGTAAGAAAGTTTATATCGCTATGCATGATTTAACGTTCTTTATAATTTGACTCCTTCAAAAAGGTCTTTTTTTTAGGCGGTACTTCCAAGTCAAGGACTCCACATTCATTGTAAACAGTTTTACTCGATGTATCTATCAGTTGTGAATATATTCCCACTGAAAATTGCAGTCTCTTAGTTATTTTTTGTTTATTAGGGCATCAATTGACTTGGGACAAGACTTCTGCTCCCATCTGAGGAACAAATCTCAGGTTAGAGAGCGGCCAGTGATTAATTCACTAGTGTCAACAGTGTTAGGTTCAAGTGGTGGCCCTTTCTCAAGGAGCATTCTCTACAAACGCCTTAGAAAAGCTGTGAATTACAGCTTATGTATATAGATATTTGAAATATATAACAATCACTCAGTATATTATCTGTACAAAGCTGATTAAACTTATAGTAACAGTGGTGTGATAGAAAATGCTTTTCTTTCTAAAAAGCCATTCATAACTTAGTTCTCAAAACAATCTACTGTTACTCCAATCTATAAATGTGCTAACAAACTGTAAACTTAATGTGTCAATAACAGAAATCATAAGATCTTGACATCTCTTATACAAATAAACATTAAGTCAGGGACAAAATAGATCTTTAAAAACTTTTATGACGCTATTCTGCATTCTTCACTCCCTTTGGGCGGCACGGTGGCTCAGTGGTTAACATTGCTGCTTCACAGCGCCAGGGACCCGGGTTCAATTTCACCCTCGGGTGACTGTCTGTGTGGAGTTGACACTTTCTCCCCGTGTCTGTGTGGGTATTCTCCAGGTGCTCCGGTTTCCTCCCACAGTCCAAAGATGTGCAAGTTAGGTGGATTGGCCGTGCTAAATTGCCCATAGTTTCCAGGGGTGTGTAAATTAGGTAGATTAGATATGTGAAACGCAAGGTTACAAGGAAAGGGTGTGGGGACGGGGTCTGGGTGGGATGCTCTTCAGAGGGGCAATGTGGACTTGTTGGGCCAAATGGCCTGTTTCCACACTGTCGGGTTCCATTATTCTAATCAAGCAATATTTTCCATTCCATTTCCATTTTTCAACAAACTAACAAAAGTGTGGGCTCTCAAGCTTTCTATCTTCCGCATGCGATTTCCATATTTGTAGTCAAAGCTTAACTGTGAATGTATTAACCATTCTTCCTTCAATATCAGGATCCTTTATTGTACATTGATTATACTGACCAATGTGATATTGTGTGTTTTGGGTTTTCTTTCTGTGTCTTTGAGTGACTAACTTCTGATTAGTTTCATCCCACTTACCACAGTTTCAAAGTGACCTGTCCGGTTAACCTCCCAAACAAATGAGAATTATTCCTCCCCCATTTATTATACAACAGAAACATCTCACTGAAGAGCAGGAAATGCTTCTCATTTGGTTTTCGTGCTGGCAGCTAATTATCTATGCCCAACAGAAGAGACTTCCCTTAGTACTCATAGCACTCACATTATCAATTTCAATGTATGTGCCTTGCCTACACTGCTCAATTCAGATAGAAAGAGGCAGGGGCTGAAAGAATTTCAACATGGAGATTAAAGCACTAAGATGGACATGTTATTGGGCTGTAAACTGATGTAGGCCAGTGATCATAGAGGTAGTGGATGAATAAGACTTGCTGTCATTTAGGAGACATGTAGCAGAGCTCCCAAATGAACTGAAGTTCACTGAAGGTGGAAGCTGAGAAGGTGACCTCAATCACACCACAGAATAGGGGAAAGCTAGCTGATGAGGACTGGGTTGACCCACTGGATAGTATAGGACAAACTGTCCCAAATACAAATCCCCAGACATTTTTTGAAATCTACAACCCTAACGATTTGGGATTTGTAGTGGTTTTTCCCAGGGATCAGTATTGGGATTCTTCCATTTCCTGATTATGATCTAAATGTTGGTGTGCAGGGGACAATTTACATATGGAAGCAAGGGGCATAGCTGAGATATTAAGTGAATTCTTTGCATCTGTCTTCATCAATGGTGGTAGAGGAGAAACTCAGTCAGCTAGAGGATTTTAAAATTGATGACGAAAAATTGGATAAGCTTCAATGTTTAGAGTTCATAAGACACCGGGACTGGATGAGATGTATTCAAGGACATTCCATAGAATCCCTACACTGTGGAAACAGGCCATACGGCCCAACGGCACTGACTGTCCAAGACCATCCCACCCAGATCCATTCCCCCACCCAGACCTGCAATCCTGCTTTTCCCACGGCTAACCCACCTACAACCCTGAACACTACGGACAATTTAGCATGGCTAATCCACTTAACTTGCACCTCTTTGGAGTGTGAGAGGAAACTGGAGCACCCAGAGGAAACCCACGCAGACACAGGGAGGACGTGCAAACTCCACACAGACAGTTACCTGAGGGTGGAATTAAACCTAGATCTCTGGTGCTGAGAGGCAGCAGTGCTAACCATTGAACCATTGAAGGAACTGAGATTAAAAATTGCAGAGAGACGGACAACAATCTTTCAATTTTCCCCGGACTCAAAGCTGGTACTGCAGAACTGGAGAATTGCAAACATTAACCCCTTGTTCAAAAAAGTTATAAAGACAAGCTCCGCAATTACAGATAAGTCACTTTAACTAAAGTTGTGAGAAAATTTGTAGAAAACATTATTCCGGATGGGATTAACAGCCAAATAACAAAAATAGGTCAATTCAGATTTGTTAATGGAAAGCCATGTCTAACTAACCTCCTGCAGTTTTTTTTAAATGTATCAGAGATGTTCGGGTAGGACAAAGCTGTTGATGTGGTGTACTTGACCTTCAAAAGGCATTTCGTACAATGCCATACATTAGACTTTGTGAGAAAATTTATCTATCATGAAATAAAAGGAACAGTTGCAATGTGCATAGACATTTGGCTGATAGATAAAAAAACAGAGAAGAACAGTTAACAGGTATTTTTTCAGGCTGGAGGTGGTTTGTGGTGGGGTTGTCCATGGACACTTTCATTTCCTGATATATATAAATTATTTAGAGCCTGGTGTGCAGGGGACAAGTTCAAACTTTGTGGATAGTACAGAACATAGGAGAATTGTAAACTGTGAGGAGGACAATGTAGAACTTCAAAAGCACCTTGACAAGTTGGTGAAATGGGCAGATAGATGAAATTCAGCACAGAAAAGTTTTTGTTTTTGAAGTGGCACATTTTGAAACAAAGAACATAGAGAATGTGTACAAAATAAAGAGTGTAATCCCAAAGGGTAGGAACAGAGAGACCACAGTGTATTGTGCTTAAGTCAATAAACATGGCAGGACAGATTAAGAGAGCTGTTATGACCATATACAGGATTCTAGGCTTTATTAATAGGGACACAGAGTACAGCAGCAGGAAGGTTATGCTGAACATATTGGACACTAGTTACACATTATTGTAGACCATATTGTGTACTGTTCACTTTAAGAAAGATGTGAGCGCATTGGAGAGAGTGCAGAAGGCGTTCACAGGAATGGTTCCGAGGGTTGGGACCCTTCGGTTAGGAGATTAGATTGGAGAAGGTGGGACTATTTTCCTTGGAAAGGAGAAGGCTGTAAAGGTTTTCAAAAGTTTTTAAAGTTTGTAAAATCATGAGAGGTCTGAAGAGATTAGATGAGATGAAATTGTTCCCACTGGTTAAAGGAACAAGAACAAGACAGATTTAAAGTATTTTATAAAGTCAGCAAATGTGACGTGAGAAAAATCTTTCATACAGTGAATGGTTAGTGTTTGGAATACATGGCCTGGACCTGTAGTGAAGACAGATCTGATTGAGAAATTCAAGATGGTATTAGATGATGCTGGTAAATGGAAAACTAGGTGCAGGGTTACAGAGGAAAGGCAAGAAATTCGGACTAAATCAAATTGCCTAGAGAGGTGGTGTAGACTTGATGCCTCCTTCTGCACCACAACAAGACTGAGTCTATGATTGGGACATCATTGGATGGTCCAGTCTGACAAATAACTCATAAAGAAAATGTCATGTATATTGGTACAAACAACCTCAGCTTCTAGTTCCCATTCTAGTAAATCTCCTCTCCACTCTCTCTAAGGTCTTACATCCTTTTTGAAAGCTTAGGGATGGGCAAAGTGAAACCAGATAGTGTTAATAAACATTTAGCACAGTTTCCATGTTACGTTAACTAATAAAGCAAGCATCCTGTAAGCTTTGTAATAACCTTCTTTGTAAGGACCTTCTGTACTTAGCCTGCCACTTTCAGGAAAACTTTGAAACACACCTGCATGTTTTCCTGTCCCTGCACCCCTTCAGGTATAATTTTGTTTCTTAGTTCTCTGTCACCCCTACTTCCTTGAATATCTGATTCTTTTTGCCTGAGGATCCAAACATTCCCCACTCCAAATTCAAGACCTTTATCACCCTCCCCTATAACTCCAGACTCCCTTCCAAAGTTCTGAGCCTTTCCTCGCAAATTCCACTTCGCCAACTTGCAAGTCTGAAGACATTGAACAGCGGTGAGGAAATCTGTTTCAGGCAGCCATCTCTGACTAGCTACATGTCCAGCCTCAGTTGAAGTGTTCCAGTGCGGGGAGTGGAAGGGTCACTTGGCTAGCTTTTGGCTGAGCTGACCAAATGGGTGTGCTGTATGTGCAAGAGAACAGCTGAAGTAAAACAACGATCTGCACATACTGAAGTCCTGAAACACAAGCAGAAGTTGCTGGAGAAACTCAGCAGCATCTGTGAAGAGAAAGAAAGGTTAATGTTTTGAGTCCAGTGACCCTTCTTCAGGAAGACCTTTCTTCAAAGTGTTGGCAACTCTAAAGAGTTTGAGACCAACCTTTTTATATATAAAAAAGAATATAATGAGCAATTATCTCCAGCAAAGAAATTTGGCTCTTGATGCTTCCACCTCTGGGCCACGAGACCTGAGTTCAAGTCCCACATGTTCCACAGGTGTGTAATAACATCTCTGAACTGTGTGATTTTAAAATAAAAGAAATTTGGCAACCTTTTAATTGTTACCTATTTGCAAACTCATAGGTTGTGATGGAGCACCATAGGACGCAAAAGTCTTCTATATATTTAGCGTTTGTATTTCAGTTGAAGTGAATCCACAACTCACATCCTTAATTTAAAATGGATATTTTGTTCACTTTTTCTCCCTTAACTCTGCTAATCCTGGGGGTAATGATTGTCAATTTAAAAGAACACTCAACAAGCACTCACTCCCTCATATAACTTAATACTGTTGATTCCTGCAGTGGGTTGCAAACTCAGAAAATGTTAATTTTCTTCCTGATAATCACAAATTCTACATCTGGGGACCCTTTCAAATAATTTGCATTTGCTGCCTGTAGTATAAATCCGCAGAAGTAAGGAGTTCTATGATTCAGTCATGCAGGTTTGTGAATTATTCTAAATCAATTGAGAACCAGAGAATATAAACTGAAAATGTTGAAAATTCTCAGCAGATCACAAAGCACTCATGGAGTTAATGTTTCAGATTTCATCCCTTGGCAGCTGTTCATGGAGATTTTGCTTTCTATCTCTAAGTTCATCTTAGATCATAAGAAGATTAGTGTAGCAAGAGAGTGGGGAGTTCAGCCCACTGACTTTAGTCTTCCGTTCAATGAGATCATGGCTGATCTGATAGCCCTCAATTCCACTTACTTGTCTTATTCCCCTTTACCATTGATTCCTTAATGACTTAATGACGCAACTCTACTCTGGTAAAGAGTTCCACAGTTTCACTATTCTCTGAGAGAAGACCTTTCTTCTTATTTGTGTTTAATTGGCAAACCCTTATTCTGAGATCATGCCCTATGGTCCTAGATGCTACCATAAGGGTAAACAACCTTTCTGCATCTACCGTGTCCAGTCCCCTAAGAGTCTTTAATGCTCCAATAATGTCTCCTCTTATTTTCCTAAACTCCATTGAGTGCAGGCCCAACATACTCAACCTCTCCTCAGAAGAAAATCTTGCCAAAAATCAACCTGGTGTACCTTATCTAGACTGCTTCCAATGCCAGCCTATCTTTCCTTACATAAGGGGGCCATATCTGTTCACAGTAAGCCAGGTGTTGTCATATTAGTCTTAGATAATGTTAGCAAGACATGCCTATTTTTATATCCCATTCATCTTGAAATAAAGGTGAACATTTGCTTTCCCTATCTACCAAACTACCAACTTCAATTAATTTATTTCTCTAATAACATATCCTTTTCCTTTGCATCATCATCCCAAGTACTATTTGGTCTCCCCTTCCATATACCTTGGCATACATCATTTCTATTGCACTTCCCCCCTCGCCATTTCCCTACCACTGTCCTTGTTTAAAACCCTTTAACTCTCTAAGGTTCTTGCTCGATTGACAGGGATCAACTCATTCAACTGCAATAGCTGTAAATACAATGCCAAGCTTCTACCATAACAAAAAAAATCCAAAGAATTGCAGATGCTAGAAATCAAAACCAAGAGCAGAAATCTCTGGAAAAATGCAACAGGTCTGGCAGCATCTGTGGACAGAAAGCAGAATTAGCGTTTTGGGTCCGGTGAACCTTCTACAGTGCTTGCATTTTGAAGAACCTCTGTTCCGATGTCCCCTGCACCTTTATGATTCCCCTTCCCCTCCTGTAGCCTACCATGATGTCTGATGGTTTTCTGCGATACATTCCCCATACACCTGGAAATCCATACTCCCCCCCACTCCTCCATACTATCTTTATCTCCATCTCTGCAAATGTCTCTGCTTTCCCCCAATCACTGAATCTTGACTCCTTTGACTTTGTTTGACAGCGATCCCCTTCACAAGTTCCCCATTGCATCATGCCAAATAGTTAAGGGACTGACTCCCAGGTCTGCGTTCACTCCAGACCTTTGACTAACTTTGACAAAAAGCCCCTACATATGACTGACCAGACGCCTGACCTCTGTGGGTGCAGTTTAATAGACAAATCTCTGCTTGCTGCTACTAGATGACAAGACTGACCAATGACTAGTCTCCAGACTGTAGTCACATATCCCCTGACCGTGAGCAGGCCAGTGGACAACATTGAGACCCTTTGACTATATGTGGACTGCACCCCTCACTGTTGCTACTGGAACCCACTGACCAACACAGCTCCCCCATTGATCAGACTGAGGACTGGCCAACTCTCACTTTCCAACATTTGTTTGAATAAACGTTCAGAGTGTTTACCACAGAGCAAGCTGGAATATGTGGTAGATGTTGAGCGAACATCTTGGTGAGCCATGTAGCAAGATATACCCTCGCTCCAGCCCAGGACAGATCCCAGGTTATCTGTTTGTCTGTGAAAAAGAGCATGTCACTGCAGAAGCGTTGATTGTCTTTAGACTCCGATTGATGTGCCAATGTGCCTATGCATATGGCACAATATGGCAAGGCAAGGAAAGGGATTGCAAAACATGGAAGTTGTGAGTATCTAAGTAGAATGTAGGTGAGTGAGCATTAAGTGAGCAGCACTGAGAGGCAGCCTGGTCACTTCCATGAGGTGGGTTCCTGTCCCTGCAGGCAAAATGACCCTTCTGCAGCCTTCCAATTTTACTTGCTGTTACACCATACAATGCAAGTTTGTGCTTCTTAATGAGCCTGCAAGTGGATTGGAGAGTGCCATGATGGCTGTGAAGGGTTTGCAATGTTGGATGTCAATGTCAGCTGACAAGGGGACCCGGGGTGGGGGCATATGTCTGATGCCCATGGATTGATTGTATTTTCTACAGGTAACAGAGAAGATTGACAAATGCAGCATAATTGATGTAGTGTATGCTGACTTTCAAAAGGCATTTGTTCAGGGACCATATATTTAATGTGTCAGCAAAATTGTAATCAATGGGATTGAAGTGGCTTTTTTTAATTTCGTTCATGGGATAAGGGCATCACTGGCGAGGCCAGCATTTATTGCCCATCCCTAATTGCCCAGACAGTAGTTAAAAGTCAACCATATTGCTGTGGGTCTGGAGTCATAGGCCAGAACAGGTAAGGATGGCAGATTCCTTCCCTAAAGGACATGTTGGAGCAGCATGGATGAAACATTGGCTCAGGGATGGAAACCAAGAAGATTGATTTATTTTGGACTGGAAGGAATGACACAGTAGAATTTCCCAAGATTCAATATTAGCACCACTGTTTCTATTCATTCACAATGATGATTTTAACTTAGGCAAAAAGAGCATTACTTTGAAATTTGTAGATGGCACAAAGCATCTGACTGTAGCAGTGACAAGAGAGTACAACACAAAGCCATAGGCTGGTAAATTTAAACATGGTCACTAGAACTTAATGAGTCAAGAATAAGATGATATATATAAGTGTCAGGAATGAAACAACACAGTACAAACTGAATTATGCAATCTTAAAAGGCGTGCAAGAGGAGAAAGATCTATGAAAACTTATGTGCAAGTCTTTGAGTAGAAGACAAAAACCAAGAAATGTTAAAGCCCTAGGGAAAAACAAGCCCTTACTCAGTCCCAGCTTTAGTGCTGTGTCCAATTCTGGGCACTGTATTTTGGGAAAGATCTAAAGATTTTGGTGAAGGTACTGAAAAGATTAACAGCATTGTAATGGCATCAGAGATGATTGGGATTACAGTTACATGGCTAGACCATTCAGGCTGAGATTGTCTCCTGAGATCACAGAAGACTAGGAGCAAGAGGGTTTAAAATCTTGAAAGGGTTAGATAATGTAAATAATCTGGCATTTCTCCAATGTCTAAAGACATTAATATCCAGAGGTTACAGATTTTAGCTGTTTAGTAAACAAACCAGAGGTCACATGAGGAATATACTCTTTAAGCCACATGTGGTTAGGACATTGATTTTGAAAGTTAATACTTAAAGGAGAATGATGAGAAAAGAGGGGAAGAGAAGTGAATTATTCCTTAAAGGTACTGGCTATTTTCTTCTCTGCTCTATTCTTCTATTGTCCTATGATACAAAGGCAATATAAACTTAATAGGGATGGCACAGTGGCTCAGTGGTTAGCACTGTGGTCTCACAGCACCAGGGACCCAGGTTCAATTCCACTGTCTGTGTGGGTTTCCTCCAGGTGCTCCAGTTTCCTCTCAGAGTCCAAAGATGTGCAGGTTAGGTGATCTAGCCATGCTAAAATGCCCATAGTGTCCAGGGATGTGTGGGTTGGCCATGGCTAATGCAGGCTTACAGGGATGGGGGTGGGTCTGGCTGGAACATTCTTCAGAGGATCAGTATGGACTGAATTACCTACTTACACACTGTACAGTTTCTATGAATACAATAAGTCACTGAGATATCCATCACTTGTTTCCTCTCATCTAAATGATGCCTGAAGCTCTAGTAAGAATTTATTATAAATTCCTGTCATTGGCAAAGTTAAAAATGATATATCCCACATCGGATGGCAACAGTTCAAAATTTAAAAATCACTGGACAAAATTGTTTAACATTTAATAAGTCCATGAGACTAGTGCATACAAAACTAAGATTAATACTACATGTATTACAAAACGAGGCAGAGAAACATTGCACATTGAATTTATCTCCCTTCGTCAATGAAGCTTTTCAAAGCTAATCAGCCTGGTTACTAAGTCCTGCCCTTTTAAAGTTTCTGATTGTCTGTTAATCTTCTGGACAGTATTTAATAATAATATGATTCTTATTCCAAGCCTGGAATTCTGAAGGAGGGTCACCGGACTTGAAAAGTTAACCCTGTTTCTCAATCCACAGATGCCACTGGCCCTGTTGCGTTTCTCCAGTATTCTCTGCAGTTGTTTCAGATTTCCAACATCTATGGTACTTTTGCTCTGTTTAGAAAATAGAGATTTGTTAAGACTCCTGTTGTCCCTTAAATTACTTGTTGGCACTTGTTAAGGGAGCTGCTGGGCATCCTGATGACTTGAATGAACAGCATCCACTTGTTTACAAGGTCAACAGGACATCATCGTGGGTAGTAGGAACTGCAGATGCTGGAGAATCCGAGACAACAAGGTGCAGGGCTGGATGAACACAGCAGGCCAAGCAGCATCAGAGGAGCAGGAAAGCTGACATTTCGGGCCTAGACCCTTCATCAGAAATGGGGGAGGGGAAGGGGGTTCTGAAATAAATAGGGAGAGAGTGGGAGGCGGATATAAGATGGATAGAGGAGGGGATAGGTGGGGAGGAAACAGACAGTCAAAGAGGCGGGGATGGAGCCAGTAAAGGTGAGTGTAGGTGGGGAGGTAGGGAGGAGATAGGTCAGTTCACGGAGGACGGACAGGTCAAGGGATGAGGTTGGTAGGTAGGAGATGGGGGTGCGGCTTGAGGTGGGAGGAGGGGATAGGTGGGAGGAAGAACAGGTTAGGGAGGTGGGGACAAGCTGGGCTGGTTTTGGGATGCGGTAGGGGGAGGGGAGATTTTGAAGCTTGTGAAATCCACATTGATACCATTGGGCTGCAGGGATCCCAAGCGGAATATGAGTTGCTGTTGCTGCAACCTTCAGGTGGCATCGTTGTGGCACTGCAGGAGGCCCAGGATAGGCATGTCGTCTGAGGAATGGGAGGGGGAATTGAAATGGTTCGCGACTGTGAGGTGCAGTTGTTTATTGCGAACCGAGTGTAGGTGTTCTGCAAAGCGGTCCCTGAGCCTCCGCTTGGTTTCCCCAACGTAGAGGAGGCCACAACGGGTACAGCGGATGCAGTATACCACATTGGCAGATGTGCAGGTGAACATCTGCTTGATGTGGAAAGTCTTCTTGGGGCCTGGGATGGGGGTGAGGGAGGAGGTATGGGGGCAGGTGTAGCACTTCCTGTGGTTGCAGGGAAAAGTGCCGGGTGTGGTGGGGCTGGAGGGGAGTGTGGAGCGGACAAGGGAGTCACGGAGAGAGTGTATCGTGGATTGCATATTACAATTAAATGCCCATTTGATGGGAAGCTCTGAGAGGACATTGGAAACAAATCTGGGGTACTTTCTGGGGAAACTTTATCAACATCTCACCACTGCTCTTTCATCATTTATTTCACAAATTCTAAGAAAATTTCTTAAAATTGAGCCAGTGTAACGTTAGGTGGATTAGCCATAGGAAGTGTAAGGTTACAGGGTAGAGGAGTGGGTCTAGGCGGGATGCACTTTGGAAGCAAGGTGGGCTGAATGGCCTGTTTTCACGCTGTAGGGATTCTATGATTCTACTGTGTTGTTCCTTCTCATGGGAGTCATTAAAAGGATGGGATGCTTGGCACCTTTTTGGAATCCATGTGCGTATGGTTGAAGAATGGGACGAGTACATGAAGCCAAGCAAAGCCACATCAGACACTTCAGGAGGGAGACAGAGACAGGACAGATATGAGGTTGAGGTAAACTCCTTCAGACACTGCAGTTATGGGGTATCCTTCTTTGGACCTCAATATTTCTGAGTGCCATTTCTGAGAACCTGTCTTTTTTTATATCTCTCTCTCAGTTTCTTAGCAAACCTGCGATGTGCTGCTGTGTTGCATTCTGTTGCATTCATTTATTTGTTGTATAATGTCTTCACTCCAGGTCGCTTGATGTATCTTCTCTTTGATGTTAGCAGGAAAATATTGAGTGACAAACTTCACCATAGTTACTTTTCACAACTTTCCCTCACTCCTGCGACTGTTCCAGTTGAAGGTCAATTATTCTGATTTTTGTTGAATGATTACAGTTCCAGTCCGTGATTTTAAATAAAAAGGCACACAACGCAGGATCATGTTCTACTTGGCCTTATAGGGGTGAACCTCCTCAACAGACTTGGATTCAAACTTGACTCCACTGGAGCGCACATGAATATGAATAATGTGGTGGACTGTACACCAGAATTCAAAATACACGGGTCCAGAGGGTAAATTCAATGCTGATTTTTCCCCGGAATTCCTGGCAACATAAACCAGTTAGCACAAGTAAGTAGACTTGGTAAAATCAATGAGGAGCAGCTCGTCCAATCAGTGGCTGCTTCTTTCTTATGGTTGCATTAGAAGTGGGAAAGAAACATTCTGTGTTTGGTGGAGTAGGGAGCAGTTGAGTAAGTAAGTGCCAGTATGGACAAATTGCCAGTTGGTCTTTTTGCCAAGCCCAAAGGAGTGGTTTTTGCCAGGAAAGTGTTTTTGCCAATAGCCAGGGTGGGGAGGGGAAACCTCAGCCCAGGGCAGTGTTTTGTCAGGGTTGGGGGACCTGTTACTGGGGCTCGGACTGGAGGATGATCCTTTTGACAGAATGAGTGAGCATTTTGTTGGAGTTAGAGGGCTGCAGGCATCCTTTTCTGGGGCCAGGGGAGCTTTCTATGGGTCTGGGTTGGTGGGGTCTTCTGCCAGGGCAGCCTTACACTGAGGCAAGAGGCTCTTTTACCACAAGAACGGAAATTGTTGGAGAAACTCAACAGATCTGGCAGCATCTGAGGATAAAAAGCAGAGTTAATATTTTGAGTCCGGAGACCCTGCTTCAGAACTTTCGCCATAACTGGAAGAGTGTGGTGCAGTCTGTTGGGAGTTATGTTTGCTGGGTTCAATAGGGGCCATCTTCTAAGTCAGGAAGGAAACTCCAAGGAAGAGTTTAAAGGAGATGGAGCTCCAGTGCGGCATGAGGGAGAAGGATGCTTGGAGAGGGAAGTTCCAGAGGGTTTAGAAAGGAAAGAAGGCTGTAATAGGGTGAAGGCTTCAAGACAGGATCATGGTGAATGGGGCTGCAAGAGGATTTGGAAGGATGAAGGTACCTGGAAGAAGGTTGGAGATTAAAAGCAGTCTTCAAGTGGGTACAATAGACACTATAAAGGAGAAAGAACTGTTTTAAACCCTGTTAACTAAACAATACTTAGCTAATTGGGAGCCAGAAAGACTTGAAATCACTAAGGGAATGAATTCCTTGCAAATCAATGTCGTATTTCTAGGTTAAGACTGTGTACACTCAGGAGCTACACTACAGAGAAAATTGCAGTGGACGTGATTGCAATGAAAAATGTGTGAATCATTAAATTTATAAAGGATAGTGACTCCTAGATTAACTTCTTCCCACATTGTGCATATACAATGAAAACGCATTAGCTGTGACCTCACCAGTCTGTGAAAAGTATATTTTCATGATGGCTTCATGTGTGTAAGCATATATGTCAGAAAATTAACATAAATCTATGTCGTTTATTTGCACCTGTCATCTTGTGCTAACATAAACACTGTGATAGCTAAGAAATTAATACCATTTCTGTATGTTGTGGCTTAATGATTATTGGAAGGCTGTTGTTAATAAATTCTTTTGATTTTGCTTCTGTATGAGTGCCGATATCCCACACATGAACACAAATACACGATGTATAGTTACAATGGATGGAATGTTCCCAACCACCGAACAGCTTGGGCAATGGAGAGAAAGACAAGAGAATCTTGTGAGATCAGCAGCAAGGAGATTCCTGACACCTTGAGCAAAAATTCCCATTTTCCAAACAAGTGTTGAACCTGCAAGATGAGATTCTCACTCACAAGAGGCGAAAGGCTGATTTGCATGCATTCACAAATATTAACATCATTTTTACGTCATCGATATGCATCTTTCCATTCTGCCGCATGCTGGATTGAGAAAACTTGGGAATAGTTCCCAATATGGCAGGCAAAACAGTAACGTGGCCAACACACCACTTACTGTTCCGACCCTCCACCTTGGATACCAAGCACCGCCACCTCATGGTACACCCCACAGGCATCCCAACCACCAGGGCCTCCATGTCCCTGGCAGCAAATTCCCTCTGCTGACCTATCTGAGGCAGGAATTGTGTAAAACAGCTGTAAAATTCTAGCATTTGACCGGGTTTTAAATGCTGGACTTTAAAGATGGCGTCCACAGCAGGAATCCTGGGAGGCCCTGGCATGGCCAATACTTCCAAATGTAGCAAGTGAGAGAATATGTTGAAGGGGACATGGAGCATAGGTAATGATGCCAGTTTGGGAATATAGTTCAAGAAAACACACTAAATTTTGTGGAGACAAACCCTCCATGAAACTCGACAAGATTGACTCTTTGCCAATTTCTGGTAAAATTCAACCATATTTAACTACATCACATAATAAAAGAGTCAAAGCAAGTGAAAATGGAGTCCCTGAAAACGGGAAAGGATTCCCCAAAAATCAAGGAGAAGGCTTTGTGAAAAATTCGAGAAAAATAAAACCCTGAAGAAACAAATTACTTTGTCTCCTCTATGCCTACTTTGATCCTTTCTTATTTATTACCACTGGGAGATTGCTCCTCATGTCAATACATCAAGCTCATATTCACACTGCTTTTACATTTTATGTGTCAGAAGTATGCAGTGGTGACTTTTGTTTCTATATATTTAATGGGTTTTCTTCAAAGTGCTTTAATCTGTTTTCTCCATACTTCTGCTCTTAATTTCCAATTCACTGAGCAGTTTATACTCAGGTGAAGTCCACACTCAGGTGAACCAGTCAAGGACAGTGAACATGGATAGTAATACAGCTCATCTAATCCAACAGAATCAATGAATTTGCTCGATGACAATTGTATCTGATCAGTATTTGAATGCGAAAGATATGTGTTTCTGGTTTAACACATCAGGCAAGTTCAAATCATGGCAATCAGCCACTCAGATCAAAACTGTGACTAAATTCAGACTTCAGACTGCATCTTATTAACATTCACCCATTGAGCAACTGTCTTTACAGTTGAGGGAAAAAATAACTCTTAAGAAATCAGTTGCTAGCACAGGAATCAATGTTTGCAATTGTGGGATTTCTCTGTCTAGAGAATAAACAGTCCTTATTGCAGTTACTGGTCTCACCTAGCAAACAGAATCATAAAGTTCATTACTGTAGCCAGATGTTTCAGAGAAATTTCATAATATTTAAGGACTAATATCTTGAAGAATCATTTATTTAGTACTTATTTTAAACGTATGGAACTCAAAGTTGACAAATTGGTAATTATATTTGCCGATAGTGTCTTGCCCAGGTTACAATATAACTTATTCTTTCCTTTCCATAAAAATAGCTTTCTTCCCTGACATTCTCTCTGCAAATATAACTTGTCACACGGTTCCTTTCTGTAGCTAGCAGCATTGAGGACTTGGTTATTTCTGTTACTATGAATGTTACTCTGTGGCCAACCACTGGTTCTACTTTGAGGGGTAAATATACTGTCTTTAATTTCCTAAAATAAAGCATTCTAGAAGCACCACATTTAAATTTTAATCTAAACTTTGATTCTTTAATACTCAATTATAACTGGCATTAAGTAAAATTTTCATCTCTGAAAGTGATAGTGCTGAAGATGTAACATATGGTCAACTGGACCTTGTTTTTAATTCTAAACAGCATGTTTGTGTTCAAAAATATGCACTTTTCGTCAACACAACTATTTTTTTTATTTACGTATTCATGAGCCAGAGTTTGTGTTGAAATGGGATTTCAACAAGTCTCAGTAATTTGCAATCTGCCTGTGAGATTAGTCAAGTATAACTTGTTGTTTACCAGCATTAGAGGATCATCATGATAGCAGTGAAAATAGGTTAATATTGGTCATAGTCAATGTCTCTTATTATGACTCCAAACAGAGACTGATATTTTTAAAAAGATATTTAAATTCTTATTGATTGACTTAAAAGAATTGCATAACATGATTTCAAATTCTAAGACTTACTGGAACAAACAAACCAAAGACAACTTTAACTAAACATTGCTTTAATTTAAACTGCAGAATCCTTATTAATATCTGTTTTGCAGTCCTCTCAGGAAATAGTCTTAAGTCACTCTCACTTTCTAACAGCTTCATTTTCCTGTGTATCCCTTCATCATAACATCCAGTGAGCATTGTTGTAACTTCCCTTTCCCCTCAGTCCTTCGAGTATACAGCAATGAAGTCCATACTCTCTCCAAATCTCATCAGGATGGTCCTTCCAGTGTACTTAAGTTGATGTGTGTTCCTTCTCGCTGACCAAGAGGGAGGATGAGGACTCATAACAAGAGATTGTACTCTTAAGGTATTCCGAATGTACTTTCATTTTCACCTCAGCTGGAAACTGTGTCTGAGGCTCTGTGATCCATTAAGATGCAATCTCCTCCTTGACCCAGTTCCGTAGCTGTCGAGCAGGATGAGGATGGCACTGCCAGAGACTATCAACTTCCTCAATATCTGTTCCTCCTGAGTTTCTAGGCTGAAGTTAGCAACATTGCGACCATCTAATCATTTGCTGCACGTCAGGGAGAGAACAGAGATCCTATATTGAAGAAAGGGATAATTTGTAGTCTTTTCCCTAACCAGTAAAATGGGAAAAGTGGGAATGTGGCTTTGCCAATACAGTAAGATTTCCATGGTGGAAGATGGCATGGACTATACGTTGTGTGCTGGCCTATCTCAAAAGGGTAATGTACTGGAATTGCAATGGATATCTTAACATGATCATATGATGTACACATCATCATATCACTGAATGGCCAAATTTCAGGTTGGATTGAGGATGTGGGTGAAACTGTTACCCATCCTTAATTGCCCTTGAGTAGGTGGCAATGGCTGCCTCCTTGCAATATTGCAGCCCCAGGTGGTGTAGTTACATTTGCAGCTCTGATAGCTTCCTTTGAAGCAGAGAGGTGGACTTTGAGTTGAGGTATATATGTGGGGGTCAAGATGAACTGAATGAGAAGTACAAGATTTTGACGGTCTGAACAAGATAAATAAAGCAAAGCCACTCCCAATATCTGATCATACTTGAACAAGGGAAGATAGCTTACGGTTTCAAGAAAGAGATCAAGCCGGAAATGTGAGGAATTTTTTATGCAGCCAAAGAAAGGGGTTACTCAGTTGTTCTATGGAAAACTGGCATGGACTCAATGGACCTAGTGTCCTCCTATGCCATTATAATTATATGGCTTTGTGACTGTATAAACTGCCAGTTCAGCAATGAGGTCAACAACCATGGAGCATAGTTTTAACTAGTTGGGGATTATAAGGGAATTGAGGAGGGTTTCGTTCACCCAGAGGGTGGTGGGAGTCTGGAAATGACTGCCTCAAATGGTAGTGGAGGCCACAAAAGCAAGTAAAAAAGTATTTGGATATGCTCTTAAAGTGCCACAACTAAATGGAATAACAGCTGGCAAGTGGGTTTAGACGGGATAGCTATTTTTCAGCTGTCATAAATAAAATGAGCCAAGAGCCTCCTTTTCTACCTTAAATGTTACGATTCTGTACCCTTGTCTCCTCGTTTGTCAGTCAGTCATGCGTGTCATGATTGAGCTCTCATGAACTAGAAGGACACAGCCTGGTGACTCTAATTAAGCCTGTGATGCCCCCACAGAACGTGGCCACACATGGGCAATCTGCCTTCAGTGAAGGCCATGCTTTCAACAGGGACATTGTGGAGAAAATCACATAACATTTGAAACAATCAGTCTGCTGCCAGGAACACTCTGATGGGTGTTTTACAATAATCATTGGAGCATGTTTCCAAAATTATGGTAGTTTGCCACATGCAACCCACCTGGGTTGCATAAGGGTTCAGTCTTTGCCCCATTATCTTTATTGGATACATCAGGAGGGAGGAATTATCTGGACGCTATCACTCAGGATGGACTGTATGTGAATGCCTTATCAGACTCCAGTCACCTGAAAAATGTTGACACTTCTCCATCGTTCCATTCGTACATTACATCCCATCATCGTGTGCTCTTGGTCCGAAACCCAAAAGAAAAGTTGTTATTGAATAAAGACTGCAGAACTCCTGTGACAGCCTGCAGATCAATTTGAAGATTTGTACCCACAATCCTGTTGGCAGCAGTCTGAATCTCCTTGGCACCAAGTTGTCCTTGCATGACAACAAGCAGAGAATTATAAGCTCAGCCTGTTCTTCCTTTTAGAAGGAGATTTTCCTCCTCGTCAATGTCATCACCCTCCTCCTCGGAAGAGTGCTCACATTCCCCCAACTCCTCAGCATCCAACAATTCACCAGGTTGTCTGCTCCAGCTGTGTAGAGCACAGCACATCAGGATGATGTGGCATGCTCTGTCTGGACTATACTGGAGAGGTCGTCCTCCCCCAGTAGTCCTAGCAGTGGGACCACATGTTCATCATCTGCTCCACCATGGCCCAAAGCAAAACATGGAATACTATTGTATGGGTTCTCCATATCAGTCCGGGGGCTGTGTCCAGAATTCAGTTAAAAATGGAAAAGAATTGTTCTCGATGTTGAGATAGGCCCTGTTGGGCTTCTCACAATGATTCTTGCACTTTTCTTACCATAGCCCATGTTTTTCAGGCCCCTATACAATTCCACCTGATCTCTCGCTGACCTGCTACACATTTTATACGCATTCATGCCAACCTTAACAGTTTCAACTGAGGCATTCCATCCCCAAAAGGGCATGGTACCTCCCCCAAAGGTGTTGAGAAACACCTTGCTTTCTCACTAGGAAGTGGCAAAATGACAATTGGAAGGAATTATTGCTTATGAACAACCTTATTAACTGCATCTCTCACCTGATTAATTTGCAACAGGTAATCCTACCACCCCATGCGAACAAATAAGGTACGGGGTATTCTTGATGTAGAAGTCAAAGCGGGTACCTGGCAATTTCAGTTCAGCCTGTGCAGAGCCCCTCAGCATGCAACAAAATCTCTAGGCACAATCCATGGGCACTATCACACCCACCTCTCATCCATGGCCATTGGCATTTGATCACTGCAAATTCTTCAGGATTCTCCCAGTCCACTTGCTGGATGCTTAGGACTTACATTACAGAGTGAACCAACAACTAGCATTGAAAGGTTGCTGCAAGGGCATTTTGCCTGCAGGGGTAGGCACCCAGCTCACTGACTGGACCAGGATGCACCTCAGGGCAACACACTTGCTCTCTTTGCACTAGCTCACTTAATGCCTATCTCCATGCTCACTGTGTCCATGTCTTGCCTTGCCATGCTGCATCATGCCTGTTAGTCCATTGATGTTTCAGTCGGAGCTCAAAGCTATCAGTACTGCCATATTGGTATTTTCCTGTGTACAGCCATGTGGCTAGATAGCTTAGCAGGAGGGATCGGTCTGGGAGCCAGCCATCCTGCTGTACAGAACAGCGAGAGATAAGGTAGATGCTCAAACAGCTCATTGTTTTACTGCGAAGGCCTTTATACAGAAATGTCAAGTCTCAGAAAAATTCCCAGGGACAATTTTTTAAAGTATATCCACAATATAAAGGGTATCCATTTGCCAACATTGGTGGGTTTGCCGTTGGCAGAATGTTGGGATGGAGGGGCTGGAATTGAGTGGTGGGGTGAGACGGTTGGGGTTGAGGAGTTTGGGGTGCAGCATTTGAGTGGAATAATGGAGTGAAGGGTTTTGATGGAATGTTGAGGCGGAGAGTTGGGGTTGAGATTTGGGGTGAAGTGAAGTAGAATATTGGAGTGAAGGATCTGTTAAATCATAGAATCGCTACAGTGTGGAAACAGGCCCTTCGGCCCAAAAAGTCCACACTGACACACAGAGCATCCCACCCAAATGCATCCCCCTATAACCCACCTAACCTACATATCCCTGAACACAGCGGGCAATTTAGCATGGCCAATCCACCTGGCCTGCACATCTTTGGACAGTGGGAGAAAACTGAAGCACCCGGAGGAAACCCGCACAGACACGGGGAGAATGTGCAAACTCCACACAGACAGTCACCCGAGGGTGGAATCAAACCCGGGTCCCTGGCGCTGTGAGGCAGCAATGCTAACCACTGAGCCACCGTGCTGCCTTCAATTTATTAATGGGATGGAGTGTTGATAGGTAGAGGGGTTGGGTGGAGTGGTGGAGTGAAGGGTTGGAGGTGAGGGGTTGTGCTGGAGATTTATGGTGAAGGTTGGGATGGAGAGTTTATGTGTGGTGTTTTGATCACTGTGTCAGACCTCTGATTGTCTCCAAATTGACCACATGTCAGTTGCCCTCCCCTATTCTCTGAGATGCCCCTGTTCTTGACTAGCTCCCAGTCCCACTGGAAGTGAAGATTAAGCTAGAAAGTCTAACAGAACATCTCACTATGTGTGGACTCCACTGTCCTCATCAGGCGAGGGAAGCAAAATTTCAGCCTCTAATACATCCACTTGCACAAACAGCTGAAAGCTAATAAGAAAATGTGCTTGGAATAAATATCTCTTATAATATTCCTCATTTAAAAACAATGCTGCAGACGTTGTAAACACAGGTTGTGGAAATCTAAAATTGTCTACTAAAAAATTGTTGAGCTCAGTCAATTAAAAAGTTAAAATTGTGAAAGAAAGGTTTTTGTTAGGTAGAGACAATAATGGTTACAAAGCCAAGGTGAGTTGGATGGCAGATGACAGGTAAAATGTCTGGAATTAAGAATCTAATGGTGACCATATATTTTGGTCACCATATATATTGGGACAGTGGCATGGCTATTCAAGGGAGACCAGGGTTCTTTTGTTGGAAAGTAGGTAAGAGATATTCACACTTGGAGGAAATATAGCAGCTGCATCGGTGATTACATGGACAAATTTCCATATTCTCAGCAAGATATTGAGATGCTCAGTAATGGATAGTTATTCTTTTATTTGTCAATTTATTTCCAGGATGGAAATAAACACTCAAAGACACTAATCATCACTTCTACCTGGATACAATGCCCATATAATTCATGTAGCCATGCAGATGGGTGTTGAGAAGGGAAGCATTTGCCTGACATCTCTGAAAACTCACAACATCTGTAGTGCACCAGAATCTGGGGGATATGGAGGATTAAGAGATCAAAAGTCTCTATGACTCACAATGCAGGGATGTAGATGAGATCTTCTGTTCTGATTAAAAGATCACAGTTATGAAGGTTTGAAATGAAATTGAAGAGTTCACCAACTTGTATTAGATGGAGAATCTCCTGGAAATAAAATGCTGTGAAAGATAATTCTATTGTGAAAAATTACCCGGCAAAAAAAAAAAATAATTGATGCAAACTCTTACGAATTAAGAATTGAGTTGGACTGGCTGTGGGAGAATTGAATATTTACCAAAGGGATATTGTGTTATGATATGGGATTTTTGGTTATGTAAAAAGAGAAGGTGAATTTTCTGTTTGGTAGTTTAAAGTTAAACTTGCCATCATACATAATAATTAGTCAGTGATGCTTCTAGTTTATTTGTTACAGCAAAGGCCTTAAAGCAGAAAATTGTGTTCAGTTGTCTTCAGCTATTAATTGGAAGTATGAATTTCTTTTTGACAGTTACTGGTCTCTGCTGGGACCCTAACAACATGATGCATCAAAGGAATATTTGAGTAAGAAATGTAATGGTAAATTTTCAACTGAAATTGCATTATGTTCAACATGTAAGTTAGAATTCCCTGAGGGGGACCATTGCGGGAAGTGAGGGAAAAATAGGATTACAGTCAACACAGAAGGTAAGGGAGATTAAATAAAAACAAGATTTAGTGGGTCATTAAAAAAAACTTGCTGGACTCCACAAAAATTGTGACAACTCAGAGATACCTATCCTGGATATGGAGCTGATTAGGTTGTGAGTGCAGACTGCAGGATTGCAACCCACCCTGGGTCTTTTTGAAAACTCAGGGCATCAAAACTAGGGGAAAGAATTGCGTGTCAGCTGCTATTTTTAAAGGTATATGGGATCTCCCCGCCTCCCAAAGAAATTCAGCCCAAAGATATTCCATTGTTATTCAGTGGCTCTGGGTGTCTATCCATTATGCATATTGGGTGAGTAGCTATGGAGGATACATGTGGATTTCAGAGGGCATGGATGGGGCACATGAGCCATATATTGTTTATAGAAGGTTTTTTTTTAAATTCATGGGATGTGAGTATCTCTGGCTAAGCCATCATTTATTGCCCATCACAAATTACCCAGATGGTAGTTAAGAGTCAACCACATTGCTGTAAATCGCGAGTCACATGTAGTCCAGACCAGGTAAGGATTGCAGTTACCTTCCCTAAAGGGCATTAGTGAACTGGATGGATTTTTCCCCACAGTCAACAAAAGATTCATGGTCATCATTGAACTCTTAATTCCAGATGGTTATGGAATTCAAGTTCCACTAACTGAACCAGGTCCCCAGAACATTACCTGAGCCTCAGGATTAATAATCCAGGGATAATACCACTAGGCCACCAGCTTCCCTCGCGAGTAAAGACATAGTGTAGAAATTAAGAAACCTCCTAGGATATGGTCCTGCAGAGTAGGATGTTTAAGGAGGAGCTGCAGACACAGTGGTTGTTTTGATTTCTGTCTTTCCCCCCAAGAGAGGGCATGAGGAGTTGAGGGCCTGACATTCTCAATTACTACTAGGCCGATGTGATATTAGAGGGAGGTATGCCTTCTATCTTGTCAGCCCCTCCGTGACCCACATTCATCATCACCTTGGGTCAAACTTGATTCCATCCATTCCCCTTTCCAGATCAAATATAACTGATTGGGACTTTTTTTTTAACCAGAGAAAGGCTTATGAAATTACAAAACTTGCCAACTCCCAGATACCATCTCCGTTACCAAGATTTAGTTCAACATAGCAGCCTTGATGTTTCTCTGTTATTTATTATGTCCTGAATAAAAGACCTTTGACGGTTTCTTCATTTTTTTCTACTGGCTTTTTCTAAGATAATTAATAGTGAGGGATACCATTCATCCCATCTTTGTAGACATTCAGAAGACCTCAGTCCCTTTTCCAGCTGCTTGTATTGATCATTATATCAATCCAGAGTTGTTATCACTTCAATGTTATGTTTTTACTATCTTTTTATCTGAAGAGAAACTTCTGATATTGGTATTATGTTTGCCTTTTATTAGTTTGAATCAGTGTTTCCTTAGCCCAGTACTTAAAATCTTACAGGCCATTTTATGATCATTTTTCAGAAGCCATATTCCTCTGCCTACAGAGTCATAGAGGCCTACAACACAGAAAAAAAAGGCTCTTTGGCTTTTTGAGTCTGTGCCAGCAAAAAGCAACCCCACCTAATTCTTCTAATCCCATTTTCCAGCACTTAGCCCATAGCCTTATGTACCTTGGCATTGTAAGTATATATCTAAATAGACCCTGACACTAGGGAATAACCATATGATTCTAATCCAGATTGTTAATCTGCTTCTGTGTTATCTTTGCATCTCAGGAATGACAATTACCCTTCCCTTGTATTTAATTGTTTTCCATTTTTAACTAATGCAATGCATTGGTTAGATGTGGTTGAATCTATGAGGCTCCTGGATATTTTTCAATATAATCATTAGCTAGTTGTGAGTGCCTCTCACTCCCGGTGAAGCACCAAATGTAGCCTCCACCAGTGAAGGCAATGGAAGGTTCAAACGCCCGGGAGAAGGTAATTCTGCCTCTTGAGTTTCTTTTTATTCATTAATGGGATGAGGGCATCACTGACTAGGCAGCATTAATTGCCCAGATAGCAGTTCAGAGTCAACCACATTGCTGTGGGTCTGGAATCACATGTAGGCCAGCCCAGGTAAGGATGGCAGTTTCCTTCCCTAAAGGACATTACTGAACCAGATGGGTTTTTCCGATAATCAGATGGGTGCTCTACAATAATCAATGGAGCAAATCATAACAACAATACCTCATGTTTCTAACAATGTTCTTTTCTAACTTAAATTTATGCTTCCTTGTTACTGACTGACTGATCTATGGGAACAATAATTTTCATTATTCGCTCATTTAAACCATTTTATAATTTTGCACATTGCTACAATTCATCACTAACCTGCTCAGCAAGCAATCCATTACCTCACCCTTATAAATCTACGTCTACCTTTTTCAGTAGCTTTCTATGAATATTTGAAACTGTACACAGTGCTCATTTTTATAATGACCTCCTTGCTTTTGTGTTCACTCAATCTGTATGTAGAACTCAGTATCCTCTTTGTAATTTCTACGAATTTTCCACCCAAAACTTGTTTTTAAAATTCTTTATATCTGTAATCTTTGAATTTTCTGTTCTTCTAATGAACTAAGGTTTTGATAGTTTCCATTCCATGATTCCTTTCAAAATTAACTTGCTTCTTATTTCATGACATTGAATTAAAATTGTCGCATAACTATTTGCTCTCCCAACGTATCTTGATCACCCAGTAATCTTGTGAATTTTTCATCAGAGTTGCCATACCTCATGTCTATGAATTTTATTTTGTTCTTTGTGGAGCTCTGAACATGGCAAGGAAAATTAGTATCCACACAATGCCCTGGAGAGAGCCATTCGTTGAACTTTGCCCATCTATATTCCCTCCGTCCACTCTCTGTTTCCTAACCTTAAGACAAACTTCTACATGTGTTTACCTTTCAATGTTATAGACTGTAAGTTTTGCAATAACTATTTAATGTGGCACCTTATCAAACACCTTTGAAAGTCAATGTATATTGCATTTCTCCATTCTACTTGACATTTAAATCTGAAACTTCCTTGAAGAATGTGATTAAATTAGACAAGCAGGACTTCCTTTACAAATCGGTGTTGATCGACCCTGATTAACAAATGTCTTTCAAAGTGTTCATTAATGTTATGTCTTATTCTGGTTGTTAGGAATTTTCTTGTGACTCACGTGAGTCTATAATTACCAGCCTAGAATATGTTCCCTTTTAATCAATGATTAATGATGCAGATGATGGGTAAGTAAGTTACAAGACCAAAATTGAAGCAAAAAACAAATTGACAAATAAAACGGTTTACTCTTATGATAAATTGAATGACATATGAAGTAATAGTAACTGAAATCTTAACTCAATGCTACGTAAAATTTGCTCTTATGAGATGTGCATTAAGTGAAACTGTTCAAATTAATCTGTCATTTAAAAATCAAGTGCAGTGGCAGTCTTTCTTCTTGATAAGAAAATCAATGCATCACTGTGTTTGTTGGATTTTAGGCCCAAATTTTAAAATGGGCTTCAGCAACATGTTATTGATCCTGCAGTGCCAATCTATCCAAGTCTTTGCCCAGAGATTTATGTATAGTTGTTGAGTATTTTAATTTAAAACCTGCAATCAGTTGTTGAAAAATATAATGGAAAATGAGACCAAGAATTGATTTGTATTGATTTACTATGCCGAGCAATTTCCAACTGAATAAACCCAAAATGGAGCAACTTTTGAAGCGTTCGTGTATTGCTATATTGAAGTTACTTTTATTACTTTGTTGTATTGGACAAGAATTTTCCATTTGTAAATTGTATATTTGATGAAAGAGCTATATTAAAAATGTCACACTGGCTACAGAGAGTGGCTACACAGCAGCAAAGTATTCTTTACTCCTTAATCCTGGACAACATTCTCTAGTTAGTAAAGAAAAGAAATTAGATCTCCATTTCTGCTATTCTCTTTTACCTTGCATCTAAGGAAGCAACTGAAGATTTTCTTGCCTCAGTGTGAAAAGGCACAAGCTAATCATAACCCATTATTTTTATGACTCAAAAATAGGACAAAAATTTTAGTCATTTAGATTTATGCTTCCTTGTTAGCAATTGACTAATCAATGGGAATAATGTTCCTTTACATATCCACTTAAACCATCACATAATTTTGAGATCTGTTGCATCCACTAATTAACCCCTTCTACTTCAATAAATAGAGTCCAGAGTTCTCCAGGCTTAATGACAAACCTCTGAAGATTGGGATCAATGTTATTAACCTATGTCACATCTGGCTATAGAGCTTGGAAGCAATTTTGCTCAATTTGGTGGAAAAGAAAACAAGAGGTATTCGTGGATGGACAATCCAAACATCTGTACCTGCAAAAACCCCGTTCTAGTCTCTTAGTAATTGCTAAAGCAAAACATACAATTGTGAATGCTGAGGAGTGGAAACAAACAAGCAAAAAATGGAAATTGCTGGAGAAACTCATCAAGTCTGGCAGCATTTATGTAAAGACAGCTGAGTTAATGTTTGGAGTTAATGTTCTGCTCTTTTTGAGCATTGTAAATAGCATTGATGTTTTATAAAGTATTTAAATTATGCAGTATCGAAATGCTTTATTACTTCTCTTCCTTAAAAGCTTTAAATTCTGTTACATGGTCATGCTGGATAACTGTACTCTTTACTGGGGGCCTTCCCATATTTTTGTCATCCAAATTTGCATTCCTCACCTTCTACAGGCAAACTGGAGTCTTCCTGCTCTATTGGGAGCCAAACAGTTGATTTCACACAAAATATACAATGTATATACAACGTATGGCCTGTTCCACGACTTCCTCAAATAAACAGCTGTGCTTGTAAATTTAACTGTTTAAACGTTGGACCATTGAACCAATGTCAGAACTATTGGCTTATACAACAGTCCTTGCCCACCACCCTTGCCCTTTCCACAATTGTCCTTTCCAACACTACAGCCCCAGTCCTTCAGGCCATTAGCTGGTAATTGATTTTCGGTTTTCCAGTCTCGCTGTACTATTACAAATCCATAAAAGAAAACTCTTCAAAACAAACAACTGCATGTATTTAATATCTTTAACATAGTATAACAGCTCAAGGTGCTTCACAGAAACATATAATTTAGTAATATTTGACTTAGAACTGCATAAAAAGTATACTACAGTAAGGGACCAAAAAGTTAGTCAAAGTGAACAGTTTTAAGGAGTATCTTAAAAGTGAAAAAAGGAGTGAGATTTAGGGAGGGACTAAAATGGGAGCGGGGGGGAGTTGCATAGTGGCTCAGTGGTTAGCACTGCTGCCTCACAGCATCAGGGACCTGGGTTTGATTCTAGCCTTGGGTGACTGTGTGGAGTTTGCACATTCTCCTCACGTCTGCATGGGTTTCCTCTTGGTGCTCTGGTTTTCTCCCACAGTCCAAACGTGTGCAGCCTAGGTAGATTAGCCATGCTAAATGCGGGGTTATGGGGATAGGGAGAGTGGGTGAGATGCTCTTTGGAAGCTCAGTGTAGACTTGATGGGCCAAATAGCCTTTATCTGCACGGTCAGGATTCTATGAATGTCTGAACTTAAAGCTGGTTGCCAGGACACACAATTAAGCGACATTATAGCGTTTTTCTCATGTCTTGAGCAGCTGATATTCTGGCAATGAGCCTGGAACTGGAAATTAGTTATTGAAAAAGTTTGGCCAGCCTTGGAGGAGTAACTAAGGAGAATGTCTTCCCAGTGACAAAAAGGTCAGCAGCTAAATGACATGGGCTTAAGGTAGTAGGCAAAATAACCAGAGGCAATGGGTGAAATAAAATTGGAGCAAATAGTTTTCACCTGGAATTCACTGCTTAAAAGATGGAGGCAGAGTTGATAGCAACTTTGTAAATGGAATTGGATAAATACTTGGAGGAAAGAAAATAGCTTATGGGAAAGGAGTGGGGAAATCAGATTAACCAGCTCAACCAGGGAAAACTGAAAAACTATTCAACCACATGCATGAAGCAAGATGCACCAAATTGCCTTTTCCTGTATGCTGTGTGACTCTGCCACCTGTAAATTGTTTGCTGTATTTCCCTCCATATAAACAGTACCCTATCAGAGTATTCATTGGTTATAAAGTGGGAGAAGTGCTCCCAGACAGACATGTACCAGACAGACTTTTACTTTAGTTTCTCAGTAGCAGACAGTCACAGTGATTGCTTCTTTTACAGGCCTTCCAGTACTCTTAAACTATAACATTGTAGAAATACCCCACAAATGTATACTTGTCCTTGAGGAGTGGATGTATGCCTGTGTTATAGTTCTCTGCAAATATATTTCCCCCCCTTTATGTTTTACAACATACATTCCCTCTCTCGGGTGATTTAAGCAGCAATAGATTCTGTTTTATAGCCCAAGGATAACATTCATTTGAAAACCACAGCCTGAGACTGTTAAGTTGAAGTCTGTGCCACCCAGAAGTTTTGTTCTGAAAGTCTTTCCCTTTATGTGGGTAGGACTGCAATTTGATAATATTCACATCTACATAAACATTGTTCAATGCTGAATTCTTCCGTGAAGACCATTTCTTATACATTAAGTGGCAAAGGTCATAAGTGCACTGTTTTGTGATACACGAAGGGCTTTGAACCGGCTTAACTATTTAATGTTAAGTTTTCTTTGAAACTATGAACAGGTTGGAACTGAAGTCAAAAAGATGCAGAGTGCAGATAATATGTTTCATCAGATTAGGTTTCAGATTTTCTTTTAAATCCTGCTTTATAAACTCCAAACCAATATGAAATCCAACTTCAAGAATTAATTTCTGCAGCAGCACTTTTATGAATCTGTCATAAATGTAATCTTTCTGTCACAATGTCCTGATTGATGGAAGCTTGTACTGAATGATACCTTGGTCTTAAGATCCATTAGCATTACCCATTGAACTGCATCACTGCTTGCAAATAAGAGTGTTACAAACCATCAGGTAACATCCCTGGGTCTTTGAAAATACTGTCTACTGTTAACAGTGTCCAAATTACGGATTCATTGTTAAATGATACAAAATTGCACAAAATTTAAACCTCCCCATTGCAAGTGAATGCAAATTTAATTCAGAAGTGACTATACCAGATTATTTGCAATCAGAGTTGAAGTGTATTTGTAGTCTAACTTGTTCACCTGAAAGCATTGCCAACTTTTTCAACACTCGGTTTATTTAATGTTTTAATGATCAACCCGTTGAATCATTCCTGCTTAATCAGCTAAATTAGCATTTCTTTCCTTAACTTGCTAAACACAGATTGCCACTATGGGGATGAGTATCAGTTTTCATCAAATTTGTTACAACAAGGTTACTATGAATATCCTGCCTTATCAACCTCTCCCCTTGCCCAAGGTGTATTGACCTTCAGTTTAAGACCTACTAGTTGTTCCTCTTTATAATGAGAGAGCAGTGTGATAGTCCTTTTGGACAATAACAACTTTAACTTATGAGGAATTTGCTGGGGTGTTGCTGTACTCTGCCATTGGGTTACTGTAGGTGTGATGTAGGTGTCTGGATGGATCTGTGACACCATTCAAAATACATCAGCAGGGATGTTGAGAATAGATGTGCTCTGCAGGGAGGAGTGAACAGCAGGAGGATGAAGGTGCTGACTGATCAGTATCCTCCAATGAAGAGGAGACTGGTGTGATCAAAGTGGTTTCGGCAGACACTCTCCTGGCTGCCAGAGGAGTTGCTGATGGCTTCATCTAGCTTCGGGTGATCGGAGTGTGTGAATGAGCTCTTCAACCCATTGAGCCATTTAATCTGATCAGCGTTATTCAGACACATCAATGCCTTTTATTCACCTCATCCCCATAGCCCCGTGCACTGCTGGTAATGAGAAATCTCTCACTCTCTATCTTAAACATATTCAAAGACTAAGCTTCCATAGCCCTTCATATGCTGTATTCCAAAAGGTTCACAACCCTATGAGCATTCACCCTTGATTTCTTTAAGCATTTGATAAGTTTCAATGAGGTCAACTCATTCTTTAAAACTCAACAGAGTCAGTGATGAGCAACAAGTGATAGTCCAGCCAGCAACACCCAGAAGAAATGAACAAATAAGACAACATCATAAACCCTTCTCCAGCACAAATCATTCTCTCAGTCAAGCATCTAAATATTGCATTTACAACCTTTCCTCATTTTCCACCTACCTCCTATCTTAAGGTCCATCTAAAATTCAGAACACCAACAAAATATTATGACCACAGCTCCTGGGTGCCACTGGACAAGTCTGATCCCAGTTCAAAGGCTTGATAGCTCATGTGCTTTTTTTGTTAATTAATGTGATCATTAGTCACTGAAAGTTAATCCTCAAGAGCTTGCAAGTGTTCTTTAACCATATAACATAAGTTTATTATACAAACTAAGGAAAATAAACAAACCAAATTGTTTTATATACACCATCCATTACAAAGACTCTATTCCAGAGAAATCATACCCCTATCTGAATTCTTTAAGTTTGAGCATAACTGACACCTTCCCATTTCTTCCCCATGGATTGTGGAGGCAATTTGACAATTTCGTTCTGAGAATGCGGGCATGAAATCTGACAGTCTACATTTTCTCAGCTCCAAGAGTTGTAGATTTGTATCTAGATTCTCTCTGCATGGATTCTGCACAAACTAGAGCCCTCTGCTGCAGTCACTGAGATTCTTTGAACAGAACTGAAAGTTTCTCTCTCAATATGAGTTTAAGGCTAATTCTGGACTCAATGTTTGTGTTTTCAGAGCTGAACTGAAAATAAAGCAAGTGACTTTAATGTGTTTATACTGCTGGTCAAAAGCTCAAAATTATAAACATCATTCTATTAACACTATAGGGTGTTACATGCTTTCTGGTTGCAGTTGGATTTAGGTCACTGTTCCAAAATGACTTGCTGACCATTTTTTTGAAAAAAATAGCAGTTTCATGGCACTGAGTCACACAGAATCCCTATAGTATGGAAGCAGACCATTCTACTCATCAAGCCCACGCAGAAACTCGAAAGAGCATCCCACTCAAACCCCGACCCTATCACTCTGCATTTCCCATGGCTAATCCACTTATCCTGTACATTGTGGGCAATTTAGCATGGCCAGTCCACCTAATCTGAACATCTTTGGACTGTGGGAAGAAACTGAAGCACCCAGAGGAAACCCACGCAGAATGTGCAAACTCCACACAAACAGTTACCTGAGGGTGGAATTGGACTTGGGTCCCTGGTGCTGTAAGGTGGCAGTGCTAACTACTGAGCCACCATGCCACTCCTCTGCATCATTCTGCCTCTTTTTAAAACAATCTAAATGCAAAAAAAATTTTAAAAATCACAACTTTTATCACAAAAGAAGAATGAAGCGTTCAAATTATGTGTTTAATTCATTTAAACAAATTTTTCCATAATGATAAATACATTTCGTTTAAACCTATGAAGCTTCTTTGTGAAAATAATAAGTCTTTCCCACGTACATTCATTTATTCCTGTGGAGCGTAATCCCAGTGGTACAGCAGAGCTAGAGACCAGTTGCTCATTCTCCTATAGTTAATGATGACATTAGATGCCTATTTCAGGCTTCCTCCAGACTCTGGAGAATTTGAGGGACCCACCAAAGATTTTTCCATCTGAACTTGTTCAGGAGCATACTCAGTCATAGGAACATAAGAACAGGAGAGGGCCATTCAGCTCCTCAAGCCTGTAATGTCATTCAAAGGGATCATGGCTGATCTGTTGCTTAACTCCATGTACCTGCCGTTGGCCTATATCCCTTAATGCCTCTGCTTAGCAAAAATGTATCAATCTCAGATTTAAAATTAACAACTCATCCAGCATCCAATGCCATTTGTGGAAGAGATTCTCTAACACCTATCATTCTTTGTGTGTAGAAATGCTTCCTAACATCTCTTCTGAATGGTCTGGCTCTAATTCTCAGGCTATGCCCCTGAGTTTTAGAATCCCCAACCAATGGAACTAGTTTTATTGTTAATCTACCCTGTCTTAGTTTTCAGAACAAGAGACAATATGCGAATCTGCCTAGGGGTAGTTGGGGTTAGGGCTGAGGAATGGGAGTCCCTTGAAAAGAGTGACCATATTCCATATGGTCTTTCTTCCCATTTCCTCTCATCCTCCATCTACAATTTCTTGTTAACAAAGAGCTGGGGGATACTTCTCTTTCAGGTGATAAATGACTAAGGCAAGAGTTTGCTCTAACCTTTGTGAAATTGTAGACTGAGGGTGCAAGCCATTGGGCTGCACTAGCATGCACTCAGTCCATGCTCTTCCTGAAAATCCATGCAAGTAGATGCCAGCCCAAAAGCACACCCATCATGAGTCTCCTGAAAGAGATTAACTCCTCCAAACTCTCCCCAGGGATTGACACTACATCCAAGAAATTTCCTCTTCCTGGATGATGTCTACATGTTGTTGAGCTGAGCTTCGAGTGTCCTGTTTCCTCGCAAAGCATCATGGTCCACTCTGCTCCTGTCTCCAGTATGTCTTTTTGCACAAAGGCTTTGTGCGCCCATATGACATCCTCATTCTCTCCATTGCAGTCCTTACTCTGGTGTAGGGTTCATATACACTGGTAGAAGGTGTGCATCATGTAACAGTGCATTCTCAGAGCATTTGCCTCCATACTGGCCCTCTTAGCCTTTTCCTACAGAAAGCTGGTCCACCAGCCTTGAAGGACATTGCTGAAATAGGAGAAATGTTTGAGCTCAACTTTGGCACATCGCAACAGTTCATCTTATCATTAATTTGGAGTGAGATACTGCTGTATATCAAGTAGTAATACGTTATCTAATGTTAACAGATAAAAGTGGTACCACAATCTCTCCAATTCCATGGACTGTACCACCTGCTAACTTCTAGTGCTTGTTCCAGTATAGCTATGGCCTGCAGCTCCGAACTTGTTTCTCTGTGGCCTCCTAGAACTGTCCTTTCTCTTCACCTGCAAGGAGAGAAATGTCAGCCTGACATGTGTTCATGTGGATAGGGTAGAACATGGCTCTGAGCAAGGTCGGGCTGGGTGCCAATGAGATGACAGTGATTTATTTGGTGATGTGAGTGAGGAAGGGGGAAGTGGAGCTACAAGGTGTGTTCTCTTGAGGAGTGCTGCACATGCGGGAGAATGCTGGGGAGGTCAGAATGCAGGCAATTGTCATTTCGGCATCACGCCAATGACATTTCCTTCTCTCATGCGGCCCTTAACCCTCTTGTGACTTTGAATGTAGCTGGTACTCCAACTGCCCACTATGTGCAAGACCTCCAACAGTGCTTGTTGGGCATCTGGGCTCTTTGTCTTATTTGAAGAAAACAAATCTTCACTTTTGGCCCTCACCATTTTCAGCATCACGTGTAGTGATGAGCTTGAGGCCTTCCTCTGACTTTGTGCCATCATACTCCCCCTTCAACCTTTACAATCATTGAGGGGAATTCCTATCTTAACCCCTATTGGGAAACCTTTAAGTAGAGATCCAAACAATAGATGAGGGCCATCAGTGCATTCATATCCTGTGATTTCTCAGGAACCCCAGAAGTAGGATGGCAATGAAATAAATTTGTTCCTAACCACTGCTGTTCACCCCTTCCTCTGCGAGTGGGTCTGTTCAGACAAAACTCAATCCCTAAAATGGGAGCTCTTTGGAAATGAATCAGGAGCAGAAAAAGTTCTAGGAATGAAAAAAAATGTGGCTACTGCATTTGTATAACACCTATAACAACGTAAAGAGGACCATGATACTTCACAAGTGTGAAATCAAATATAATTTGATGCCAAGCCACATAAGGCATTATAGATTCATAGTACATCACGGAAACAGACCATTTGGTCCAACTCATCTATACTGAGCAGATATCCTCAATTAATATAGCCCCATTTGCCGGCATTTGGCCCATATCCCTCTAAACCCTTTCTATTTATATACCTAACCAGATGACTTTTGAATGTTGTAATTGTATCAGCCTCCACCACTTCCTCTGGCAGCTCATTCCATACAGGCACCACCCTCCGCGTGAAAAAGTTGCCCCGTAGGTCCCTTTTCTATGTTTTCCCTGTCACCTTAAACCTATGCCCCTCTAGTTTTGGAATGCCCTACCCCGGAAAAAAGACCTTGACTATTCACCCTATCCATGCCGCTCATGATTTGATAAACCTCCATAAGGTCACCCCTCAGCGTCCGACACTCCAGGGAAAATAGCCCCAGTCTATTCAGCCTGTCCCTATAGCTAAAACCCCCTAACCCTGGCAACATCCTTGTAAATCTTTTCTGAACCTTTTCAAGTTTGATGTATACACAAGCAGCCAAAAGCTTGATCAAGAAAGTAGGTTTTCAGGCTGGTTATAAAGAGGAAAGAGAGGCAGAGATGTTTAAAGAGGAAGAGATTTTAGACCTTTCAAGGCATGGTTCAGGGTTTAAGAATGTGGCTGATTTCCAAGAGGCCAGGATTGCAGGAGCACAGAGATGAAAGTAAACACTCAGAAACTGTTGAAAAGATCAACGAGGAACGCAAGAGGGAGGGAAACAGCACAGTGGCACTTAAATGGCAAAAAAGAGCTCCAGGAGTAAAATAAACAGTCTCTCATTGAACAGCAAAGGGACTGAAGCACAAAGCAAGGATTAAACACAAATAAAATGAAAAGGAGAAAGGAGATTATTTGAAAAGAAGAAAACAATCTTCAGTAAAGCTAACGTTTATTGTTCAAAGGGAAGACAAGCTTGTTAAAGTGCAGAGGAGAATCTGACCAACCTGATGTGAAAGCAACTGGTTGCTCTCTAACAGATTGTACAGGGGCGGAATAAGGAGTTAGATAAAGGCAGAGAATCAACTGATTTGTTAAAAACCTTCAAAGTGCTGAAGACTTTGGAAATGTATCTCCACTTTAGAAACAGTCCTTGTGTTTGTCAGTGGTTCCTTTTAGATTTATTTTATTTGGTTTAAACACATACTCATCTTGCACATTACTAAGGAAGTATGATATTTCTCTGCACTATTCAATGAGTGAGGTTAAATATTGTCTGGGAGATAGAATCCCTGCAGTGTGCAAAGAGATTATTTGGCTTATCTAGCCTGTAAAAAGTTCCAAAGAGCATCTCACTCAAACCCAAATGCTACCCTATCCCTGTAACCCTACATTTCTGATGGCTAATCCATTTGCTTGCACACTATAGACAATTCAGCATGGCCAATCCACACATCTGTGAATTGTGGGAGCAAACCGGACCACCTGGGGGACACCCTCATGGATAGGGGTGAGAATATGCAAACTCCCAAGGGTGGGTTTGAACCAGCATCTGTAGAGCTCTGAGGCAGCAGTGTCAGTCACTGAGCCATTGTGCCACCCTTTTCAGTTTGAAGGTATTGAGCAATCCAAGTCAGCACCCAAAAATCCAAGCAAAGCATTTTTTTCTCTCATTTAATTTGTGTTGACAGTAGACTCAACATTTTTGTTGCACCATAGCTTCGCTTCTAAGAATTGAGTGAGGAAACTGACTTGTTTTCTGCCAAGAAACATCTGATAATGGTGTAGAAACCATTGACTGACTGGGCAGGTTGCATAGGGTTGAACGGAGCACACTACAAGCCGGTTACTGCATCCACTGCCATGAATATACACTGTAATCACAAAACATATCTTTATTTCACCTTACCTTCCTGAAGGATAAGAGCAATCTTTTAACTTGTATCCTTCAAACAAAGGATTTGACAGAATTAGGAGCAGTCTGCATGACTGCAATATAAGCTAGTAGTTGTTTGAGCGCATATTGCAAGAAAATACAATGCACAGTTAATAGGAAGATACAGGCGCTTGTCAACTGCAGCAGTCTGTTGTTTCCTTCCTTATGAATGTGCCTTGGCTGGGGAAAGAGACTCATTCCAACTGACCCAGAAAATACTCCTTCATCATTCATTGACCTTTACCTCATGCCCAGCTTGGATTATGTCCCTCTCTTTGAGTGTCAACTGTTTTAATTTTTCCACCTTCAGCTCTCCTTCATGCAATAAGATATCAATTTCAATTATTGTAATCATTTTCACTGTCCAAGCATGTTCTACAATTCACAACTCCCACTTCTGAAGAAGGGCCCTGACCAGAAATGTCAGCTTTCCTGCACCTCTGATGCTGCCTGGCCTGATGTGTTCCTCCAGCTCCACACTGTGTAAACCCATTGTATTAGGAAGTGCCTTTCCTCCATCTTGCCCAATCAAGTACATGAATTATGCTATTAATAAGGAAGAGTTATTCACAAGATTGCAAGAGGCAGTGATATTAATTTGTTGCTCCTCAGTCAAGGATATGTTTCACTTCCTGAATCAACAACGGGGTTAAATTTCATTGGATACCGTCTGCCGGGGGCTCTTCAGTTTGCAATGTTCTGTTCAGCAAATGCTTCCTTTCAATTTGCCATTGCTCGTCAAGAAAGGGGTCATTACACTTCCCGAGTTATTGCCTTTGAGATTACTAATAGATATTCGCATGGATAATGTCAGCAAAAAAACAGAAAGCCCCGGTTGCATCATTTTTGAACTCCATTGGTCAGGACGACTGACAGTAACAGTCATCAGTTATTGAAATATCTTCACCTGTGAATACACATCACTTGAAAATGTGCTGGGACTTTTTTTTTAGCCTCCTGTGAAAGTTTTATTTCCAGCATAATTTCCAGTTTTGTGCAGTTAGTTACAATTGCAATTCAGAAAGGATAACAGAACTACTGGAGACAGGTAGGAAAAAGAGATCATTTCATCAGCAGGAGCTGAGACATTTCCTATTACTGATGCTTTACTGAAGTGGATGATTTAAAGCTTTAAGCAAAAGCAATAAAATCTCTTCTGCAAGTAAATGTTCCTCTATAATGTACAGACAGAAGCTCTATTTTACTCTGTTAGCCATTAGACTTCCAACAAGTATTGAGCAATCTCAATCTCCTCGATTGGAAGGTCAGGGTCATTCCCATGGACAGAGTGGAAGTGTTCTGCAAAGTAAACATCCAGTCTCCATTCGGTATCAAGAATATGAAGGAGATGATATTGTGAACAGCAAATACGTGATTGCGTTGAAAGTAGTACAAGTAAAATGCTGCTTCACTTGGAAGGTGTGTTCGAGGCCTCGGGAGGGAGGAGGTACACTGTTAGAGCCTCTGTGATTGCATGGGAAGGTAAGATGGCAGTGAGGAAGTGTTAGGAGTGATGGAGGAAGGGTCTAGGGTGTCAGAGAGGGAATGGTCCCTGCAGAATGTTGACAGTAGAGGGAAGGGAAGATACAGTTGATGGTGGCATTCTCTTGGAGGTGGCAGAGATGGCAGAGGATGATTGTTTGCATGTGAAGAATGGTGTGATCAAAAGTGAGGATAAAGGGAACTGTATGGGAGGTGAAGGGTGAGGGCAGAAGTGCAGGAGATGGGTCAGACGTGATCGAATGTACTGTCATTTAGAGTTGGGGTGATTCCTCAGTTAAGGAAAAAGGAGGTTATGTTGCAGACACTTAATGGGATATTGATCAGCTGGGCCAATGGGCTGAAGATTGGCAGATGGAGTTTAAATTAGATAAATACAAGATGTTGCAATTTGGTAAGGCAAACCAGGCCAGGATTACACAGTTAATAGTAGAATCCTGGAGATGATTGTTGTACAGAGGGACCTAGGGGTGCAGGTGCATATTTCCTTGAAGATGGACTCACAAGTAGACAGGGTGGTGAAGAAGGTGTTTGGCACATTTATAGAGTCATAGAGCTGTACAGAACGAAAACAAACCCTTCGGTCTAACTCCTCTACGCCAACGAGATATCCTAAATTAATCTGGTCCCTTCTGACTGCATTTGTCCCATATCCTCTAAACCCTTCCTACTCATATACCTATCCAGATGCCTTTAAAATGTTGTAATTGTGCCTGCCTCCACCACTACCTCTGGCAGCTCATTCCAAAAACACACCATGCTCTGCATTAAAAAGTTGACTCTTAGATCCCTTTTAAGCCTTTCTCCTCTCACCTTAAACCTATGTTGTCTAGTTTTGGGCTCCCCGACACTGGGAAGAAAACATTGGCTATCCACCCTATTCATGCACCTCATGATTTTATAAACTTCTATACGGTCACCACTCAGCCTCCAATGCTCTGGGGGAAATAGCCCCTGCCTATTCAGCCTCTCTCTACAGCTGAAACCCTCTAAACCTGGCAACATCCTTGTAAATCTTTTCTGAACCCTTTCAAGTTTCACATCTTTCCTACAGCAGGGAGACCAGAATTGAACACGGTATTCCAAAAGTGGCCCTACCAATGTCCTGTACAGCTGCAACATGACAACCCAACTCCTATACTCAATGCACTGACCAATAAAGGCAAGCATACAAATGCCTTCTTCACTGTCCTGTCTACCTGGGACTCTACTTTCAAGGAACTATGAATCTGCACTCCAAGGTCTCTTTGTTCGGCAACACTCCCAAGGACCTTATCATTAAGTGTATAAGTCCTGCCCTGAACTGCCTTATCAAAATGCAGCATTTCACATTTTTCCAAGTTAAACTCCATTTGCTGCTCCTTGGCTGTTTTGCCCAACTGATCAAGGTCCAGTTGTACTCTGATGTAACTTTCTTCTCTGTCCACTACACCATCAATTTTGTTGTCATATGCTAAATTACTAACCATACCTTCTTTATTCACATCCAAATAATTTATATAAGTGGCAAAATTGCCTTCATTGGTCAGAGCATGGAGTAAAGGAGTTGGGACTTCAAGTTGCAGTTGTACAGAACATGAGTAAGACCACTTTTGGAGTACTGCGTACAGTTTGGTCACTCTGCCATAGGAATGATATTATTAGATTGGAGATGGTGCAGAAAAGACTTACAAGAATGTTACTGGGACTAGAGAGTTTGAATTATTAGAAGAGGCTTAATAGTCTGGAATTTTATTCCCTGGAGCACAATAGGTTGAGGGATGACTTTACAGAGGTTTATAAAATCATGAAGGGCATAGATAAGATGAATAGCAAAAATCTTTTCCCTGGGGTTGGGGAATACAAAACTAGAGGGCATAGGTTTAAGGTGAGAGGGGAAAGATTTAGAAGGGACCTGAGAGACAGCTTTTTGTTTAAAGTATTTATTGTCACATGTATCTTGTTACAAAACATAGTGAGAAGTGTTGTGTAGTGTCACCATTCTCTGGCGCCATCTGAAAACACAGAAAAATAAACGAAAACAGAGAACTTAAAGGCAGAAAAATAAAGAAATAAAGAAAGTGTCTAACCTCAGAGTCCTTCGTGTTAATTTCTCCATCATGGGCCATGGGGCCTGGGGACAAGGGACAAGTCTCCTTCGCTACACTGCTGCTACTGGAATGCAAGTTGCCAATCTGCAGTGCCACCTTGCTTCCACTAACGCCCTCGCCCCTATGAGACATCACTGACCACGCCAAACAGATGCCACCGATGTCGCAGGGAACCTAAACTCGCCTTTGCAGCAGCAGCCATGCGTCGGTGCTAGGACCGTCTTGTCGATGCAGAGGCTGCTGGGAACCCAACCCCCCTCCGAGGCAATCGCCATGAGTCCCAGTGCTACTGGGCCCACTCACCACCACCAATGCCGTCACCGCGACCAAGCCCTTCTCCAAGAGAGAAGTAAAATAAAAGAGAAAAAATATGAGACAACAGAGAAAGAAAGAAAAGAAATGAAAGGCAAAGCAGACAGAGCAGACGAGCCCCAGGCCTGGAAGCCCTGCTCCACTGTCATCTTACTGGAAGTAAGTTCCACACAGAGGGTGGTGCGTAAATGGAATGAACTGCCAGAGGAAGTGTACATGCAGGTGCAGTTACAACATTTAAAAGACATTTGGACAGGCACATGAGTAGGAAATGTTTGGAGGGATATGGCCAAATGGAGCCAAATGGGACTATTGGATGAATTGGACCGAAAGGTCTGTTTCCGAGCTGCATGTCTGTATGACTCTATAACAGATGTGACAAAGATGGAGAAACTGGGAGAATGGAATGGAGTCCTTACAGAAAGCAAGGTGTGATGAGGTGTTGTTAAGTAACTGTGGAAGTTGGTGGATTCGTAATGGATATTTGTGGACAGCTTGGCCTCAGAAATTGAAACAGTAATGTCAAGGAAGGGAAGAGAAGAATCAGAGACGGACCCGGTACAGGTGTGAAACTGCTAGAAATTGGAAGCAAAATTATTAACGTTTCCAATTCTGAATGACAGCAGGAAGCATCATTGATATGGCAGAGAAAGAGGTGTGGGAATGTGTCTTGAACATGGAACATCCCTGACAAACAGACAGGAATAACTGGACACACACAGTACCCATAGCCACACTTTTTGACATGAAGAAAGTCAGGTAGGTTAAAGGTAAAATTGTTCAAAGTGAGAAAGAGATCATCCAGAGGTGAACGAGGCTGGTGTTTGGTCTTTTTTTCAAGGAAGAAGCACAGAGCCTTCAGACCGTTCTGATCAGGGATGGATTGGCTGTGGAATTGGACATCAATGGTGAAAAAGAGGTGGCTGGGGCCAGGAAACTGAAAATTGAGGAACTAATATCATATGTCTGAAGAAGCAGGAATGTAATTGAGAAAAGACTGAACAAAGGGCAAAAAAAAAAATCAAAACAGGAAAAAATAAGTTCACTGGGGCAGGAACATGCTGATATGATGAGTCAGCTAGAGAATTCTTGTTTGCGGATTTTGAGAAAGATAGTGGAAATGATTGAGCACTGACCTTTATGGAACCTCACTGTCTACCATCTTCTGATAAATGACCATCTGTCAAGATTTGCAACTTTCTGTCCTGATAAATCTAGTTGCATACTACCTGATGGTCTCCATAAACTTCCATTTCTGTTAATTAGCCATTTGTGCAGAACTTTGTTAAATGTTTCTTTTTAAATCCAGATAGAAGACATGCATTCCTTTAATCAACCTTCTCTGTTCCATCATTTAAAAATTCAGTGAGGTTAGTTAAACATGGTCTGCCTTTCACATATCTATGCTCACTCTCCACAACTAACTCAAACTTCTCCGACTACCTGTTGAATTTTATCTTCCTCATTATGGATTCCCAAACATAACACTGATGTTAAAGTAATAGCCTTGTAATTGCTCGGATTGCCTCTTCACCTTTTCTTGACTAATAGTGTTACAGAGTCATAGCCATAGAGTTGTGTGACTATATGGATACTGAGTGGTGGGTTTGTAGGGGTTGTGGTGAGCCTTTGGGGTGTAAACGACTATGGGTTCAGAATACACTGCCTACCTGTCTGCCCCCTGTTGCAATATAACAATGGTGGGAAACTAGTCTGTCAAGCTACACACTGTGCACCAACTGAGGCCCATAATTGGCAACGATAGCTGTCAGTGTGTAGGCTGGTGCTGGGCAAGGACGTCCTTAATAGATCCCCTGCAAGCCTTGTGCTGTGGAGACTATCAGGCTACCCTCTAGTCCTGCTACTGTACAGTACACACCTTCCCCCAGTCCCACTACAGTACAGCATACCCCTTCCACCAGTATTAATACAGTACAATATACCCCTTCCCACAGTCCCACTACAGTACAGTATACACCTTCCTCCAGTCTCACTACTGTACAATATACCCCTTCCCACAGTCCCACTACAGTACAGTATACATCTTCCCCCAGTCCCACTACAGTACAATATACCCCTTCCCCCAGTCCC
>NC_063350.1:49218811-49259068 GCF_021869965.1 Rhincodon typus | reverse complement strand
CCACTACAGTACAGTATACACCTTCCCCCAGTCCCACTACAGTACAACATACACCTTCCCACAGTCCCACTACAGTATAGCATACCCCATTCGCCAGGCCCATTACAGTACAATATACCCCTTCCCCCAGTCCCACTACAGTACAGCACACACTGTCCCCCAGTCCCACTACAGTACAGCATACAGCTTCCTGAAGTCTCTACTATGTTACCAACATTGCCGATCATTTCTAGTAACATGCTAGGATCTGAGGTCTCTTGACTTTTGATTCGCTGGCATCTTTATGCGGCAGGACGTTCTGTTGCAAAGGGCCAATCCAGTTTCCTCTTGTATTTTTTGATCATTTTTGCCTCTTCCCCCTTTCACAGATTTCAGGTCATCAACACTTGAAAAAGTTAAAATAGTTTTTCTCATAGCATTTCTTCACCTTGTTCCCAAAACCTTAAATCTGTATCCTCTCCTGTAATGGAGATGTCATGTAAACACCTGAAGAGGGGAGATTTGACTCTTCACCGTAAAATAGGGCAGTTAAAATTCACACTGGTTTCTTACCTACTGGAAAGCCCTTGGATCTCTGTATGTTTGAGTTTGCCTTGCTCTTCTGACCAGATTATAGCCTGGGAGGATCTTGCTTTCATATGTCAATTGGAGTTTTATGGCCTGATTCAGATAACCTCATCATTTTCGCTCTGGCCCAGAGGAAAACAAAACCGTAAAACTTACAAATGTCATGTGCTGGCTTGACTGTTTTTGTATAACTCAGGACAGTGCTTCAGTATAACCAGTGCCTTCATTTCCAAGTATTGGTGTTTGTTTTTAACTTCTGAGAGTAACATGGGGAGGTGATGGCCTAGTGCCATTAGTGCTGGACTGTTAATCCAGAGACCACAGTAATATTCTGGGGACTAAGGTTCAAATCTTGCCATGGCAGATGGTGGAATTTGAATTCAATAAGAAAACAAAATCTGACCATGAATCTATTGCCGATTGTTTGGGAAAAAACCATTTGGTTCACTAATGCCCCCTAAAGGAAGGAAACTGCCATCTTTACCTGGTCTGGCCTACATGTGACTCTAGACCCACAGCAATGTGATTGACACTTAACTGCTGTGTGGGCAATTAGGGATGTGCAATAAATGCTTGCCCAGCCAGTTATGTCCTTGTCTCATGAATGACTAAAAATAAAATCAGAGTGTTCCCTCTGGTTGCAAGAGGCAGATGAAGACTGAGAAGTTGAGGCCTGAAATCGAGATAGATGACATCCACTGCACTTCCTTAATCAACCTTCTCTGTTATTTCATTTAAAAATTCAATGAGTTTAGTTAAACATGGTCTGCCATTCACATATCTATGCTGGCTCTCCACAACTAACTCGAATTTTTCCAACTACTTGTTGAATTTTTTTTCCTGAATATGGATTCCCAAACTCAACATTGACGTTAAACTTTTTTTAACTTCCCTGAATAGGGCTTGGACAGCCATGTATTCTCCTTCAGGCTACACAAAGAGGAACTTAGGCCTCCTAGCTCTGATCTACTCTTCTTTTTTTTATTCATTAATGGGGTGAGGGCATCGCTGACCAAGCAATATTTATTGCCCATCCCTAATTACCCAGAGGGCAGTTAAGAGTCGACCACATTGATGTGGTTTATTTCCCCCACTGGCGCATGATTGAACCTATTTCCCCAAAGCTATTCTGGAGAGGACTGGAGACATGACATTGAGGACAGGGAGTGAAAATAGCAATGCCTTCATTCTGCCTTAATTAGGTGTGAATCTGATCAAATCCCACCAGTTCCACCATGGATTAAATAAATGTTTGTGTGCTATCATTACTGACTTTAGTTTCTAAGATTTGGAGGACAACATGTACCCAAAAGATTTGAGAAAACATCTGATGTGCCCCCAGGCTGAAAGCATTCAAATTAGCTAAATGTCCCAAGATGTTTAATAAAGTTCAGAAAGGAAAGACTTGTATTCTGATCAGATGCAATGGGGGTAAAAAGATTTCCTTATTGTCTCAATCCTCATTTGACTAGAACAGGTCTTCATTAGAGAGGAAGGCCAATTCTGCAAGTGTCCCACTGTTATGGCTCAAGGATGTCAAAAATCTACTGACACAGGTCCCTTATTAGAACTATTTTCCCCAAACTCAAAGAAAACTAGGCAATGTGTCTCTATTCATATCGGCATACATTTATGTGTGACTGCCCGCACAGACACAGCTGACAAATTAAGAGAGTAATATCACAAATATATAGTTGTATTATACATTTTGTAAAGAAATATAATATCTTTAAACGTACACAAGGAGTCCCAAACATCATATGATGCTTCTGGTTGATTCAAAGGCAGCCAAAGTTGGACAATCAAACTATATTGTTGTAAAAGTTTTGTTTTATTCTTACGGGGATGTGGGCATTGCTGGCTAGGTGAACATTTGTTGCCCATACCTAACTGTACTTAAACTGAGTGGTTTGCAAGAAGAGTTAGTTAATTGCCAATCACAATGCTGTGGGTCTGAAGTTACACATTGGCCAGATGAAGTAAGGATGGGAGATTTCATTCCCAAAGGGCATTAGTGAACCAGGTGGATATTTACAAAAATCAGCAATTATATGGTCACACTTAAGTTAGTTTTGTGCTCCAGAATTCAGATTTCTCCTTCAAAATCAAACCGATGTGGGATTCAAACCCATATCCTCAAAACGTTAACCTGGGCATGAATTTTCTTGTCCAGTGACATGACTGCTACATCGACACTGACCGGCCCCCCCACCTTCCACAAAGAGTCAAGCGCAAAGGATAAATAAATAATTCTACAATTCCCTAACTGTCCATTGAACCCTCAAGTAGTTTGAAGCTTCAAGGTATTAGTACTGTTGAATTGGAGATAAAGGGACATCACATGGATTCCCAGCATTATTAACATTGGTTTGGGGAGCAATGATTCATCAAAGTTAATATTTGCAGCCATTATGTTTGCTTGTGTTAAATCTGGCTGAGGTCTGTTATTTGGAGGAACCTGATCACCATGTCAGAGACATTTTGAAATAGACTGAGGAAGGCATCTGGGATAGAGCAAAATATCTAAAGGACTGCCGTGCTACAGCAGGTAACAAGCAGCACAATCTGTTATGCCATAATAGAGGGTCATCAAACTTCTGAAAATTGTCTAAAATAAGATGCTTTTCAAGTGATAGCAGTGGGCCACTTAAATGTCACTTGCATTTAAATTACACGCCATTTTCCAATGTGCAGCCACATCCCCCAGCACATCTAAAACTTTCTGAATTTAACTATCATTACTGTCTTAATCCTTGCACAGGTTCTGGCATCACCTGCAAATTTATTTACCATACTCTCTACATCACTGTCCAGATGATCAATGATGATCATGAAATATGCTGAGTTGAGGACTAATTCATAAGAGACACCAATAGAAACACACCACCAACATGACTCACATCTATTAACTACAACGTTTTTGGCTGAAAGATCTGACCAATTACTAAGCTAACCATTCAACTTTCCACTAATGTCATAAGATTCCATCTTCCAAATTTATTTAGTCCAATATACTTTATCAGAGGCTTCTTGGAAGACCTGGCAGACAATCAACCGCCATCCAAGTGACTTCCTCAAAAAACCCTCAAGCTTGTAAGACTTTGTTCGTAAGCTGTGTTGTGACTTTTTAAAGGCCTCTTTCCCTTTATGTTGATCATAAATGGCATCTCTTCTGATCCTTGAATATGGGTGTTTTGAGTTGAGTCTGGCTCTTCTTTAGGACTGGAACTTACCCCCGGTGTTCTGAAGGAGAGTCGCACTGGACTTAAAACATTAACTCTGTTTCTCTCTCCACAGATACTGTCAGACATGCTGTGTTGCTCCAGCATTGTCTAGGTTTGAATGATCTGATCTTATTTGGTATCTTTCTAATAACCGATTTCAGGCTGAAGTTCCGTGAAAAATGGTGAATAAAACCCTGTAATTTTGCCTATTCTAATCATGTCTTTTGATGCAGGAATTCTAAGCTTTGGGTGTCTACAAAGGGACAATTCTGAAGCATCAGTAGGAAAGACACTGTGCACAGATTCTAGCATCAGTGCTGTGATGTTGCTGGCTGTTGTTGATGGAAAAATTGGCCACTCGTATGAAGTAATATCACTCATATTCTGGTCTTCACACTCAGACTCCTACTTTCGGCAGGATTGAGGAAAGCTTTGAACCAAAAACAGAAAGAGCTAGAAATAATCAACAGGTCTGGCAGAACTTGTGGAGTGAGAAACAGGAAAATCTGTTGTGTATTGTGTATTGTGACTGCAGTTTTCAAGTCAGGAAACTTGGAATGATTTAACAGTAGGCTATCTTTAAAAATATTTCTGTAGGTGTCCCACCCACAACCAAATGGATTAACCTAGTGGAGGCCTATTGAACAGTGAATTCAATGGCAGATGGCTACAGTTCAGCTGGGTTGGGACTCAGGGGGTCAAGTGGGAGAATAAATGTAGGGCATGTAAGGATCCCAATGGTAGGGGTGGGGGGAGATGAGGTGTAGGGGGTGCAGTGGTGGAAGCTGATCACAATGAGTGTCTCTGATCATGGTAGTAAATGATCTAATATCAGGTTGGCAGATTTTCCGATCATAGCAACAGTTTTGTAAAGTATTGGATTCACTCCTTATTGCTTCCTTTAGCTGTTGATTTCCCCAGACGGGAAAACACAACACTCTATAATTAACTAGGAGGACAGTTAAAACATGGCACACAGCTTCACTAAAATGATCAGCCTGCCTCCTGCAAACAGGTTGCTTTCCCATTCCTCATCCCACCTCCATTCAACTATGGGTGGGCGAGGTCATAGTAGGTTCAATTCCTGTTTCAGATTTTTTCGAATTATAATCTCTGACAACAATCCCACTTTTTGGAAGTGACAGTTTTAACCCAGCGTTGAAACAGTCATTATTTTCCTTTCACTTTGCTCATATTTCATTTGGAGCTGCAAGTTGTAATTGAGAATTGAACATTTAAAAGTAGTTTGTTTCAACATAAGAAAGAGGAGAAGGACATAGAAGCTAGAGAACTTGGAGAAATAAATAGTGATGTCTTGAAAAGTGTCCATATTACGGAAGAGGAGGTGCTGGACATCTTAAGACACATAAAGGTAGATAAATCCCCAGGACCTGATCAGCTGTATCCCCGAACTTTGTGGGAAGCTAGGGAAGAGATTATTGGATCCCTTGCTGAGATATTTGTATGATCAACAGCCATTCGTGATGTGCCTGAAGACTGGAGAGTGGCTAATGTGGTGCTTTTATTTAAGAAAGGTGGTAAGGAAAGCCAGGGAGCTTTAGACTGGTGAACCTGACATCAATGGTGAGCAAGTTTTCAGAGGAGTTTCTGAGGGACAGGATTTACATGCATTTGGGAAAGCAAGGACTGGTCAAGGTTTAGTTAACATGGCCTTGTGCATGGGATGTCATGTGTCACTAACTTGATTGAATTTTTTGAAGAGGTGACAAAGAAGATTGATGAAGACAGAGCAGTAGACATTGTCTATATGCACTTCAGCTAGGTGTTTAACAAGTTTGCGCATGGAAGACTGGTTAGCAAGGTTAGATCACATGGGATCAAGGGGGAGCTAGCCAATTGGATACAAAATTGGTTTGAAGTTAGGTGACAGAGGGTGGTGATGGGGGTTGTTTTTCTGACTGGAGGCCTGTGACCAGCAATGTGCTGCAAGGATCGGTGCTGGGTCCACTGCTTTTTGTCATTTATATAAATGATTTGAATGTGAATATAGGAGGCAGGATTAGTAAGTTTACAGATGACATCAAAATAGGTGAAGAGGAGGGTTCTGACTTTTCAGAATGGTTCTTCCGTTCACAGATGCTGCCAGACCTGCTGAGATTTTCCAGAAATTTCAGTTTTTGTTACCAAACTAGGTGGTGTAGTGGACTGTGAAAAAGGTTATCTCAGTGTACAACGGAACCTTGAACAGATGGACCATTGGGTCAAGGCGTGGCAGATAGAGTTTAATTTAGATAAATGTGAGTTGTTGCATTTTGGTAAGGTAAACCAGGGCAAGACTTATATAGTTAACTGTAGGGCCCTGGGGAGTGTTGCCAAACAAAGAAACAAAGGATTGTTGGTGCTTGAAAGTGGAGTCACAGGTAGACTGGATGGTGAAAAAGGCATTTGGCACACTTGCCTTCATTGGTCAGTGCACTGAGTAAAGGAGTTAGGATGTCATGTTGCAGTTGTACAGGACTTTGGCTAGGCCACTTTTAGAATATTGCATTCAGTTCTGGCCTCCCTGCTATAGGAAAGATGCTGTTAAGCTTGAAAGAGTTCAGAAAGGAATTTACATGGATGTTGCTGGTACTGGAAGGTTTGAGCTATAGGTACAGGCTCAATAGGCTCGGACATTTTTCCCTAGAGTGTTGGAGGCTGAGGGGTGACCTTACAGTGGTTTATAAAATCATGAGGTGCATGGATAGGGTGAATTGCCAGGGTATTTTTCCCAGCAAGTGGAGTCCAAAACTGGAGGGCATAGGTTTAAGGTGAGAGGGGAAAGATTTAAAATGGACCTGAGGGATAACTTTTTCACACAGAGGGTGGTGTGTGTATGAAAAGAGCTGCCAGAGGAAGTGGTGGAGGCTGGTACAATTACAACATTTAAAAGGCATCTGAATGGGTATATATATAGGGAGGGTTTAGAGGGATATGGGACAAATTTTTTCAAATAGAGCTAAATTAATTTAGGATATCTGGTCGGCACAGATGAGTAGGACTGAAGGGTCTGTTTCCATGCTGTATGGTCACTGGACTTGAGACGTTGGCTCTACTTTTTTTCTTCCCATGGATGCTGCTAGATCTGCAGAGTTATGGCAGTAATTTTTTTTTACAGATCTGCCACATCCACAGTTTTTTGTTTTTATTTGAGTATTTCCGGCATTTTGCTTTTATTCAGATTTTGAGCATGTCTAGTTTTTTGCCTTTTCTATCTGAGGAAGTGTGTCTTTCATTTATCAACCAGATTGCTCCCTTTTCCCTTCCTGCCCTCACCCTCAAAGTTTCCGACCCATGGCAATTTTTGTGAGTGCTTCAGCCACTCCTCCTACATTGCCTTAAGTATTGAGTGTTGGATGATTCTGAGTGCTCCTTAAATAGACTGCAGATTGAGAATTAAATCTCGACTCTTGTCTGTTTGAATTTGCATCTAAATTTGAATAGATCCTTATACAAACAAGTGTGTCTTTAAATAAGCAGAACAATGAATAGGATTGTCAGTATATCGTGTAGGAATACACACAAAATTGGTGTAAAGCACTGTTGCAGTCTTGGCTCCTCAATTATAACAAAGGTTTTCTCTACAGTTTCGTTCAAATGTTCAGTCCTGGCTCCAAATATTCTTCCCTACACTATGACTCCATTCCCTTACCTGAACGCAGTCTAAGGATGAAATGACTTCTTTTGTAACTCTGGTATTCTAATGACCCCTAAGCTGGACTTCTGAATCCGTACCCACCTCCTCAGAAATATCTTGAATTTCCTCCCTTCCTCAGTTCATTTTCTGAAATCCTGGCTGTGCCTTTGGTACCTTCAAATCGAACTATTATAATGGCCCCTGCCCAACTGCCCAGCTTTCCTTTATCTGTAAACTTGATCTGATCCAGAGTTCTGATGTTCATCTCTTAATTTTCACTGAATTCATAGAATCCTAGAATCATAGAATCCCTACCTGAGTTAACCCATCCCCTTCCTCACTTTGAGCTTGTTGATCAACATTGATGTTAATTCAAGCCCAAACCAGTCGGTGATGCTAATGATAATAATTTCATGATAATAGTTTTCTTTACAGAAAGCAACATTATATTTCTCTGCTTCCTTTCCTACCCCCATGTCTCAGCAGTCTCTCTTAATGAGGGCTTCTGGTACTTAACTAATCAATGCCCCATTGTAAGTATATAGCTTCCACGCTGGGGTGGCATGATGGCTCAGTGGTTGGCATTGCTGCCTTACATTGCCATGGACATGGGTTGAATTCCAGCCTCAGGCTGTGTGGAGTTTGCACCTTGATCCCCAGGTCTGCGTGGGTTTCCTCTGAGTGGTCCAGTTTCCTCCCACAGTGCAGGTTAGGTGGTTTGGCCATGCTAAATTGCCCCCTAGTGTCCAAGGATATGCAAGCTAGGTGGATTAGCCGTGGGAAATGCAGGGTTACAGGGTTGGAGTGGGTTTGGGCAGCACGCTGTTTGGAGGGTTGATGTAGACTTGATGGGCCAAATGACCTGCTTCCACGTTGTAGGGATTCTATGACAGATGTCTACATGGGGAACTGACCTGAAAAGATATTGCAGGTTAATTGCTGCTCTCTGAGGACGCTGTAGAGATTTCAGCATCAAAAGAAGTTGCTATATTAAAGGAATGGCAAATGTTGAACTGGTTAATCGAGGGAGGTCTGACCACACAGGATAACAAAAAGATTAGAGGAAAAACAAAGAGTAATCTGAATTTAATTGGGTTTTGTGTTACAAGGGTGTAGGCTGGGACTGTTTTTGATTTTTTTGCCCTCTCAAGTTAATCTCCAATTATCAACTTGTTGAAATTTCTAGGCCAAGAATCTCAGTCTGTAAGAAATAAGTAAAATTTCCAACAGAAGCTGTTTACATTGACTGGTGACTTCAGAAATCGTGCAAGATATAAAGTCCCTCCTTCCTATAATACAACCCATCATCTCTGACAATTTTATGAAGGTCTGCTATTCATCATTGTAACAGTTATCGAACAGCAAATTCTAGTTCATTTTAAAAAATTTATCGCTTAACTGTGTCTGCCTGCTTGTGTATGAGTGGGGTTTATAATCAAAGAAGTTTGGGCTTAGTCCAAACATTTGAATAAGATTGCCTTATTTTCTAATCTGTGTTCTGTGAAAGTTACATTATTAATGATGAACTGTTCATATTTATTTAAGTTTTAGCCTCGGTGTCAAAGATCTGCTATTCATAAAATCTGGTTAGGAACAAGTGAGCAATTTTTTGGATCATCAAATGTTTTAATTTCACTGTTTTGCAAACCCTGTGACAGTGAGGTGGATTGGTTCGGCTTGCTTTCCCTGTGTCGTAAGACCCAGTGACTGCAGATTGTTTTGTTTTGTATGGATCAGCAAAACAAATGAACTGCTGGTGATGTTGACAGCACCACAGGAATTGGATTCAGTAAGTTATCTACACGGCTGTGTGGTGAGGGACTACCAAAGGCAGATGGTTACATTCTAGTGCTTCACACAGAACTACTTAGGAATGATGGAAGCTGAAGCTAAACTCGATGCCATTTTTGCCATCTGCTAAATAAACAAATCTGTTGTTGCAGCTTGAATCATCAGAAAGTTAACTCTGGCAGCCAAAGTTAGCACAGGCTTGATAGCATGTTTCCTTTTTGTATTCGTTAATGGGATAGGGGTGTCTCTGGCTGGGCCAGCATTTATTGCCAGTCCCTAGTTGCCCTTGAGAAGGTGGTGGTGAGTTGCTTTCTTGAACCATTGTAGTCCATATGCTGTAGGAAGACCCACAACACCTTTAAGACGGCAGTTCCAGGATTTTGACCGTGTACAATTTTAGCAATTACCAGTTCACAGTTCCATAACAGTCCTGGCCAATAATTGTTTCAACAATTGTATTTCTTTCCAAACTTATCGGAGGGTTAGGATGTCTGCAGCTTAATTGACTAGCCAAGATCGTAAGGGGGTCATTTGCTACATGAATTTAGCTACTTAATTACCTCTGCACAACATAAGACCGCAAGGATAAGAAATTGACTGAAAATTAGTAAACAGCAGGTACTTGTTACTGAACGTGACATCAGATGTGTGTGAAATGTTGGGTAGGTGCTTGTGGGATTCTATCAAGGTCATGGCTATTTCGAATTTACATCAGTTGTTTGGAAACAGATTTCTTGGCACTCATTGCACTAAACTTTATCTGTTGGGATTGTATATGATCTTTCATCTGAAACAGCAATGTAATATTAAATTCTCTCTTCCTTGATGCTTTTAAACATGTGTGTTACAACTTACATTAAGGTACGTGACAATAAGCCATTATGTTTTATCAGAGCCAGCAATCTCAAGCATGCTACTTGTGTAGAGAATCTCTTCAAAACAAGTCTTGTAATGTCCCTCCTTAATTACATTGAGAAGTTGATTCTGGTATTAATCATGGCTCATTACAATCCACTTGTTGATGGTATGCTCACACTCATGTTAAGACCATGCAACGATGAAAGAACAGCACTGCATGATGTAGTTTCTTGAGTCAACCACAACTAACAGGTCAGATCAAGTCGATTAATAGTAGCTTGATCCAAAGAAATTGATTAGGCTCACATGAATTTGATTTTTTTTAACTGTTGTAAACAAGACCATTTTTCATTGTTGCAGTCATGAGCTGAGAAAGGTTTGTGTCATGCTCAGGTATAGCTTTCTCTGAATACTGCAATGTTATCATTGATAGAGAAACAGTTAAGGCAGGGTGGTGGCTCAGTGTTTTGCAATGCTGCCTCAAAGCCCCAGGGACCTGGGTTCAGTTCCACCCTTGGGCAACTGTCTGTGTGGCGTTTGCACGTTCTCCCCTAATCTGCGTGGGTTTCTGCTGGGTGCCCCGGTTTCCTCATACAGTCCAAAAATGTGCAGATTAGGTGGATTGGCCATGGGAAATTTTCTGTAGTGTACAGGTTAGGTGGATTAGCTACAGTAAATGTGGGATTATAGGGATAAGGTGGGATGCTGCTTCTGGAGTGTTGATGCAGTCTCAATGGGCTGAAAGGCCTCTTTCCGCACAGCAGGGATTCTATCATTCTAAAACCTGGTGGACTTTCAATAATACAATCCATATATTGTTGGAATATATCCTGGTTTACAGATAATCCAAATCGTAATCTGAAGAAGGAATATCTACTAAAAGATGTAATAAAGATCATTAATTCCTGTGGAAAGATGTATAAACAAATATCCATCTCAGTACCAAGCTTAGAAAAATGCTTGGCAAATAAGAGCTTGTGATTAAGTTCTTCCAGGATAAGAATCTGGTTTGGTCATCTCCTTAGTGCATTAATCAGACACTTTGGGTCTGAGCATACATATGTCATGCCACTTCTTTTCAAAACATAATAGTGGGGTTGCGCCAATCAGTGTGACGTTCGACCTTGTGGTTTAAGCTGTCTGGTACCATGGAGTTTGAGCTTTTCTTGAATGTGAATGCTGCATTTATGAGAAGGATCAATACTGGATGGAGCATCATCTTACATTGCTTTTCAAGTTGCATATCGAATCACACCTGTTTGGGTAATGCTTTGTATTGGCATGAGTAGAATAAATATTGTGGTCTGGAATCTTTGGCTTTGGAACTGTTGGGTTTGTTACCTTGTGGATTGTATCAATACTTAGATCCATCCATGCTGGTCGACTAGTGATAGCTGGAGCGACTGGTTCAACAAGGTAAAAATTTCCAGGTGTCCAACCCGAGGAGACACTAACATTTAAGTCAAATAATGACAATGCGTATGGGCCATCAGACTCATGAAAAGCAGACAGCTTCTAAAATGTGGACTGTGTCTCATTTTGTCAAGTCCTTGATTACATCACATGCAAGATGTATAAACAGGTGTTATTCTCACTTTTACCTGTGTTAATTTTGGCATATAAGGTATGTTTTCTATTCCTTTTTTATTATATCATTTTATCAAGGTAAAGGCTTCAATGTTTCTGATGACATGCATGTGGCATTTCAAAATGACCACATGTACTGACCTACTGGAGCCTGTAAGCTGTAATGTTGCTGATACTGTATTCGCTTGTGTGCCGGAGATGGAAGTTTGGAAACATCCTTGATATTTTCACTTCATTGACCCTTCCGCTACTGCAGAGCATTTTATAGTAATAGAGATGCACAGTACAGTTTCAGTCCAACTCATCCATGCAGACCAGATATCCTAAATATATCTAGTCCCATATGCCAGCATTTTGCCCGTATCCCTCTAAACCCTTCCAATTTATATATCCATCTAGATGCTTTTTACATGTTGTAATCGTACCAGCCTCCACCACTTCCTCTAGCAGCTAATTCCATACATCCACCACTCTCTGTGTGAAAAGGTTACCCCTCCGATCTCTCTTAAATCTTTCCCCTCTCCTCTTAAACTTATGCCCTCTAGTTTTGGTCTTTCCCACCCCAGGGAAAAGGCCTTGTCTATTTACCCTATCTATGCACCTCATGATTTTATAAATCTCTGTAAGGTCACCATCAGCCTCCGATACTCCAGGGAAAATAGCCTCAGTCTATTCAGCCTCTCCCTTTAGCTCAAACCCTCCAACCCTGGCAACATCCTTGTAAATCTTTTCTGAACCCTTTCAAGTTTCACAACATCTTTCCTATAACAAGGAGACCAGAATTGCACGTAGTATTCTGAAGGTGCCCTAACCAATGTCCAGTACATCTGCTACATGACCTCCCAACTCCTATACTCAATGCACCGATCAATAAAGGTAAGCGTACCAAATGCTTTCTTTACTTTCCTGTCTACCTGTGACTCTACTTTCAGAAAACTATGAACCTGCACTCCAAGGTTTCTTTGTTCAGCAGCACACCCCAGGACCTTACCATTAAGAGTATATGTCCCACCCTTATTTGCCTTTCCAAAATGCAGCACCTCACATTTACCTAAATTAAACTCCATCCACCACTCCTCGGCCCATTGGCCCATCTGATCAAGATCCTGTTGTACTCTGAGGTAACCTTCTTCACTGTCCACTACACCTCCAATTTTGGTGTCATCTGCAAAATTACTAACCATACCTCCTATATTCACATCCAAATCATTTATGTAAATGATGAAAAGCAGTGGACCCAGCACCGATCCTGTGGCATACTGCTAGTCACAGGCCTCCAGTCTCTTCAACCTCATGTGTTTTTCTGAGTATGTGGGCTTCTTATTCATTTTAACCTCTCATCCCCTGCCCTCCAACTTATCCCAGACTGTCCCTTTTGCTTTTTTCCAGTCTCCAGCACCTTTTTCTGGCTTAAAAACTCCAATTTTCCTATCGTTTTTCAGTTCTGATGAAGGAACATCAATGGAATTTTAATTCTGCTTCTCTCCGCAGATGCTGCCTGACCAGCTCTGTATTTCCAGACTGTCTTGCAGTTGCAAATTTCCAGCATCTGCAGGCAGTCTGTTTTTGTATGAACAAGTTTTGCTAGTCTCTTTATCTAAAATAACTGTACTAATCATTTTTTTTTCTCTTAATGAGGGGCATGGATAGGATAAATAGCCAAGGTCTTTTTCCCAGCCTAGGGGAGTCCAAACTAGAGGGCACAGGTTTAAGGTGCAAGGGGAAAGATTTAAAAGGGATCTAAGGGGCAACTTTTTAATGTAGAGGGTGAGGCATGTATGAAATGAACTGCCAGAGGAAGTGGTGGAGGCTGGTACGATTACAACATTTAAAAGGTATCTGGATGGGTACGTGAATAGGAAGGGTGTAGAAGGATGTAGGACAAATACTGGCAATTGGGAGCAGATTTACTTAGGATGTTTTGCATTCTGTAGCTTGAGATCACCTTTGATTCTGAAGCTTAACAAGACTCATCCTATTAATACAAAGACTACCAGTGCAGGGTAGAAGCTGGCTACTTTACATCAAGATGCTCCACCATCTGCAAGTTGGAATGTGATGGAATATTCAACAATATTGAACTGGAACAAATCTTAAAATGTTTAGAGAATCTATGAAAGATGACTGAATACAATTTTCACAAGTTGCATACCATAACTAATTTCCCTAACATTTTTTTTGCTAATCCTCACATTAAAGACATAGAAAGATAGTAGGCCATTTGGCCCTTTGAATCTGCTGTGCCATTCAATATGATCATGGCTAACCATATAATTCAGTACCTGGCTTTTTTCTACTTTCTCCCAATAGCCTTTGATCCTTTCAGCCCTGAGAACTCTATCTACATCTTTCTTGAAAACATTCAATATTTTGGCTGTGGCAGACAATCCTGTGGCAGACAATTCCACTGGTTCACCACTCTTTGAGTGAAAAAAAAATCTTCTCATCTTTGTCCTAAAAGGCCTACCCGTTATCCTTGGTCAATGACCCTTGATTCTGGATTCCCACGTCATCAAAATATCCTTCCTGCATTTACCCTGTCTCATCCTGTGAGAACTTTGCAGGTTTCTACGAGATTCTGCACCCCTCCCCACTCCCCCCCCCCTCCCCACCCCGCCCCCGCAACCCCCCCCCCCCCACCCCCACCAACCCACCCCACCAAATCTTCAAACTCCATTGAATATAGTCCTAATCAATGCAGTGTCTCTTTACACGGCAGTCCTGCCATCCCAGGAATCAGGCTGGTAAACCTTCATGTTCTGTCTCCATAACCAAAACGTCTTTCCTCAGGTCAGGAAACTAAACTTAACATAAAATGCCATGTGTGGTCTTATCAATGTCCTGTACAGTTGCAGCAAGACATTCCTGCTCCTGTACTCAAACCCTCTTACTATGAAGATCAACACACCATTTGTCTTATTTACTGACTACTGCTTCAGCATGCTTACTTTCACAGACTGGACTACAAGGGCATTGAGGTCTCATTGTACCACCCCTTCCTCAATTTATCACCATTCAGCTAATAATCTGCTTGCCCAATTTTGCTGCCAAAGTGGATAGCTTCACATTTATCCACTTTATGCTTCATGTTCCATGTATTTTCACACTTACCCAACTTGCCCAAATGACAATAAGGCTCCTCTGCATCCTTCTCATAGCATAACCTCCCATCCAGCTTTGTGTCATCTGCAGACTTGGAGATATGACATATAGTTTCCTCATCTAAATCCTTAACATACATTACACATTTCTCTAAAAGCTACTTCAATACAAGCACTGTATAAAGGGGCTGATCAGTATTTTTTTAAACAGCAACTGCATTTCATACAACAACAATAAGAAGGAGATGAAAAGACAGCGCAAAAATGTGTTACATTGCAATTCAGATCTTTGTACACTGGTATTTTTAATATGTCCCATAAAGATGGAAGGCAAACATCAGAGATGGATTGGCATTGCAGTGACATTCTGTCAGAATTTCAATTATTTAAATATAGGATTTTTAAAGCAACGTCATTGATCAACAAGTAAAGATAAAGTAAGACAAACAGTCAAACTTCTCATTGCTTTGGGAAAGAAAGTGTTTTGACGAATAAAATCTACCAATATTTCTGATGATGACTTCAAACACCCTATCAAAATGTGGCAATTTTTAGAAGATGAGTTTAAAGTTCAAATTGACTTCACAATTTCCAGGCTTGGCTTTATTTCATCCTGGCATCTCTTAGTCGGAAACAAGTGATCAAATGATAGTTAAGTGCTAAAGTAAAGATATGGAATGTGATATTACCAAAGCTAACCTAGCTAAAAGGCTTATGAAACTGGTACCCACTAAATCCTTCTGAAAGTAACTGCAAGACAAATGCAAAGAAGACAGCATTTCTAAAGGAAGCATGCAAGTTTGAACCAAATATAGCAAGTTAATGGCATCTGCAGGTGTTTGACTCTATATCAGCTATTGCAACAATTAATTGGGTCAGTGAAGCATTCAAATATTGTACAAAATATGACTTGTCTCATTTGCGAAACAATGTTTAGCATTATGCAAATTAGTTTCCACAGGGAGATTAACTAATAAAATATTTCATAAATGGTGATGGGTATAGTAATGAAACAAAAGTTGTCCAGATGAATGCAAAATGAAGGGATAATGACTGAAGCACAGCAATAAAAAGAAAAAAAGTGATAAAAAGAAACAAAGAAGAAGGTAGAGGCAGAGGTTATGATCTAAAGTTGTTGTACATGTCCAAATAGGGTTCTGTTCCGAAACATGCTTCTCTGGAACACAGAAAGGTCAGATTGGGGGAAAGGTGAAGAATTAGAATGAAGCACAGCTGGAAAATTGGTGTCATGTTTGCAGACTGAATGGAAGTGATCAGCAATGCCCTTGCCCAGTTTGCATTTTCCTCTTCCCAATGCGCAGGAGACCACACTGCAAGAAACAATACAGAGTACAGAGTTGAAATAACTATAAGTAAATCATTGTTTCTCTTTGAAGGATCATTTGGGGTGAGAAAGGAGGAAGCGAAAGGGCAGATATTGCATCTTTTGTATTTGGCTGGAAATGTGCTGCAGGAAAGAGGGACTGAGTAATGGACCAGGGTGCAGCAGGGGCAATGATTCCTTTGGAATGTTGAAAAAGGTCAAGGAAATGTTTGGTGGTGGCATCACACTGACAAAGATGGCAGAGGCTCATTGATTACATATGGAGTTTGCTGGGTGGAATGCGCTGCCAGTTTTCAGCCAAGTCCAGTAATAGACATTAGGAAATTACCAATTAGGGGTCCTCTGCTGATATGTGCAGTGATGACCAAGGCTGAAGGGAACATTAGCATTATGATTGTATTATTGGGCTAGCAACTCAGAGACCTTGATTAACGATAGGGATGAATAAGTTAATTTATTTCATTGACTAAATCTGGAATGAAAAGCTAGGCCAGTAATTGTGGCTAGATCACTCCTGGATTGTAGCAATAACCATTCTGATTCTGTTAATGTCCTTTGGTTAAGGAAATCTGGCATCTTTATTTGGTATGGCCTGGCCTATATTTGTTTTCAGAATCTCAGCAATGTGGTTAACTCTTAATTACATGCTGCACTGGTCCAGCAAGCCACTCAAGGCAGAATATTTCCAATGGGAATGTTTCCCTCCATGACACTGGAGAGGTTGGCAGGGAATCAGGGATGCCTAGCAGCCATTTTAATGTGCTAAGGTGCATTAATTGGCCGGAGATGAAATTTCTGTCCCTCACTTGAGCAGAAATCCTGCTTCAGTCTCTGTAGTCCAAAGGTTGATGCTGGGCCACCACTGTGCTTGCAGACAGTCCACTTTGTCAAAGTGTTGGAACCCTGGGGCTCAGGAACATATGGAGTTTTGTAGTGAGGAGATGAGGAAACGTCTCAGGTAGGGGAGGTGGTGGGGGCTGGTCGCCATTAGAAGGCAAACGGAGGAACAATGCAGTCTGGGGGAAACCAGACCCTTCAAAGGTGTCTGATCTCAAAAGGAACAGACTAATGAATACATCGCTGCAGAGCAGGCTAATTCTCTGGACTTCCCCTCCTTTCCAGAACCTCCTGCTACCCTCAGAAGTGAAGCTGAGATTGAAAGTGGTGTTTAAGTAGCTACTTAGTTAGAATAGAATCAAATCCCTACAGTGCAAAAGGGCCCATCAATTCTGCACTGACTTTCTGAAGAGCATCCCACACAGACTCACCCCCTTACCCTATTCCTGTAACCCTGCATTTAGCATGGCTAATTCACTGGAGCACCCGACGGAAACCCACACAGGCACAGGGAGAATGTGCAAACTCCACACAGACAGTCACCCACGGCTGGAATCGAGTCTGGGTCCCTGGTGCTGTGAGGCAGCAGTGCTAACCATTGAGCCACCATGCCACCCACTCAATTGCAACTTAATTGGTCACTTAGCTGCTTCAATTGTGGACAAGGATAAATGGGTACTACTAGACCTCACCTGGCCCCATATAATTGGAGACAGGTCAGAGAATGTAGAGGGCAGAGTGCAGTGAGAAGACTGTTCGGTCAATTTTACAGGATTCCCACCAGCAGACCTGCCAGCAATGGCCTGTAAAAATCTGCCCTCAGTGGTTAAGATGTTTCAACAACACCTTGTCAAGGACAATGTGCCTGGACTATGAGTAAATTAAAATAAAACCTTGGCTGAAAAAATAAGCAGACAGGGAAAAGTTGGCATGCTGCCTAAGTTTCAATCAATGAGCTTGGGTTAATTGTACATCCAGATCCCCATACCTGTTTTCAGGGGCTATCCAATTTGGCCCCCACTGCTACAACTTGAAAAGCATCTTATTTTAGCTGATCTGTCGAGATTAGCTGACCCACATATTTCACTGCTCGCTCCTGGAATTTAATTATATCCTTACTCAGCTTGATATATATTTTACTGGCAGGATTTCAGCTGGCTTCTAGTTATTAATTGTAGTCCTGTTTATCCACACCATATACCATGATGTTGTCCACTGTGACAGCAACTCATTCGAATGTCTTGTGAAAATATTCATGAAAATCTGGCAAGACTGCATAGGCTATGTGCATCATCCCAGTGTTTAAAAACATAGCACCTTTAATTCTAAGTCTAGTTTGACTTACCAAAAATCCTTCCTTTATATTGAAAATGGTTAACTATAGGAGGAGGCTGAATAGGCTGAGACTACTTTTCCTGGAGCGTCAGAGGCTGAGGGGTGATCTTACAAAGGTTGAAAAAATCATAAGGGGCATAGATAGGGTGAATAGCTAAGGTCTTTTTCCCAGGGTAGGGGAGTCCAAATATAAAGGGCATAGGTTTACGATGACAGGGGAAGGATTTAAAAGAGACCTGAGGGGTAAGTTTTTTTCACAAAGAGGGTGGTGTGTGCATGGAATGAGCAGCCAGAGGAGGTGGTGGAGGCTGGTACAATTACGACATTTAAATGGGTACATGAATAGGAAGGCTTTAGAGGGATATGGGACAGATGCTGGCAAATGGGACTAGATTATTTTAAGATACCTGGTCAGGGCGGATTAGTTGGATTGAAGGGTTTGTTCCTGTGTTGCACAACTCTATGACCCTATAACTGATTTGCTTTTGCTCCTTAAGGGACGATAACATATTGTTGCACAATGGAGAAGTATGTTTGAGAGTGTTATGCATCTTTAGATTGAAACACAGGTGTACTTTGTCATTGGTTTTTATCATCAGCCCAATTAAAGAGAGGAATTTTTAATGTCAGTGAATTTTGCAATTTTCTTCTATGAGTTCCATTAAAACTAATGGCTATTCCTTACTCCTTGGAGTAGCTTCCGAGAGTCCCTGTTCATTGATGGTATCCAGGTATTGGCCATTATATTGTAACAAATGGTACATTCTCTGGTTTCTCCTGTGGTGAAGGTATTATGATGAAGGATCATAAATCTAAAACCGTCATTGAAAGCAAAGCGACAGGCCGATGAAATGTCTTGATATTAGCTATGACTCAGGTAGCACAGTTTGTTCTAGGGCAGAAGGCTGTGGGTTTAAGTCCCACTCCAGAAACTTAAGCATGCAAATTTTACTGACATTCCAGCAATGTCACACTTTCAGATGAGCTATTAAACCCCATTAAAAATAAATCATGGAGATATTTTGAAGAAAAACACGTGAGTTACCTGGTGTCTTAGGGCAACATTTATTCCTCAATGAATATCACAAAAATAAGAGTATCAGATCATTATTACATTGCTGTTTGTGGGAGGTTTCTGTGCACAAATTGACTGTTCAATTTTCTAAGTCACAACCATAAATACATGACAAAAATACTTCACTGTCTCTCAAGTCATTTTTGATATTCTGAGGTTATGAAGCATACGATATAAATATGTCTTTCAAATCTTTCTTTTTATTGCAGGGGAATTTTTGTCACAAGGAATGGGAGAGGTCAAAATAATTCTATCTTTCAAATAAAATCAAGATGGTGGTGGAGTATCAGGGCTGAGCGTGGGGCTGAACCGCTCCTGTCCTTTTTCTTTCTGTTTTTCCCTTTTGTTCTTTTCACTTCTGCTCCTTTTCAGTTTTCTTCATTTTCTTTACTTTGAAGCCCTTTGTGGCGATTGGGTGGCATTGGCACGGCAGCAAGAGCAGGCCGTGCGCAGAATAGCAGCAGTCTCCTGGTGGTTGGAGGTGGCAGCGGGATCGAGAGGCAGAGGCCTCCCGGGCCCCTCTCGGTGATCGAAGGCAGTGGCAGCACGACCTCGACAGCAAGAGCGGGCCTTTCACGTAATAGCTGTGGCCTGCCAGCTGTCCCGATGATTGTATGCAGCATCATCAGCGGCAACAAGCATGTGGCTCCTCTTGGTGATTGATGCGAGACTCAAAGGCCAACTTAGGCCCCAGGCTGAGGCTAGGCCCAAGTGCCTGCATCTGTGGCTGAGTTTTCCAAACACCTTTATGGAGACAAGACTTCACACGTTAAGATCTGGACATTTTCTTACGTTTTGGTACTTTTTAAAAATGTTTTCTGTTTCTTTAAAAATTCTGGTTTTGTAACTAAGATGGCGGTGGAGAATGGTGACTTTGCACAGTTTCCATTCTACTTCTGTGTTCCTACACTCGAGTATACATGACAGTAAAACCTAATTCTAAAAAAAAGCAAAATGTGGCTTCTGGAGAGAAAGAGAGAGAGAGACGTCATGCATGAGAGAGAGAGAGGGAGAAAGTCAGTGAAGTTAGTTTTAGCCTGCTTTTGTAACCAGCCAGCACAAAAAATGATGGGTTAATACACCTCCCGGGCTATAAATCACACTAATTCCCTCCTCTCACTCTGATCCATTAAACCATGTTAAACAGGTTGAATAACTGAAAACAAATGTTCATCCACAAGAACAGTTTGAAATGAAAAATTATACCATTTCCTGTCCTGGTGTGATTTTAATGTTCACACCTTAATCCCATGTTGGCTTATAATTTCTATTTTATTGAATAAATGCATCCAATGGAAGCCATCATTTAGAATGGGTGTTTTGGTATTTTTTGAATTTGCCCAATTGATGCAGTGGATAGCAAAACCAAAAAGCAAAGTAACCAACATATTATAAAAGAAAATAAAACATAACTTTGCTGCTAATTGTCTTTGCTCACTGTTAGAGATTTGACCCAACAGCTCATCACAATGGTAACCATACTTTAACAAACTGCTTATACTAATTAAGAGATAGTAAGAACTGTCGATGCTGGAGTCAGAGATAACACAGTGTGGAGCTGGAGGAGCACAGCAGGCCAGGCAGCATCGGAGGAGCAGGAAAGCTGATGTTTCAGGTCGGGATTTCTTGCTCCTCTGATGCTGTGTGGCCTGCTGTGCTCCTCCAGCTCCATACTGTGTTAGCTCATACTAATTAAACCTACTTGAACATTCAGCTTTGCCTGATATTGGCAACATCTTTTAAATGGATATATACAAAATATGAACTCACTGACGAAAACAGAAATTGCTGGGACAGCTCAGCATGTCTGGCAGCATCTGTGGGGAGAAAGCAGAGTTAATGTTTCAGGTCCTTCGTCAGAAGCCTTTAGTTCTGAAATCTCCTACTCCAAGGTGATATGATATTTGCAATCCACTGCAACCATGATGGGTTCTGATGCTGGATTTGGGAGTCACTTACTTTTAAAAGGCTGATGATGATGATCCAGATCTGTCCTGCCTTAGTGATCTGCTGCAATGGGAGTTTTACTTTCAATGGGGCAGCACGGTGGCATAGTGGTTCACAGTGCCAGGGACCCGGGTTCAATTCCAGCCTTGGGCAACTGTCTGTGTGGAGTTTGCACATTCTCCCCGTGTCTGTGTGGGTTTCTTCCGGGTGCTCCGATTTCCTCCGACAGTCCAAAGATGTGCATATTAGGTGGATTGGCTGTGCTAAATTGCCCATAGGCATGTGTAGAGTAGGTGGGCTATAGGGGGATGGGTCTGGGTGGGATGCTCTGAGGTTTGGTGTGGACTTGTTGGGCCAAAGGGCCTGTTTCCCCACTGTACGGATTCTATGGAAAAAAAATATGGTATTTCTACCTGACGAAGTGATGTTTACATAATAAAACAAGGAACTACGGATGTTGGAAATCAAAAACATAAACTGTTGGAGAAACTCAGCAGGTCTGACAGCATCCATGATGAGAAAGCAAAGTTAATGTTTTGAGTCCTATGTTCATTCTTCAGTTCTGATTTTTGGTATATCTGTCAGAGAGGTATGTGGTATTCTAAATAGCTCTTGGTTGATAGTTTGTTTGTCTTCTCACTTAATGGTGAATGCATCTGTTTCATTTTCCATTGTCCTGGAAGGGAAAAGTCTTGTAACCTTTTCATTCTCACCAATGTGGGTATAACGTCAATTCTGAATGTTCACAGCACTGAGATCTCTATTGCCGCTGCTGGACCACTGATATTTATAAGGGAAAGATGCTGAGAGTTCCAAGCTGAGCTTGTGCATTGCCATCATCGTGTGCTTGTGCCACTGCATGGAATTGAATATGCATTGTCCAATGTGAGATAGTCTTTTGTAGTCTGTACCATGGATTTCCACTTGTTGGGATACATGACTTTTAGGATCTGCAGTGGTAATATGCTGACATTCACTCCTGTATCAATGTTGACTTTCACGTTGACTGGTCTTTGAGGACATACAACGTTGATTGTCTCTAAAACTTCTGGTCATGTTATACCATTGAGATGGTGCGTGAAGTTGACAATATGAAAAACTTCTAAAGTGTACTTTTCACTTTGCTGGCTGTGTACTTGGCTGATATGTTTATACAATGTATGTGCTGGCCATGTTGTGGTGTGGTACCATTTTATCAGTTCACTTTGGTCTTATTCTAGGGCCTATCTTGGCTTCTGAAAAAGATTTTGCGCGCATGTGTGCCTGATGTTCTTCGCTGCCATATACTTTGCAGATTTGAAGAAACATTCGACAAAGTCTGGATAGAAACAAACTACATCTATCTCAGTTCTTGCTGGTTTGGTGCATTTTGCTGATCATTGCAATGACGTTGTCTGCAATTACCACATCTAATTGATGTTGGCCTGTCATTGTGGCCTTGTTGTGGCTGCTACCTTCCAGCATGGTGACATTGGTATGGCTCTTTTTCTTACCCTGCATATCTTTCCCAAAAGCTGATCACAGAAGAGGTAAACACCAACTTGATCAGCCCCGCTGTGAATTCCTCTTCAGAGAAATCACAGCTATGTCCCCTGATGTGGTATCAGCTGATAAAGTCATCAATATTCTTTTAGGATTTCTATTAGTCCAACATGACGTAAAGGCTGTGAATTGGAAGTTGATTGGTGCCCTTCTGTTGATGCTCAAATACTCTCCAGCTCTCCTCTGGATCTCTTTTATCTTCCTCCAAAAGCCATTCTTGCAAATAGCAAGTAATATATTCATGGATCACCTCTTGGGATCATTTATTGCTTGATCTGCAAAGTAAAGCTGAGTATGTTGCTTAAATAGTTGCAGTTCAGTAAAGATATCTTTTGCTACCCAATCCATAATTAAATGTTTGTCTTTAGTTTCTTGTAGAAGCTCTGATTTTTAATTTATTAAACTGGAGTTCAGGTCTTCTGTAAGTGCTTAAAATACCATTTTCTTCTTATTTTGAAAAGGGAGACTTAGTAGTTAAACTGACAGGATCCTTCGACTGTCAATTTAAGTTATAAACCTGTAAAAAAAAACTTTTGCTTCTGTATGTGACTTCTAAATTAGGAAGCAGGCTGAATTTCTTTTTTAACTGTTATAGCAAAACAGAACTGATAGATTGATAGGTGTTGAGATTTTAGTCGAAGGAAGAAAAGTCTCTAACTAGTTAACTTGCAAATCAGCAAGTGGGTGTGTTGGCTTTGGTCTTCCAAATGCTTAAAGATCCAGCACTATGGAACCTTCAATGGGGCTTCCAAAATACTACCGATAAGCTCTTGGAGTCATTTACATGGTATTATAGCTTAGCACCCCACTGTCACTGTGATGTGATATCAGAGAGTCATTTCTTTACAAAGGGCCACCACTGTTAACCCAGATCTGTTTTGCCATCATGATTTGCTGCAGATGCAAGAATTTTACTCTCAGTAGGTACTTTTACTTAATGAGGTAATACCTTAATTAGCTCCTCTAACAAAAGAATGAAATATGGATAATTCAATACTTAAGGATTTAATAAACTTTATAACAGGCTCCTAATCATAGAATCCCTACAGTGTGGAGGCAGGTCATTGGCTCGTTGAGTCTACACTGACTGTCCGAAGGGCATCCCACCCAGACCCACCCACCTAACCTATCCCTGTAATCCTGCATTTCCCATGCCTAATCCGCCCAGCCTGCACAGCCCTGGACACAATTGGCAATTTAGCATGACCAATCCAACTAATCTACATATCTTTGGACTGTGGGAGGGAACTAGAGCACCCAGAGGAAACCCATGTCTATACTTGTTTTGACTGGGCATTTGTTCAACAACAGCCTGCTGACTGATGCTCAGTTTGGGTTCCACCAGGGCCACTCAGCTCCTGATCTCATTTCAGCCTTGTTTCAAACATGGACAAACAGCTGGATTCTGGAGGTGAGGTGAGAGTGACAGTCCTTGATATTAAGGCTGCATTTGACCAAGTGTAGCAGCAAGGGGCCCTAGCAAAACTGGAATCAATGGGAATCTAAGGGGAGATTTCTCCACTGACTGGAGTCATACCTTACACAAAGGAAAATGGGTATGGTTGGTGGAAATAAATCATCTCTGTCCCCAAACATCATTTCAGAAGTTCCCTCAGGGTCTTAATCCCAACCCTCTTCAACTGCTTCACCAATGTTCTTCCCTCCATTATAATATATTATAGAAACATACAAGATTCTTAGCAGGCTTGACCAGGTAGATGTGGAAAGGCTGTTGCCCCTTATAGAATTGTCCAGGACCAGATGGCAAAATCTCAAATAAAGGATTGCACATTTAAGACAGAGATAAGGAATTTATTCTCTAACAGGTTAGTCAAGGGGTTAGTCAATTTGTGGAATTCTTAATACAACAGAATGTTGAGGCTGGGTCATTAAGTATATTCAGGGCTGAGATAGACAGATTTTTAAAAAGTAAGAGAATCAAGGGTTATGGGGAAAAAGCAGAAATTGGATTTGAAGGTTATCAAATCAACATTGATCTCGCTGAATGGCCTAATTCTGTTTCCATGCTTATGGTATAAGATCTTATTTCATGGCAGAGCAGATTCAATGGGCTGACTAGTCTACACCAGCTCCTGTGTCTGATAGTCTTATTATGTAAAATTAGACATGGACATGTTTACTGATTACCGTACAGTATTTGTCACAATTTTCCACCAACTGAATCAACCCAGCTCTATGTACAGCAAGACCTGGGCAACATCTAGGGCTAATAAGTGGTAAGCATGATTCGTACCACATAGTGCCAGCCAATGACAATCTCCAACAGGACAAAATCTAATCATCTTCTCTTCAAAGGCATTACCATCTTTGAATCCTCCACTCCTGCGGGTTATTATTGACTAGAAGCTGTACTGGACCAACCATGGAGCCTGTGGCATATACCTCACATCCTGACTCTCTAGTTCCTGTTCACAAATGCACAAGTTAGGAGTGTGATGGAATACTCCCCATTTGCCCAATGAGTGCAGCTCCAAAAACACTCAAGAATTTCAACCTTTGGATAAAGCAACCTGTTTGTTGACCATCTTCAACCTTCACTTCCTTTACCACTGATGCATGGTGGCAGCATTGCGTACCATCTACAAGAAGCACTTCAGTAACAGCAAGGCTACTAAAATAGCACCATCTAAACCGATATCAATTACTACGTACAAGGACAAAAGCAGCACATATATGGGAACAAAACCACGTGCAAGTTCCCCTCCAAGTCACGCACCATCCTGACTTCAAACAATGTAGCCATTCCTTCAGTATCACTGGGTCAAAATCTTGGAGCATTCTCCTTAACAGCACTCTGGGTATATCTACATTCCAAAGAATGCAGTAATTCAAGAAGGCTGCTCATTACCACTTTCTCCAGGGCAATAACGGATAATTGAAGAATGCTGACCTAGCCAGTGAAACCCACATCCCCTAAACATTTTTGTAGAAATTGTTGATGCATTATTTATGAATAAGCATGATTACTTTTCACAATCCAGCAGAGTACCTTACCTTTCCCATTGATATTTAAAACTTCCAAAAGTTGCCATTTAAATCAATACAGAAGCCGTGGGATCAGACCAGCTCAGACTCTCCACATTCTAGGTTCCACTCTCCAGGGACTCCAAATTCTCATTTTTCCCCCCGAGTTAGCTGATCGGTGAATTGGCCAGCCACTCCTGGAAACTGTACATGCACGAACTAAAGCATAACCTGGGAAAATTAGAGCTTCTGGGGTTGGGGGCTGTGCTTGCAATTCTCAACATTTTCTGAGCTTTTTCGCCCAGAGATACTCGGTGAAAATCTGGGCCAGGGTTCCTGAAAAGATCTGGCCTCTGAACAAAAAACATGTGTGCGTTGAAACTTCTAAATACATTCTGAGATAAATTTACCTTTTTTTAAGCAAGCCAATCAGATTTCAAGCCAGAGCATCTCTGCATTGCTCCAAGATAAATAAGATGGACAGCAATTCGGCACAAACACTTCCCTTTAGTATCTTAAATTTCATTCAAATCTGCCCTTAATCTTCTACATTTCAAAACACATAATACAGATTTGTCTAATCGCTCTTTGCATTTTACCCATGTTTTATTCCAGCACGTTATGCTGCACTCTCTCCAATATATCATTCCCAAGTTTAGTGCCCAGAACTGCTCACAGTTCTTTAGCTGTGGGCTAACCAATGTTTTGTAGTCTCCAGTGGTTTCTTTAAGGGCCATTGTTTTGGCTGCTAAGCTTCTGAGGCAATTGCCTGTGGCATGCATGACTAATTCTCTGCATAAACACAATCCAATTATGCAAAAGTGGGACTCAAATTGGCATTAGGGACAATTGATTGCATTTTCAAAGAGTCTAATTCTTGTTAGAGTTGCTTACTCTCGACGCCTTTGGTTAACTGTACTAATGTAGCATGTGGTGTAACTCTTTGCAAAATATGTGCACACATGGATTGTTAAGTTGGGCATTTAGATTCATTTTCTGCTTGTAAAACAGGCAAAAGTATGATCCAATTTCTAGAGTTTATAATCCACCAGAAAATCAAGGATGGCCAATAAATTCTGAGTAACTAGTGTTATCCACTTCTCAAGAATAAGTATGAAAATAAAATTACAATGCAATTATTGAAAATCTATTCAGTTTCTCTTTTATCTCTATTTTGTTTTCATAATTATGTTAATTTACATGATGATCTCATCAGTCTTTGCTTCATATCCAAACTCTTTACTTGTTAAGTGACTGAGTCAGAGAAAAGATACATTGGCTTAATTCCCTCTTCCCTGTAAATAGTGGGTGTCGGATACAAATGCATCTTTTGCTCACAACCCCTGTTTCATAGTCAGTGGAAGTACTTGTGGGAATGTGTCAAAGCAATTTCTTAGGCATCATTAGCAACCATCTGGTTTTGCTTCACTTGGGATTAGCCTTGTTGCAGCTATTTTCTTTTAATTGTCCACGTGATCAGTTCTAATTGCATTTAAAAAAACATTTATGCATTTGATATTTCACTTTACTCTTAAGCTAACAGTCTTTCAGCCTCCTTCTTTATTTTGTCAGCTCAATCTGTTTTCCGTCTCATTCACTCCAGCACTGTGAGGAATGAACAAAGTTCCCTGAAAGACAATTGCTTTTGATATTAGGATTTGTGTTATGACAGGCAATATAAAAATAACCCAGCGATTTGACAGTGTTGTACCAGTTTCTCAGGTGGAAAATGAGACTATAACCATCTGAAATGGGGGAAAGTTGCGTGTGGTTCATTATACACCTGAAGTGTTTTACCCACTGTAATGGACAAGGCAAGATTTGAGGTATCCTTTACTTACACTGTAGCCAAGTATTTTCTAAATCAAAGCAACCTTTCATCTATCTAGACAATCAATCTAACAGAATCCTGTGTTGTTTTCTTTCACCTGAATTCTTCTCCGAGTAGCCAGTAGCTAAAAGCTGTACTCTTCACATCTCTGCAATACTGGAAAGGTTATCAAACAAAAATATGTGCTCCCAACCTTGCACTCATGAGAAAAAGGCAGTTGTGATAAAAGAAAACTAAGTTGGTACTTCAATTTAATCTTGAGAGACACAGTCACTGTCAGAGGCACTGTCCTTTAGATGAGATATTAACGTGACCCTGGCTCCCCTCTTGGGATGGGCATAAATATCCCACGGCATATTGTTTCAGAAGAGTGGGGAACTTGTCCAATGTCCTGGCCAATGTTTATCCCCCGACCAACAGTACAAAAGTAGGTTATCTAGTTTCTGATGAAGGGTCTAGGCCTGAAACGTCAGCCTTTCTGCTCCTATGATGCTGTTTGGCCTGCTGTGTTCATCCAGCTCTGCACCTTGTTATCTAGTTAATATTTCATTGATGTTTCTAGTATCTTCCTGTAGACAATTTGGCTCCTGCTTTTGTTTTAAGTCTTATAAGGAGTGAGCACATTTAAAAGTGGGACTCAGTCTGCCCACTTGGCTGATTTTTGATGCAAGCAACATAAACAGAATAGGTTCAATTCTGGCACAGGCTGAGGTCACCATGAAAGTCCTGCCTTCTCAAGCCCCTTGTTTGAGGCAAAGTAACCCTGAGGTTAAACCCATCACCAGCCCTCTGTGTTGAGAGAAGAGGACTGTGGAGGCTGTACTGTTTACATTTATAAGTACTTCATTTCGTCTGTGAAGGCTACAAACCTGAGCCCGTGAGAGGCCCAATTAAATTCCCCACACATATCTCCTTTTATAAATCCCTGGTCAGCTCCCATTCCAGATCACATCAGTCATGAGATTGGTCAGCCTGCCTGTTGGTGTGGAGCATTTGCAAGGAAACTCCAGCCTCCCTGTCAGTTCATGGAGCAGGAACCAATGTGGAGGTGGGTGGATAGAACGTAGAACATAGATCAGTACAGCACAGTACAGGGCCTTCAGCCCATGATGTTGTGGCAAACTTTTACCCTCAGCCTAAGGTCTATCTAACCTCCACCCCTATCTTACACTATCATCCATACACTTGTCTAATAGCCGCTTAAATGTCCCTAATGAGGCCGACTCCACTACCCTCTCTGGCAATGCATTCCACTAGTGACAGAACATTTCCTGACCTATTGAATCAAAAGGAAAATGCAATATTTCTCCATCGGAAACTCACAATTTCCCACTCTCCTCAACTCTTCCCCCGCTTCATCGAACCTCTCAGGAATTCTGGCTGCTCTTTTTGCTGAGTGACCCCTGTGAAAGTTTGACCACCAGATGAGGATGTGACTGGTTTGCCTTCGATGTCATCCAAGACACCCCTAACATTTGTGGAGTTACTCTGGTGAAAGAGTGAAACAGGGGCTAAACAGGTTAGCTTTTTATTCGTTCAATGGGATGTGAACATCACTGGCCGCGCAGCATTTTATTGTCCATCCCTGACTGGCCAGAGGGCAATTGAGAATCAACCACATTGCTGTGGGTCTGGAGTCACATGTAGGCCAGATCAGGTAAGGATGGCAGTTTCCTTCTCTAAATGACATTAGTGAACCAGATGGGTTTTTCCAGCAATCAACAATGGACTCATGGTCATCATTAGACTCTTGATGCCAGGTTTGTTTTCATTGAATTCAAATTCCACCATCTGCCATGACGGGATTTGAACCCCAGTACCGAGAATATTACCTGGGTTTCTAGATTAACAGTCCAGAGATAATACCGGTAGGCCATAGCCTCCCTATTGTGAATGAGGCTCCTCCTATTTCAAAACCTGGTGTTAGCATCAAACCCAAGACCTAATTGCTGATTACTATGTTTTGGACATGTCTGAAGGCACTGCATAGGTACTGATTAGACATAGTTTTCATGGTACAGGAGACATGGGCTCCATGCATCCACTGCTCCTCAAGGTGTGGGAGCACTGGCTGACACTTAACAGCAGGTTTAAGGATGGGTCAGGCATTGAGGTAGAGGATGTTTACATTGGATACTGCACCGGAGAGCATAGTGGAGGAGAAAAGGCCTGTCCATTCATGAAGAAGGCCATCTCACCTTTTCAACTTTCTGAATTGCAGCAACTGCTGCTGTTCTGCCTGGTCACATATCCTCATGACCACCAGGCAAAGGTATGGAATTAGGCCATTCGGCCCATCGAGTCTGATCTGCCATTCAATTATGGTGATATGTTTCTAAATCTTCATTCTCCTGCCTTCTCCCTGTAACCTTTGATCCCCTCACCGATCAACACCTATGTATTTCTGTCTGAAATATGCTCAATGACTTGTCCTCCGCATCCTTCTGCAGCAACGAGTTCCATGTATTCAACACCCTTTGGTTGAAGAAATTCATCCTCATCTCAGTTCTAAAGGATTATCCCTTCATTCTGAGGCTGTGCCCTTGGGTCCTAGTCTCTCCTTCTAGTGGAAATATCTTCTCTATTTGCACTCTATCTCGGCCAGTCAGTATTCTGTAAGTTTCAATCAGATCCTCCTCATCCTTTTAAACAACATCAAAAACAGACCCAGAGTCCTCAGCTGCTCCTCATATGACAAGGCCTTCATTCCTGAGATCATTTTTGTAAACCTCCTCTGGACCCCCTCCAACACCAAATCATCCTTTCTTAGATATGGGGCCCAAAACTGCTCATAATGTTCCAAATGCAGTCTGATCAGAGACTTATAGTCTTAGCAGTGCATCTCTGTTCTTGCATTCTAGCCCTCTTGAAATGAATGCTGACATTGTATTAGCCCTCCTAACTGCCAACTGAACTTGCATGTTAAACTTAGATGAAATTATGAACTAGAGCTCCCAAGTACCTTGTGCTTCAGATTTCCAAAATCTTTCCCTATTTCAAAAATAGTCTACACCTCTATCCTTCTTACCAAAGTGCATAACCAAACACTTTCCCACATTGTATCCCATCTGGCACTTCTTTGCTCACTCTCCTAGCTGCCCACATCCAGCTGCAGCCCCCCAGTTCCTCAGCACCACCTGTGCCCATCTTTGTGTCATCCAGAAACAGTGCCTTCAATTCCAAAGGCTGACCCCTGTGGAACTCCATTCGTCACCAGCTGCAATCCTGAAAAGACCCCTTTATCCCCACTATCTGCCTCTATCAATCAGCCAATTCTCTATCCATTCCAATACCATGTCCCTAACACCATGGGCTCCTATCTTATTTGTCGTCTCCTGTGTGACACTTTGTCAAAGGCCTTCTGGAAATCCAAATAGATCCACGTCCACTGGCTCTCCTTTGTGTAACTTGCTTGTTACCTCCTCAAAAAGTTATATCAGATTTGTTAAGCATGACCTCCCCTTGATGAAGACATGCTGACTCAGCCCTATTTTACCACGCACTTCCAAATATTCCTCAATCTCATCCTTAATAATGGGGTCCAAAATCTTATGAATGACAGATGTCAGGCTAACTGGACTATCCCTTAGTGTCTTCTGCCTCCCTGCCTCCTTAAACAGGGGTGTTAAAATTAGCCATTTTCCAGTCCTTTGGGACCCTCCCTGACTCCAGTGATTCCTGAAGAATCACCACCAATGCCTCTACAATTTCCTCAGCTATCTCTTGCTGACCTCTGAGTTGTAATCCATCTGGTCTGGGTGATTTATCCATCTTCAGACCTTCCCCAGTTCCTCAGCAACTTCCTTAGTAATGGCCACAATATTCACCTCTGTCCCCTGACTTTCTTGAAGTTCTGGTATGTTCCTTCACCATCAGCTCTATAATCAAGTCTGTCTCATTACTCATCACCAAATCCAGAATTTCCTGTTCCCTAATGGGATCTACCACAAGTTGCTCCAAAAGACCTTCTCGTAGATATTCCATGAATCCCCTTTCTTGAGATCCACTACCAACCTGATTCTCCCAATCCACCTGCATAATGAAGTCCCCCATAATTATTGTAATGGCACCTTTCTTACATGCCTTTTCTATCTCCTGATTTATTTTCTTCCCCCCATCCTGCCTACTGCTAGGAAGCCTGTACACAAATCCCATCAGGGTCTTTTTAACCTTTGTGGTTCCTCAACCCTATCCAGACAGATTCTATGCTTTTCGACTCTATATAACTTCTTACAATCGATTTACTTTCATTTCTTACTAACAAAGCAAGCCCACTCCCTCTGTCCATCTGCTTGACTTCTGATAGGATGTGCATCCTTGGATATTTAGTTCCCAGCCTTGATCCCCTTGCAGCCACGTCTCTGTGATATCCACATCATGTCTGCTAATTTCAATCTATGCTACAAGTTCATTTAGTTTGTTTCGTATACTGCATGCACTTAAGTTCAAAACCCTCAGTCCTGCATTGACTGTTCCCCTGCTAATTGTTGTCCCCTTATCTGCTGTGCCTGAGGTTAGATTCTTGACCCTTTCCATACTCTCTGTACTAATACTTGTTCTGGTAAACTTCAATAACATTTGCTGAGATCTTCCTTCAATTATTTTTGCATAATTTTCCATGTAACTGAGCCCATCCACCTACTATTTAGTTTAAAGGTCAAGTAAACTTCTAGCAGCATATCAATGACTAATCCGTCTTCTGCTCCAACTGAATCCTATAGAGAGTCTAATAACGTAGAAAAAAAAGTGCATTTATGCCGCATTTTTCATTACTACAGCTTCCCTCAAAGTATTTTACAGCAATTACATACTTTTAAAGGGTAGCCACTATTGCAATGTAGAAAACACAGCAACATGGCCAGATGAACATTGTGCTATTGGTTGAAGGTAACCAAGGCAGTACTCCATGCTCTTTTTCTAAATAGAGTATGCGACCTTCTACATCCACCTGAGAAATGGGACCTTGGTTTAATGTCTTATCTGGAAGATATCACATGAAACAGCACAGCCTTCATTGTCCTGCACTGGAGTATCAGCTTTGATGTTTGTACACCAGCCCTGAGTGAGATTTAAACCCAAAAATATCTGATTCAGGCATATGACCAAGTGAGTTATAGAGATCACACAGCATTTATTCATGATTGATAATATCCTCAGAATTTCTGAACTTAAACAGGGTAGAGAGTTGACAAATTCTTGACAAACTGACTCAGGAAGTTTGCCAGTGCCTTAAAACCTGGGGAGGTGACAACCTAGTGGTATTATTGCTGGACTGCCAATCCAGAGACCCCGGTATTGTTCTGAGGACCTGGGTTCAAATCCCACCATGGCAGATGGTGGAATTTGAATTCAATAAAAATCTGGAAGTAAGAGTCCAATTGTCAGGAAAAACACATCAGGTTCACTAATGCCCTTTAGGGAAGGAAACTGCCATTCTTAACAGGTCCAGACTATATGTGACTCCAGATCAACACCAAAGCAATTAACTCTGAAATGTCTTCTGGGCAATAAGTGTAGGCTTAGCCAGCAACACCCACATACTATGAATGAACATTTTAAAAAAAAAGCATCTTCAAGTCTGCAGCATTAGTAAAAGGTGAATATGTCTTTGTGAATATTCTCATCAATAGTTTGGCTGGTTGTTTTCAGGAGAGTGCATAAGTTCAAGCGGTGTCCAGCAAAATACTGTGCAGACTCTTATATGATGTTTAGGAGCTAACTAAAGCTACAATCATATCTTACCAATTATCTGAATTTTTGTTTCCAGAATCTATTTGTACAATGATGATTTCTTCCACCAATAGCTGGCTAAAGAAAATGTTGTTCACAGCTCCAACTTGACCATTTTTGAAAGCATTTTGGCACCTAAAAGAACTGGTGAAAATTATCCAATATCGAGGCATCTATTTTAGTGGAGTACCAGAGGATAATCAGGGCCCAAAAAAACTGTTGCACTGATTTCAGGCAATTTTCTTTCCATGTATTTTTAAAAAAAGTCTTCAATTCAATGGTCTTCTAAACTGTACTTCAATTCTAGAATAACAATTCTTGAACTTTGACAAAGCTACTAACATAAAGTTAATCATTGTTAAGCTCCAACGATAGTTACGAACATTTCACAGCTAAACATTCAAGGGACTAGTGGGAATTTCAAATTGTCATGGTAACTGAGGTTTTGGATGACTTCCTCCTTGTGCACCTTCATTACTGCAGAGATAATTCATATCTCTGTTCAATGTAGGAGACATTTAAAATGGCTGATATTCAGTTAATGGCCTGCTGAATGGTTAGGAAATCAATGGCAATAAAACATCAGGAGAAATGTATAACAGTTGGCTAATCTGTTAACACCAAACTTCACACTGTCACTCAAAACTGAAACAATACTAGTGAAGCCTAGCCTGGAATTGGGTTTTACATGTTCAAAATAGATAGCCACTTGTTCTCTGAGACATCATTTGCCACTTAGTGGTTTTGATTCTTAAATTAGGCTGTTTAGAGTGGCAAATGGCAGAAATGGAGGGTTGGAGATATAAAAATAGACTGGAAAGACTGTGACATTTTTCACTGGAGTGTAGGAGATTGAGGGATGTCCTTATTGAGGTTTATAAAATCATGAGGGGCATTGATAAGGTGAATAGCAAGGGTCTTTTCCCTAGTGTGGGGAAGTTCAAAACTAGAGGGCATTTTTAAGATGAGAGGAGAAATATTTAAAAAAGACATGAGGGGCAACTTTTTCACAGAGGGTGGTTCACGTGTGGAATGAACTGCCAGAGGAAGCGGTGGACGCAGGTACAGTTACAACATTTAAAAGACATTTGGATAAGTACATGAATAGGAAAAGTTTGGATGGATATGGGCCAAGTGCAGGCAGGTGGGACTAGTTTAGTTTGAAAACATGGCCGGCATGGACTGGTTGGACTATAGGGTCTGTTTCCATGCTGTTTGACTCTATGATTCTATGACTGAACTTTATCTGCATGAAGAGCTGGTAGCTGAGTGTTGTAAAAGACAACAAGCAACAAAAGGGTTGGTCATTGTTGTAAAGCACAGTGAAAAAGCTTGCTTTGCTGACATATATCCTGAACCATTAGCATTAATTCATGCTTCTAATTTACTCCCAGTTAATTTACCTCAATTCTTTTCTATTTTTTAGAAGGTAGTTAAAGTTGACCTTTGATTTACATTCTGCAATTTGATTGATTTAGATTTTTGCATTTATTTTGTAGCGATAGAAGGAAAACATTGGACTGCATCAGCTTACATGGTTCTATTCTTTTGTCTATTATTTGTAAGAACTTGAATTGCCTCCCACACACACTGTTGCAATAGCTGAGCTTCAAAGACAGAAGTCAGTGCTTCATTCCAGTAACTTTCTGAAGGGTGTTAATCCAAAGTATTTAGCAAGATATTCGACTTGTGCATTGCATTAACTAACTTGATAAAGATTTCTGGTACAAGCCTGTAAATATTTTCATTCACAACAATGGAGAAAATGGGAAAATGCTCCAGCAAATGCTCACAAAATGCCAATGTCTCAAACGCCTCTAATTATGAGCCGATAACATTGCAAAAACAACTGCTTACATGCACTTTGCAAACTAGACTTATGGGATACACGGAGGTTTATAGCCTGCAGAATGTGTTTGGAAGGCTGCAATGAATTCTCGATCCTGTAAAGACCCAGAGGCATTTTTATCTGTAGGTCGTAGGCGATGGACAGTCCTCCTGCTGGCCTCATTGTACAGTGGAATTTGAAATGAATTAAGCAAACAAAAGACAAGAATTTGTAATGCAAATTTAGTTTGCTGAAAGTCTGTCTAAAACTGGAGTTAAATTTCTGGGACATACATATTGAAAAAACGTCAAATGAATCTTCCAGCAAAGAGGATGGCCATTGTGCCTGTACCAGCTCTTTGAAAAATTCTGAAACAAAAACAAAATTGCTAGGAAAGCTCAGCAGGTCTGGCAGCATCAGTGGAGAGAATCAGAGTTACATTTCGCGTCGAGCGACCCTTCCTCAGAACTTTGAAAAATTCACGCCTGTTCCCTACAATTTTGCGATTGACTTGCAATTCAATCACTTCAAGTAAGGTTGCTGTCTTTGTGGGCATTTTACAGTGTCAAGAGTTAATAATTAAACAGGACTAAGGTAAACACGATAGATCATAGTAAATATAACTAATTTTTAGATAAACAGTTGTCTGGGAATCAGAGGAAAGATAAAACATGAACACAGAGATTCTGCTCCACTTCAGATTGATGCTTATCAAGAATGTACTGGCTAGAACAGACATCAGCCATGACTAATTTATGCTGAGTAGCTAACATAATATAGATGTGTTGAAATACTCTTAAGTGCTCTTAATAGATGCTTGTAATAAACAACCTGTATACAAAAGGGTTGAGGTTGCAGGGTTAGGTTAGCTGCGACAGTGAAAGAAACACAATTGCTTTCTTGTGAATTGTTTTGACTGATTGCCATTATTAAAATAAATAGTTTGTCTGTACACTCAACTGATTTGCTTATGTAATCAGCTGGCTGCCAGATTAGAGTGAAGGAGGTTGACTAACAACACCTACTGTTATCCTTTGTAGGCAGTACTGTGCCCTTGCCTAGAGCCTATGGTGTGCAAACCCCTTGTCCTGAGGAATGCATAATGGCAGGACAGGCTGCCTGTTTCTGTGACTGTACTAATTGGCGTAACAAGACAAGGTAGGGATGCTGGGAGCATACAGGTGAGCATTAAGTGAGTAAGTGTTATTAGAGCAAGCGAGCATCCCTGAGATGCAGCCTGGTCCAGACTGTGATTTGCATGCCTATGCCTATGTATGTTATGTCCCCACACTGACTTTCAGTGCTAGCTGCCTGGCAATGCATGTCTATGCTTCCCAAGTGAACTTTCTGAGCATAGAAAAGGTGCCAGAATGGTTGTGATAGACTGGCCCAGATGCTGGATTCAAATATCCATAGAGGAGGGGTGCATATGGCTGGTGCATCTGGGTTAACCTTAACCCTATCACAGGATTGCATCCTGAGTTGTTGTCCAGTGATTCCATCCATAGTCTTTAATTTGCTTCTGTATCATTAAACTCAACTTTGCAAACATTCAGCAGTTAGCTCTTGAGGTAACCGATCAAATTATTTAACTTAAGTCACATGCTTTTTGCTCAAAATGACCTTCTGATCTTTGTTAGGAAAAAAACTTTCAAAGAACTGAAAACTAGAATTTAATTTTCTTCCAGCGTTTGAATACAAGTTGCCATACAACCGCAACATGATACAAGCCTGCATCACTCCTCCCAAACCATTTTATCACCACCAACCCATTTCCTGCTCACAACTAAAAAATGAAATGGAGACATTTTAGGACATCTCTTTAGGAGGCATTTTCATTTTCTATCAAAATTTCCTCTGATCCCTAATTGCATTCCATTTTGATAGTAATAATAGATTTACAATAAATGCACAATGAACGTCATATCCATCTCTTATATAGGTTCATTTTGATCACAACATTTGTTTTCCATCATATTTCCTTTTAATAAAGTGACATTTATGTTGATGATGTTGACTTTTCCTGTAATATGAATGCACTTTAGATTGTTCGTTTGTAACATCAAATTCCAATGACACAACTTAAAGGTTTTATTGTAGAATCTCTCCAAAAGAAACAGAGTTATAATCCTTACAACACAAGCAGGATTATTAGATATGTACATTTCAACATTTTATAGAGCCAAGACTATGATCAGTGTCTTTATCTCACAGTTGAGTTTTTCTGTTAACTCACATGTAATTTCTTGGAAAAATAATAGGACGGTCACTTGCTTTCCATCTCATTGCCCTGCAACAACATTGCATCAGTATCAACAGCACTGACATCAACTCCCAACTTTCAATGGCTTATAGCTTGATGTTGCTAAACCTGGTGCAGCAATTAGTCCAGCTTTCAAGTTGTCAAAGGCACTCTGACATGCTTTTATCAAGACAAACTATTTGCCTTTCTTCAATAAGCTTGTCAAATGATCCACAGAAGTGCTAGAATTCAGAAAAAAATCTTCTGATTAAATACATTCATTCCAATTTAGTGCAGAATTTCATATTTTGTCTTTGGGATAGGAACATAGAACTGTACAGCACAGTAATGGGCCCTTCGGCACCAAATGAAAATAATCCCTTTTGTCTGCCATTAGTCCATATCCCCCCATTCTTTGCATATTCATGCGCTTATCTAAAAGTCCCTTAAGGCCCTTATCTTATCTTCCTCCACCATCAGCCCTGGCAGTGCATTCCAAACTCCTACCACTCTCTGTGTAAAAAAACTGCCCCTCACATGAACTTCCCCCTCTCACCTTAAATGCATGCCCCCTAGTATTAAACGTTTCAACTCTGAGAAAAACAAATCTGACCATCAATCCTATCTATGCATCTCATAACTTTTCGACTTCCATCAAGTCTCCTCTTAGCCTGCACCACTCAAGAGAAAACAACCTGAGTTTTTCTAGTCTCATACACTCTAATCTAGGCAGCATCCTGGTAAGAGATAGTAGGAACTGCAGATGCTGAAGAATCTGAGATAACAAGGTGTAGAGTTGGATGAACACAGCAGGCCAAGCAGCATCGGAGGAGCAGGAAGGCTTACGTTTTGGCCCTTCTTCAGAAAAGGAAAGCATCCTGGTAAACCTCTTCTGCACCCACACCGAGGCCTCCACATCCTTACTGTAATGTGGTGAACAGAATTGAATGCAATACTCTAAATGTGGCCTAATTAAAGTCTTATAAAGCTGCAACATGATATCCTGACTCTTGTACTCAATTTCCTGACCAATACAGGCAAGTGTGCCATATTTCTACTTTACCACCCTATGTACTTGCATGGCTAATTTCAGAGAGCTGTGGAGTTGAACTCCAAGATCCTTCTGCATATCAGTGCTGTTCAGGGCCCTGCCATTGACTGTATAGTTTTCCTTAACATTTGATCTCCCAAAGTGCAGCACCTCACACTTACCTGGATTAAACTCCAACTGCCATTTCTCTGCCCATATCTGCAAATAATCTATATTCCACTGTATCCTTTGACAACCTTTGACTCTATCCACAATTCCACCGATCTTTGAATCATCTGCACACTTACAAACCCACCCAGACAACAAGGTGCAGGGCTGGATGAACACAGCAGGCCAAGCAGCATCATAGGAGCAGGAAGGCTGACATTTCGGGCCTAGACCCTTCATCAGAAATGGGGGAGGGGAAGGGGGTTCTGAAATAAATAGGGAGAGAGGGGGAGGCGGATAGAAGATGGATAGAGGAGAAGATAGGTGGAGAGGAAACAGACAGGTCGAAGAGGCGGGGATGGAGCCAGTAAAGGTGAGTGTAGGTGGGGAGTTAGGAAGGGGATAGGTCAGTCCAGGGAGGACGGACAGGTCAAGGGGGCGGGATGAGGTTAGTAGGTAGGAGTTGGGGGTGGGGCTTGAGGTGGGAGGAGGGGATAGGTGGGAGGAAGAACAGGTTAGGGAGGCGGGGATACGCTGGGCTGGTTTTGGGATGCGGTAGTGGGAGGGGAGATTTTGAAGCTTGTGAAATCCACATTGATACCATTGGGCTGCAGGGTTCCCAAGCGGAATATGAGTTGCTGTTCCTGCAACATTCGGGTGGCATCGTTGTGGCACTGCAGGAGGCCCAGGATGGACATGTCGTCTGAGGAATGGGAGGGGGAGTTGAAATGGTTCGCGACTGGGAGGTGCAGTTGTTTATTGCGAACCAAGCGTAGGTGTTCTGCAAAGCGGTCCCCAAGCCTCCGCTTGGTTTCCCCGATGTAGAGGAGGCCACAACGGGTACAGCGGATGCAGTATACCACATTGGCAGATGTGCAGGTGAACATCTGCTTGATGTGGAAAGTCTTCTTGGGGCCTGGGATGGGGGTGAGGGAGGAGGTATGGGGGCAGGTGTAGCACTTCCTGCGGTTGCAGGGAAAAGTGCCGGGTGTGGTGGGGCTGGAGGGGAGTGTGGAGCGGACAAGGGAGTCATGGAGAGAGTGGTCCCTCCGGTAAGCAAATAAGGGTGGGGAGGGAAAGATGTCTTTGGTGGTGGGGTCGGATTGCAGATGGCGGAAGTGGCGGAGGATGATGCGTTGAATAGGGAGGTTGGTGGGGTGGTACGTGAGGACGAGGGGGATTCTTTTTTGGTTGTTATTGAGGGGACGGGGTGTGAGGGATGAGTTGCGGGAAATGTGGAAGACACGGTTGAGGGCGTTCTCGACCACTGAGGGGGGGGAGGTTGCGGTCCTTGAAAAACGAGGACATCTGAGATGTACGGGAGTGGAATGCCTCATCCTGGGAGCAGATGCGGCGGAGGCGAAGGAATTGGGAATAGGGGATGGCATTTTTGCAGGAAGGTGGGTGGGAGGAGGTGTATTCTAGGTAGCTGTGGGAGTCGGTGGGCTTGAAATGGATATCGGTTTCTAGGTGGTTGCCCGAGATGGAGACAGAGAGGTCCAGGAAGGAGGGAGAGGTATTAGAGATGGTCCAGGTGAACTTAAGGTTGGGGTGGAAGGTGTTGGTGAAGTGGATGAACTGTTCGAGCTCCTCGTGG
>NC_063350.1:49169052-49213811 GCF_021869965.1 Rhincodon typus | reverse complement strand
GCCGCCTCGTGCTCCCACGAGGAGCTCGAACAGTTCATCCACTTCACCAACACCTTCCACCTCAACCTTAAGTTCACCTGGACCATCTCTAATACCTCTCCCTCCTTCCTGGACCCCTCTGCCTCCATCTCGGGCAACCACCTAGAAACTGATATCCATTTCAAGCCTACCGACTCCCACGGCTACCTAGAATACACCTCCTCCCACCCACCTTCCTGCAAAAATGCCATCCCCTATTCCCAATTCCTTCGCCTCCGCCGCATCTGCTCCCAGGATGAGGCATTCCACTCCCGTACATCTCAGATGTCCTCATTTTTCAAGGACCACAACATCCCTCCCTCAGTGGTCGAGAACGCCCTCAACCGTGTCTCCCACATTTCCCGCAACTCATCCCTCACATCCCGTCCCCTCAATAACAACCAAAAAAGAATCTCCCTCGTCCTCATGTACCACCCCACCAACCTTCGTATCCAACGCATCATCCTCCGACACTTCTGCCATCTACAATCCGACCCCACCACCAAAGACATCTTTCCCTCCCCACCCTTATTTGCTTTCCGGAGGGACCACTCTCTCCATGACTCCCTTGTCCGCTCCACACTCCCCTCCAGCCCACCACACCCGGCACTTTTCCCTGCAACCGCAGGAAGTGCTACACCTGCCCCCATACCTCCTCCCTCATCCCCATCCCAGGCCCCAAGAAGACTTTCCACATCAAGCAGATGTTCACCTGCACATCTGCCAATGTGGTATACTGCATCCGCTGTACCCGTTGTGGCTTCCTCTACATCGGGGAAACCAAGCGGAGGCTCGGGGACCGCTTTGCAGAACACCTACGCTTGGTTCGCAATAAACAACTGCACCTCTCAGTCGCGAACCATTTCAAATCCCCCTCCCATTCCTCAGACGACATGTCCATCCTGGGCCTCCTGCAGTGCCACAATGATGCCACCCAAAGGTTGCAGGAACAGCAACTCATATTCCGCTTGGGAACCCTACAGCCCAATGGTATCAATGTGGATTTCACAAGCTTCAAAATCTCCCCTCTCACTACCGCATCCCAAAACCAGCCCAGCTCGTCCCCGCCTCCCTAACCTGTTCTTCCTCCCACCTATCCCCTCCTCCCACCTCAAGCCGCACCCCCATCTCCTCCCTACTAACCTCATCCCGTCCCCTTGACCTGTCCGTCCACCCTGGACTGACCTATCCCCTTCCTAACTCCCCACCAACACTCACCTTTACTGGCTCCATCCCCGCCTCTTCGACCTGTTTGTTTCCCCTCCACCTATCTTCTCCTCTATCCATCTTCTATCTGCCTCCCCCTCTCTCCCTATTTATTTCAGAACCCCCTTCCCCTCCCCCATTTCTGATGAAGGGTCTAGGCCCTAAACGTCAGCCTTTCTGCTCCTATGTTGCTGCTTGGCCTGCTGTGTTCATCCAGTTCTGCACCTTGTTGTCTCGGATTCCCCAGCATCTGCAGTTCCTACTATCTATGATTCAAACAAACCCACCCATCTATGTTTCATCTAAGTCATTTATATATATATCACAAACAGCAGTCATTCCAGTGCATATCCCTGTGGACCACCACTAGTCACGGACCAGCCTGAAAAACACCTTTCCATCAATACCCTCTGTCTTCTAATGCCCAGCCAATTCTGAATCCACGCGGCCAAGTCACTGTGGATCCCATGTATCTTAATCTTCTGGATGAGGAACCTTGTCAAAAGCCTTACTAAAATCCATGTAAACAACATTCACTGCTCTACCTTGTTACTTCCTCGAAAAATTCAATCAAGTTAGTAAGACATGACCTGCCCTGCACAAAGCAATGCTGACTGTTCCTCATTAGGCCAGGCTTTTCCAAATGTGCATAAATTCTATCCCTTTAATTCTCTCCAAAAGCTTCGCAACCACTGATGTGAGACTCACTGGCGCGCAGTTTCCTGGATTATCCCTATTTCCCTTCTTGACCAGAGGAACAACATTAGCTACTCACCAGTCATCTGGGACTTCTCCAGTGGCTAGCAAGGATACAAAGATCTTGGTCATGGCCCCAGCAACCTCCTCTCTTGCCCCTCTTAATAACTTGGGGTAGATAGCATCGGACCCTGGGGACTTATTCACCTTAATACTCAAGAGATCCAACATCTTCTTAATCTCTTTCTTGATCTCAAATTACTCTAGCATATAAGTATGCTCTACACAATGGGAGGTGATGGCCTGCTGGTATTATCACTGGACTGTTAATCCAGAGACCCAGATAATGTTCTGGGGACATGGATTTGAATCCCACTGCAGCAGATGGTGGAGTTTGAATTCAATTAATATCTGGAATTAAGAGTCTAATGATGATCATAAATCCATTGCCGATTGTTGGGAAAAACCCATCTGGTTCACTAATGTCCTTGAGGGAAGGAAATTGCAATCCTTACCTGGTCTGGCCTACATGTGACTCCAGATCCACAGCAATGTGGTTAACTCTTAACTGCTCTCTGGGCAGTAAGGGATGGGCAATAAATGCTGCCTAGCCAGTGCTGCCCTCATCCCAAGAATGAATAAAGAAAAAAAAATTCTCACTATCCTCCATATGCTTTTCCTGGATGAATACCAATGCAAAGTCCTCATGTTGGATCTCACCCATATTCTCTGCCTCCAAGCACAAGCTCCGTCCTTTACCTTTGAGTGGTCCTACCTTCTCCCTCATTATCCTCTTGCTTTTTTTTTAATGCTTTTATAGAATGCCTTGGGATTCTCTTTAACCCTACTTGCCAAGGTCATTTCATGGCCCCTTCTTGCTCTCCTAATTTTCTGCTTGAGCACTTTTCTGCTTTCCTTATGTTCCTTATGGGTCCTGTCCAATTTTAGTTTCCTAAACCGTACATATGCTTCTTTTTTTCCCCTTTTGAATAAATTCACAACCTCCCTCATTATCCACAGGTCCCTTACTTTGCCATCCTTATACTTCCTCCTTACAGGAACATGCCAGTCTTGAACTCTCCCCAGCCGGTCTTTAAACAATTCCCACATGTCAAATGTGGACTTGCCTGATAATAGCTCTTCCCAATTAACACTCCCTAGCTCCTGCCTATTGCTGATGCAGTTTGACCTCCCCCAGTTTAGTACCTTCCCACAAAGTCCTGACTTATCCTTGTTTGTAGCTATCTTAAAACTTAAGCAGTTGTGATCACTGTCACCAAAATGCTCTCCCACCGAAAGATCAGTCACCTGGCCAGGCTCATTAGCCAATACAAGGTGCAGTATGTCTCCTTCTCTAGTTGGACTGTCCAAATACTATTTCAAGAAACTCTTGGATGCACTTAACAAATTCTGCCCGTCTAAGCTTCTTGCTCTAAGGGACTCCCAGTCAATATTGGGGATGTTAAACTAACCCACTATGACAACTTTGTTTTTGTTGTACCTTTCCATAATCTGCCTACATATTTTTTCCTCAATCTTTCAGGACTGCTGGGGGGCCTATAGTATAACCCAATCAGAATGATTGCACACATCTTATTTTTGAGCTGTACCCATATTGCCTCAGTGGCTGAGCCCTCCCATATGTCCTTTCTGAGTGCAGATGCAACATTGTCCCTCTTTAGTAATGCAACTCCTCCACCTCTTTTACCTTGCTCTGTATCTCATCTAAAACAATGAAACCCTGGAACATTGAGCAGCCAGTCCTGTCCCTCTCTCAACCAAGTCTGTGTAATGGCCACAACATCATAGTCCCACGTACTGATCCAGGCTCTAAGCTCATCTGCCTTACCTTTCATACTCCTCGCATTGAAATAAACATACTTCAGCCTGTTAGTACCATTGTGTTCATTTGCGTGTTTCTGACTGTCCTTTCTTTCTGATTTACTGGTCCTAACATCTACCTTCCCCTCAATCCCTCCACCTGCTGACGTGCTGATCTGGTTCCCAGACCCCTGCCACTCTAGTTTAAATCCTCCCGAGTAGGACTAGTGAACCTCCCTGCAAGGATATTGGTTTCCCCTCCAGTTTAGGTGCAACCTGTCCCTCTTGTACAGGGCACCCCTGTCCCAGAAGAGGTCCCAATGATCCAAGAACCTGAAACCCTGCCCCCTGTGCCAGATCCTTAGCCATGCATTCATCTATCCTATCTTTCCATTCCTTGCCTCACTAGCACATGGCACTGGTAGTAACCCAGATATTACTACTCTTGAAGGTCCTGCTTTTCAGCCTCTTTCCTAACTCCTTGTACTCACACGGCAGTACGTCATCCCTCTTTCTACCTATGGCTTTGGTACCAATGTGCACCATGACATCTGGCTGCTCACCCTCCCCATTAAGAATTCCGTGTAATCGCTCAGAGACGTCCTTAACCCTGGCACCAAGGAAGCAACACACCATCCTCAAGTCTCAGAAGCAGCCACAGCACTATCGCTCGTTTGAATCTTGCCCGACCCTGGCATACAGCAGAGCTAGTGGTGGTACCACAGGCCTGGCTAGTGCTGTTATACTCCCCTGAGAGTCTATTCCGCCCCCTAACAGTATCCAAAATGATATAGCTGTTAGAGAGGGGAATAACCACAGGTGACTCCTGCCCCACCTGTCTGCACTCCTGGCGGTTACCCATCTACCTGACTGAATCTTTGGTGTAACCACCTCTGTGTAACTAGTGTCTATCACACTCTATGATTCTCTGACACCGAGTTCCTTGACACTGAGTTCTTCCTCACTTCGCTGATTGGTCATGATGACTGTGCCAACTTCTCCCAGAATGCACAGCAAAATCTCTCAGCATTCTCTATTGGAGTCCAGTATAGCCCTTACTTTTCCTTCTCTTGGTGTTGCTTGGCCGTGTCCTACAGTGTGGCTCAAATAAGTCCCATGTGCCTTGGCAAATTCACCCTTAGCCAGATTTACAACCAAATTGGCTATTTTTAACTGGTCAAACAGTTCAGCCAAGTGTTGTACAGATTATTATCAGGTTTGACTCAACACGATCAAATTGTTGATGTACTGAATACATTTGCATAATTCCCTGTGACATTATTAATTAATCATTAATACATTTCTCATGCATTTTCCACCCAAACAGGATAATATTACATTGATAAACTCTATGGAACGCGACAATGTCCCGTTAAAAAGTAATAAATCATGTTTCCCAATCTTCTCAGTACAATCTTTGAATCATTCAATTGAATACAAATCCATCTTTTGTTACCATCTTGCTTTGCAACTATTAATACAGTCATTGCAATCCACTGGTTTTGATAATATCATGATATATGAGTCCAGCAACAATACTCAGTTCAATAAGGTCATTATCAATCAGATGTTAGGTCAGTTTCCTAACTTCAGCTAATTTCCCCAGAATGAGTCTGTAAGGATGTTGTTTTCTATAATAAATCCACAACATTAAGATCAGGAGGGATCTCATAGAAACCTATGAAATTCTAACAAGGACTAGTCAGGATTAATGTAAGAAGGATTTTCCCAGCACCAGAGATCACAGTTTAAGAATATAGGGGAGGGTATTTCAGACTGAGATGAGGAGAACTTCCTTCACTCAACAAGTTGTGAGTCTGTGGAATTCTATGTCACAGGAAGCAGTTGAGGCCAAAAATTTGAATGTTCTCACAAAGGAGTTAGATATAGTTATTAAGGCTGATGGGAGAAAGCAGGAACAGGGTATGGAGTTGGAAAATCAACCATGATCATATTGAATGGTGGAGCAGGCTTGAAGGACCATTATAGCCTATACCTGCTCCTATTTTCTCTGTTTCCATTGAGTATTGCCAACAATGCTTTTCTTGGCCTATTTACACAAGTTTATTTTAATAATTTTCTCTAATAAATTGACAGTAATAATTTTCATCGGTCACTTCCATAGTTTTCTGGGTGGCAGCATAATATTCCATCCAAAGTTTTTTATTGTTCAATCTGCTTACAGGAGGGTCAACTTTTAAATTTCCAATTGTTGATTCATTCTCAAATCGTACGGATATTTTATCAAGTGTACTTGTACTTCTGTTGTGACTATCCTTTTGCTGTCATTGTATATATTTAACATATTAACCTGACATACTCTTGATTTTTCCTGCTGTCAGGGGTACTCACTGTGTAAGTCATATTATTGAGTTTCTTTTTGAAGTGATACAGTCCAGTGAACCTTGCTTTTAGTTGTTCCTTAGAGACAGGTAATAATACTAATGCCTAACCTCCGGTAACAAAATTCCAAACTTTGGCCTTATATCTTTTCAAATTTTCATTGTTTGTCGTGTACAATTTAAATGCTTTTTGACCAATTGATTCACTACGGTTTGTTCTTCTTAGGAGTTATAGAGTCATACAGCATGGAAACAAACCCTTCAGTCCAACCAGTCCATACCGACCTTAATCCCAAACTAAACTAGTCCCACCTGCCTGCATTTGGCCTATATCCCTTCAAACATTTCTTATTCATGTACTTATCTAAATGTCTTTTAAATGTTGTAACTGTACTCACATCCACCACTTCCTCTGGATGTTCATTCCAAACATGAACCCTCTCTATGTAAAAAAAACCTACCCCTCATGGCTTTTTAAAATATTTCTCATCTCACATTAAAAATATGCCATCTGGTCTTGAAATCCCCCACCCTAGGGAAAAGACACCTGCCATTCACCTTATCTATAACTCTCATGATTTTATAAACCTCTCTAAGGTCACCTCTCAACCTCCTACACTCCAGAGAAAAAAGTCCCAGCCTATCCAGCCTCACTCATAACTCAGATCTTCCATACCAGGCAACATACTGCTAAATGTCTTCTGACACCTCTCCAACTTCATAATATCCTTCCTTTAACACGAAGGCCAGAGCTGGACACAGTACTATGTCAAGAAGATTGAATAGTTGTTGAAAATGTAATCTCTGAGCTTTGGTCTATAAATTTTTTTTCTTTAATCAATTTAAAGGTCCCCTTACCTCACCTCTTTATAGCAATTTTTAAGAAAGACAGAATTAGATGCTCTCATCTATCCTTGGAAAGGCAGCCAAAATCATCAAAGACCCCTCCCACTCTAGCTATAATCTCTTCCAACCTCTTCCGTCAGGCAAAAATATAAAAGGTTAAACACATGTTCCAATAGTTTCAAGAGCAACTTCTTCCCTGTTGTTACCAGATTTCTGAAAGGACCTCTCAAATTTCAAATCTAACATTAATTTTGTTTTCTGTGCTCCTTCTTTGCAGCCGTAACTTTATATTCCTTGCTCTGTTCAATTCACCCTATGATAGCTGTATGTTGTGATCTGCTTATACTGCACGCAAAACAAAACTTTTCACTGTCCTTAGGTATATGTGACAATAATAAATCAAATTGAAAATCACTTCTCAGGGGCATCCAAAATCATTAACAGTGACAAGCAAATTCCCTTGTCCCAAGCATCACAACATTCATATTTTCCTCCTTGTAATTCTAAATGCTCAGTAACTACTTTAAGTATCTCATCCTTATGAGTTCTTGTTTTTCTCACTGTGTTCAGATTATCTGCTAACTCTCTCAGTGTAGCCTCAAAGATTTCAAATAGTACTGTATTGCCTCTTCTGGCACCAGACAGACCTTAGCAACAGTCAAAGTCATTGTGAAATTTCAATCCATATCATAAATGTCACAATGACTCCTATTTTCATATTCAGTATCTCCACATATTTGTTTTATTAAAAGATTCACCAAATTCTTTTAAAATGAACAAATTCCTATCCAAACAGGAGCCCTGATTTTGTTATGATCCCAGTTGATGGTAATATAGGATAATTCATGTCTCAGAGCGAACTTGCATAAAGATCCTCATAGAATCCCTACAGTGTGGAAACAGGCCCTTTGGCCCAACAAGTCCACACTGACTCTCAGAGCATCCCACCCAGACCCATCCCCCTAAACCCACATAATCTACACATCCCTGAACACTAGGGGCAATTTAGCATGGCCAATCTACCTAACCTGCACATTTTTGGACTGTGGGAGGAAACCAAAGCACCCAGAGGAAACCCACGCAGACACAGGGAGAACGTGCAAACTCCACACAGACAGTCATCCGAGGGTGGGATCGAACCTGGGTCCCTGGCGCTGTGAGGCAGCAGTGCTAACCGCTGAGCCACAGTGCCGCCCCCAGAATTGGAAATCTGGGCTCATCTGGAATTGATCCTGGGACCTCTCGCATGTCAGTGACGGATAAGTCCCTAAGCAAGAATCATACCTCTAGACTGCAGTTTTACTTTAGCAGTTTGGTTAGATAGTTGTCAGTTACTGGAAATATTTGCACAAGGCTGCGAAAGAATAAAGTTTATTACACAAAAGGAAGAAAAGAAGAAGCTTTATAAATGATAATTTGGAAAGATCTTAGCATAGACACCAAAAAGAAACATTTAACCCATTTCCCAGCAATATCCTTTAAATTCAGTAAAATTCTGGTGAAGTAGCACACCTGTCTTAATTCTTGAATTCTTTTTTACTCAAATTACTCTTTACACCACTTCAACTTGAATTGCTGAAGTTGTTTAAGACCTCTTTTCAGATCTGACAGTGTAAGGACTTCTTCCCAGCTCTGCTGACCTTGATACTTCTTTCCAATTCTGACAACTTGGATATTCCTACCAGCTCTCGTAGCATAGAGACATCTACAAATGGAAAAAAAAAGAAACTGCCCTTTTGCCAGAATGATTTCCTCTCCTCAACACAGATTACTAGTGATTCCTGACCAACTGTTTCTTAATGGTAAAAACTCAACTGTGTAAACATTCAGTAATTGACTCTCCTGGTAGTTGATTGACCCATTTAACAGAAGTTACTTGCTTTCTTGGAAGAGTTGTCTTTAGTTCACTGCTAAGAATGACTTTCTGAACTGAGTCACCTTCACAGAATTGAAATATACAATTTATATTTCATGCACTTTTGAATCCAAATTCCCAAATAATAAAAATGCATCATAAATCTTTATCATATGTGGGTGCAGCGTGGCATCAGGCCGAACACTAGCAGATGCTTCATGCCTTCAGTAGCTGTGTTTCACCACTTTGAGAGTTGCCTTTATGCTGGATTTGCTTAATTTCTTTATGACTCCTTTGGCAAGTTTCACTGCTGCTTCAGTCTTTCTACTTGGCTGGGGATAGTGTGGAGATGATGTATGGTGTGGACTTTTTGAATTGTTTACTCATCTAAGCCAACACTGGCTGGTCAGCAGTTATTGTCCATCCTATGTTAGAGAGTTAGAGAGTTAGAGATTGGATGGCTGTTGGAGGTGAGACAGCAGCACAGAAGCGCAGGGGAGAGATCAAACCCAAATCAGGGGAGAGATCGAACCCTTGTGGGGAAAGCCCAGCAAGGACCAACTGCAGGCCTACGGCTAAAGAAAGACCATAATGTGGAACTTTAAACTTTATTTCTTATTCACTACTTTCTATTGATAAGAACTTAATGTTGAATTTTTAACTTATTTCTTTATTTTCCTACTCTTTACCTAAGATTTTGTACCTAAGATGACACTGGGAATGGCGACATTGTAAACTTTTCACTGTACTCCTGTATCCCTGCACTTGAGTACATGAGACAATAAAGCCTCATTCTAATTCTAGTTACCCTTAAGAAGTTGATGCTGAAATGTCTTCTTGAACTGCCGCAGTTCATTTGGTGTGGGCGCACCCACAATGCTGTTGAGGAGTGAATTCTAGGATTTTGTCCCAGCCACAATGAAGGAACACTACGATATATTTCCAAGTCAGGTTAGTCTGTGGCTTGGAGGTGTAAGCATTGTTTTCGTGTGTCTCTGATCTACTTGCTTACTTAGTGCGACTCATTTTACACTGACAATGAGAGTTGGTTTACCATCAGACATGGTTTGTTATTGTTGAAATACAAGATATGCAATTTAAAAAGCCATCTTTTCCCCTAATTTCTCAAGTAACCTTACAGTTCCTAAATGCCTATGCTCTCACACTGGTTTAAAATCTGTTTTGGAAGTGAAAGACTATAAAGAAAGAGTATATTACCCCAATTACAGCTGGCTGAACTGAAGGTGAGGCTGTTCTTCCTGTTCCCAAGTTACCTGCTTCTTGGTCCCAATGTTCCCTCTGGAATCAATGAGACCCCTTTGATTTGACTGGTTTCTTTTAAATAGTTAACCAGGTCATTCCCAAGTGCAGTGGCTTACCATAATTTAGTAACAGCAGTTTGATGTGACAATGTAATGAACATAATTCAGTTACTCCATGTAAATTGAGTTTCTGTCCCAGGAAGTGTGTTACAAAAGACAGTATTGGATATTGCAATTTCTCTCTTGATTAAGTTGACCCCAGTAACCCGGCTGCCTTAAAAACAGTTCTACTGAAATTCCAATCTATTTTTCCACCTGAAACCTTGCAGCATTGTCTCATAAACACATATTCAATTGTCAATCAAGGTGAATCACTTGCAGATATGTCTGGCTTGATCCAGTTTGACAGTGAATTTTGCAAGCCTCCTGGCTTAATATTTCAGTTCCACCGTCTCATTAACATTTATTCAATGTAATCAATCAAAGTAACTTGTTTGCATATCTCTGAATCTGGCCTGAATCAATTCCCAGCACGCTGTTCTGTCGGCCAGTTTTCCCAGCGTGCTGTTCATTTGGCCAATGTTGCTTTTGGTGTACCAAAAGAGCTGTTATTTTATTTTACAGGGACATTACACTACCTGCAGTGGAGACCTGCAGGTGGTGGTTTTCCTATGTTTCTGTTGCCCTTGTCCTTCTTGACAATGGTAGTTTAAGTGGTTGATTGAAGGCGTTGTCCAGGAGTCTTGGTGAATTTCTACAGTGCATCTTTTAGATGGTACACATGCTTGTTACTGGGCATCGGTGGTGAATGGAGTAAATGTTTGAGGATGTGGTGCCAATCAAGGGGATGGTATATCGAGCTTCTTGAGTGTTGTTGGAACTGCACTCACCAAGTGCACGATATTCCATCAAATTCCTGACTTGTGCCTTGTAAGTGGACAGGGTTTAGGATATCAGAAGTGTAGAATTGAGCAAAAATGTCCACCATCTAAAATACTGGACTAGACCCTGGACTTTTCTAATATCTAAAATACTGGACAAAATCCTCGGCTCAGGCTGCATCAAACACACAACACAGCCAGAATGATTTCTTTCTGGGACTATTGTTCAGCCTGGAATTCAAATTTACACCTCCACTCTTGGAAACAATCAACCAAACCTAAAACTCTCATCCCAAACTAACTTTTACACCTTGAGCTACGCAACACAGACAGCATGTGGCCTACAGAGATACCAAACATTCAACTTCAATCAAAACGCATGCACACATGTTCTTAACTTTTGGGAAACCAATTGACTTCAAAAGGAATACCAGAAACACAATGGGAAGCATAGATTTGGTACAAAGATAAGGGGCCCACAATCAGTATAATCGCAGGGCCCCAACCTCACCTCAGGCAGCTTTCACAGAGAGCATTTCAGTTGGCTATTCCCAGGAGTGTTCCAAGCAGCTATCCCCGGGAGCATTCCAAAGATCTATCCCCAGAATCGTTTCAAAGAACCGTCTCCAGAAGAAGAATTCCAACAGCAAATTCCAGTGGCTATTTCCAAGCGCTATCTCCAGAAGGGGGAATCCCAAAGGTAATTCCAAGAGCTACTGACACAGGCCTATTCCGAACCAGAGAAAGCAAAGGCAACCGACCACGACCAGCAGATCCAAGAACCAACAAACTCTGAAAGCCACCAACCCAACTGATGATGCAAGGCCTCAGGCACATCCTGAGGAGAAAACCGGGCCCACAAAACCAGCAGAAAGTAAAGAAAACCAAGTACTTACCTGATAGATCCACTCTGCACCTTACCACATCAGCAGACTCAACCCAAACTGAAAGTCTGTGCAGTCTGAAAGCTTTATCCAGACTCCAGCTACGGCAAGCGGGAACAGCCAGGCATCTTCCTCAATGGCCAGCTATTTCTATCTCTACTTCTGTAACCACCTCCTACCAAGACTCAGGCCCTAACCCTCTCACTAAGGCCTGCAACACTTACCCTACTCGCCCTCACCCACCATGATACCGCTCATCCTGCATTCCCTTTGTGTTGCCTACTCACTTGTTGAGGATACCTCCACCTGCACAAAGTAATAGCTATGCCATCCAGTTCCTTCTGCCTATCTCTCTTCCCATGAGGAAAATAGCCCATAATTGGGCTGAAAAAAGTGAAGACGGGTGGTTTGCTACCTGTCATTCGGTTCCTGACCACTAATGGGGAGGGTTTCCTGACTCAGCACACCCTGACAAGGGCCCGGATTGATCTCAGAGGGCGGTCTTGACTTACTGTGCCAAGGACCCTAAAGCAAAGATTAACACTTACGGTTTGACTGAGGTCTGCTGACAACAATACCATGCTTTCTGGCTGTGTGTCTGTGCTAAACAGGAAGCCAAAACACGAGACATAAGGGGGGCAAATAGGAAAAGGAAAGGCAAGGAAATGCAAGGCAGTGAAAGCTCTGGGCATCCAGGTAGACTCAGAGTGAGTAAGTACTATGACAGCCAGAGTAGAGTTTGGAGATACAGCCTGGTGAAGTCCTTGGTGTGAGTCCTTGCTGCAGCATTACTCTAAGAATTGCTGTTGTGATCTGATGCAGCATTGATGTGCAAAAGCATCCTGCAGGTAGAACGGGGATATGTCATGAGGGGTTCTTAAAGGCTGGCACATATCAGATACCAATGTCCATGGAATTGGGTGGGTGTGCCCAGTGCCCATGGAGCATGCCCTGAGCTGTTGCTCATTTGGGGCAAGTGGTGAGCTGAGTCTGCCAGGTGTTTGCTCTGGTTTTCGTTTCAAGTTTTCCCGCTGTCGAGTTTGTTTAGTGAGTTTGGTGAGACGGGAGTCTGAATATCAGCGAGGCAACTTGTGACCTTAACAAAGCATTTAGCAGGTTTCATTTCCCACAAATTAGCATCACACCTCTGCTTAATCAGAATCTCGACACACCATTTAAAAACATAAATGACAATGCAAAATGCTCGCAACATCTCTCTGCCACACATCTCACTACAGGCCACATCACTGTTAGGTTCAGCCCTCTGAGTTTAGCAAGACGATAGGAGAGTCTGTCACACACTGACAGCAAGTCTTCAACCTCTTTGTTATCACATTCAGTAGCCCTCTGAGGGGCTTTGCCAGGAGCAATGTTCAGTTATTTCCCCAGAGGGCTGAAATTCTCATTTATACCTTCCTCTTTGCCAGACCCAATTTGGATTCTGCTCCTTTTCCGAGGATTATACATCTATGAGGGAACATATCTTGGACTATTATGCGCAGATTCTGCTGGCCTGGTGTTCTCAAGTTGACATATTGGTCCGTGGAAATGGAAAACTCCTGAAAAATATGTAGCTCAGGATCAAAGAGGTGACAGACATTGTGTTATCAAATGAATAATATTTACACTTGGGCCTCCTGTCCTTTAGCATTCCCCCTGAGAGGGTACTCTGGTGTAGCAACTAGCTTCATGATATCCTACAGGTTCTTCAGATATCCTTCCATGGTTTCGCAAGATTATCTCATCAAAAGATATACTCTGTCCGTAATTACCCCATTAAATCTTCTTTTAAATTTGTAAGCACATTGACCAGATCATTTCTCAGTCTTCGACAATGGGAACGGAATATGCATTTAATGAGCGGCTGTCATTGCACCGAGTGCAAAAGGACAGTACGTGCAAATTGTTTCAGGATTCATATCATCAGTTAATGAAAAATCAGATGGAGTAGAGATACAGTAAACAGAACAGGCTCCATTAGCTGCAAACGTCTGGTACTGAGCAGAAGCCAGTGAAGGATATCGGCTCGAAGATCTTTTAGAAAAGGTGCCGACAGACACGCTAAAGGTAATTCTGGATTTCCCACATGACTGGACTCTCACCCTGCTCCCAGATTATCTCCTGCAAAAAGTCAGCACCATAATACATTGTTCGCATGTTGCTTTGTCGGTCAACTGCACTTTGTTAATATATATTTTTTTGAGAACTGCAACATGAAGATAAAAGGGGGCAGGTTGAAATTTCCAGTCTGCAGATTGTGGAGTTGAAAAGCTGCATTACCATGGCAATGTGTATCATTGTACATAAACAACAAAGTCAGTGCAGTTGTGTAAAAGGCAGTATAGCTGGAACATTGCATTATGCATTGTATCTTTTCAATACAAGTTTAGCATTTTCACTTCAGCTATCATACATGCCCGTAGTCACAGAGTTTAATTAGCACTGAGGGTTTGCTGCAGCATTCAAGGTGCTACCTTTCAGAGGAGTTGTTAAACAGTGATCTTTTCTGCCCCCTCATGTGGTTAAGAAAGGAAATGGACTTGCCCTATATCTTGTCCTGCATTTATCTCTGAGTCAGGAGGCTTGTGTTCATGTCTCACCTATTGTCGAAATGTGTATTACCATCTTTAAACTGGTTGATTAGATACAAAAAAAATCACCAAAACTAGATGATCTTGTCATTTGCCTCACTGTTATTTGTTTGGACTTGTAATGTCAACTTGAACATGTTGTCTGCCATGTTTGTTACAATTGTGACTACACACCCAGGCACTTTGGTAAATGTGAGAATTTGGCTAAGCTTGCATGATGCACCTCCCTGCTCAAGTTTGAGTTGGAAATTGCACTCCATTTTTGGCTAGCAGCAGTTGCCATAGCTGTCCTGTTCTTCTGTAACAGCGACAAAACATTTCATCTTGGGGATCATAGCTTTCACTCTATTCTTGTGGCATTATAACATTCAAAGTATGTGCGGTGTTAAACCAGGAGGAGAAATTGCAAATAAATGCTGTGATGCATGTGTGGAGATTTAGTTTCGATGGTTTGTGTGATAGTACGCATCTTCATGCATAAACGTTGTACTTCCAGTGAATGTCCAATTATATCAAAAAACTGAGGATATTCCATGCCAGTATCATTTACAGCTATAAAGAAGGAAACCTCAGGGAGAAAGTGGATAAAACAACTTGCCCCTTAAATTTTTCATGAGAAAGCGGTGAAAAATCTAGAAGTATACAGTCACTTAATGGAGATCTGGAGTAATAGGGATGCCTAAGCAAAACTATTTGCATCTGAAGCAAGTTTAGAATCGTAGAGTCATACAGTACAGAAACAGATCCTTCGGACCAACCAGTCCATGCCGACCATAATCCCAAACTAAACTAGTCCCACCTGCCTGCGTTTGGCCCATATCCCTCCAAACATTTCTTATTCATTGTTTTATCTATTGTCTTTTAAATGTTGTAACTGTACCCACATCCACCACTTCCTCTGTAAGTTCATTCCATACACAAACTACTGGCTGTGTTAAAAAAAATGACCTGCATGTCGTTTTTAAATCTTTCTCCTCTCACCTTAAAAATATGTCCCCCAATCTTGAAGTCCTCAACCGTAGGGAAAAAGGCACCTGCCATTTACCTTATCAATACTGCTCATGATTTTATAAACCTCTATAAGGTCACCTCTCAACCTCTTTCACTCTAGTGAAAGAAGTCCCAGCCTATCCAGTCTCTTGTTATAATACAAACCTTCGATTCTGCAAACCATGTGGAAAATTATGTTCTCAGTGTCAGATGCAACCTTTGGAGAACTCAGAATTCATCTGACTCTGGTGTCTTTTGTATCTGTCACTGTTGGCCTTTCAGGCCCTGAGCTCTGTCAGTCTGGCTGTTTTTCCATTCTCTTTCTTTCCTCTTATACGATGCTGCTTAAAAACTGCTTCTTTGACCAAGAGAGGAATTTTAGCATTGCAGGTCATTGAGAGTAGAAGAAGGGGTCTGGGTTTCCCTGCCTGCTCTGAAGTTTTAGGTATTTCCTCATTGGCATTGCTCACCTTGAAGTCATGAGGCTGGGGGAGTGGGCGCTGCTGCCAAAGCAGGGCTTGTGGAGGATCATCCAATTATCCGAGGAAAGTTTGCTTGTGGGGGCAACAGTAGGTGAGCAATCTGATTTGGTGGGCAGCTTTGCATCTTTGGTGTATATACTGTTGTCGTCCTAGTCCAGAAGGAGAGTGGCAGTCACATGTATCTTCTCTCTTCATGTCAGTGAAGCTGCCAGATAACCAGATGCTCCAAACACTCGACCAGCTGCAGCTAAACCAGGTTGAAACTGAGGCTTCCGACTGCATTAAGAGAAATTACAGTGTCCATCCACCATCTGGAAAGTGGGAGCCAGCTTACAATTTTATTCTCACTTAGCCCCCATCGGCAATCAAACACATCCACTCATGCATTTTTAAAGTTCTCCCTAGTTCTTTATCTCCTTTTGTTCAGATTTAGCATTTGTTTGACCATGCACCTGTGATGGGACCTGGAATATTTTTCTTTGTCATTGGAATATTTCTAAACACCAGTCATTGTACCTTTTGTATCGGTATGGTGTGCAATATTTTCACCTTGACACAGTGACCTATTGGCTTAGTAAGTTTATTCAGTAAATATATAAGTGGGTGAATTGATGGATCTCAGGGTCTATCAATGTTGTCAAGTGGCAGGGGTGTACATTCAGAGGTGGGGTGAACACTGAATTCTCCCATGGGCAACCGGAGTAAGGGGCTAATGAAAATCCATCAGTGATGTATGAAATCGTGAGCAGAACTCAGAGTTAGAGACTGAAAGCAAAGTGCCATACAACACTGCAGTCATGCATATAGTATAAAATAAAGAGTTGGAATTACTCACCATGCCTACATCTCGAACGCTGGTACAGTCCAACAGATAAGAACAACATTTCGATCTGAAGGGACAGGGAGAAAAAAACAAGCCTTAGATTAAGGGCAGAACAACTAGACCTTCATTCCATGGTCAACCTCAGCAGAGACCTGGTGGAAATACAGCAGGCAGCTATTGGAAACAACTCATGCTGTGTATTGACTAACCCACAAGCAATGACCTGCAGGCACTAAGAAGGACACATGGAACAAAAAATGTGGTACCATCCTCGAAGTATTGTGAGACTTAGCAAGGAAGGAAACTGTGAATACTTCAGAAATAGCAGAGATTCTCAGAACAGGGATGAATTAACAGAAGGCTTCAGCAACAGGAATGAATTTAGGAATAGTGAAGAACTCAGAGGCAGCAAAGACTTGAAGATCAGATAGACTTTGATGGAAAAATGCCTTCAGAAGTAGATCAACATGGAAAGCACAGGCTCTGGTGCCCATGGAGCAGTCACTACTTTTGTATATTGTACAGATTTCCTAAACATGCTGTACCTTTAAGACAGCTAGATGATAGCAAGATATTCGACATTAGCATAACAGGCCTCCACCTTACTCTCATTCACTCACAGAATGCTAGTGTTGCTGGCTGGGTCAGCATTTATTGCCCGGCCCTAATTGTCCAGAGGGCATTTAAAAGTCAACCACATTGTTGCAGACCTGGAGCCACATGCAGGCCAGAGTGGTAAGGATGACAGATTTCGTTCCTTTAAGAGCATTAATGAATCTGATGGTTTTTTCCAACAATCGACAATGGTTTTTTGGGCATCATTACATCCTCAACTCTAAATCCTTCATTGAATTCAAATTCCACCACCTGCCATGATGGGATTCAAACCTGGCTCTCCAGGACATTACCTGAGGCAGTAGTCTAGTGATAATACCACTAGGCCTTCACCTCCCCTGGGCGATGGGCCTCGGTGAGTGCTCTTCAGAGTGTTAGTGTGGACGCAATGGGCTGAAAAGCCTGATTAGACACTGTAGGGATTTTATGATTTTGTGGATAGTTGTTGATGTAATTAATGGTACTTTGTCAGATCTTTTGTAAAGGAAGGCCTGGCCCTATATCAGGACACGATGCAGGCTGTGCAGAAGAGGCAAACTTGCAGCATACTTTGGGGAAACGGCAAGTCTTTGAGGGGGATGTGGGTGGCAGGGAACTATCTATGCAGTAGGCCCTAAAACAGCTGCTGCTTTCTTCACAAGGCCAATGATAAAGACCGCCAAAACTGCTGCACGAGTGGGTTTCACCATATTGACCTGCTTATTTTGTGGTGTGGGATTGGAGCAACGGGAAAATCAGTTCCTTTACTCACCTTCTCAGGGGATGAGAAATCAAACCAGTGGTGAGTTGATACCTGAGAGTGCCCATTAATTGACCACATGAGAGTCTTAGTTGGTGGCAGGCTGCTTAGGTATTGCAGTTGCCTCAAGAAGAATATGGCGTTGAAAATGTAGCCAGTTGCTTCCGAACTCTGGTACAGAGACTTCTTCTGAAGAATAGGTGGGAATGAACGTCAAGTGAGAATAGGATCAGGTCAGACTGTGCTTGCCATCCCCATGTTCAAAATGCCTGCCAATGTTTAATGTGAATGATGCCTGCTTTGGTCAGGTACCAATGGGTAAACAATACCCGAGTAAGGAGTCAACACATCGAAGAGAAGGGCAATGAAAAAAGAAATAGGCAAGAACATTTATAACTAAAGAAACAGACGTGGCAACCTGTCAGGTGAATGAGTTGGTTAATGATAATTTTGCCAAAACACTGAAGAGAATTATTTTTCAAGAGGTCATTATGAACTTCTCAGACTAAGCTTTCAGTTTTCTGGTCATCTGGTACAGACTGGAGGATTTTTGGTCGTGTAGAGGGTTGGGCAAAGGTTGTGTTCATTTCAGTTGGTCTTATACCGTTGCATTTTGTCACATCCTTCAAAGTAACTCGCGTAGAACTGTCATTTAATCATTGCAAATCATTTGAGACTCATTGCGCTCCCTGGTGGATTTTCCACTTCCTGCAAATCATCTGCCCTCCCACTTCCCTGTAAATTATTGATGGCTGGACTTGTCAGGATGAGGCATATGGGAAAAGAAAGCAACAAAATTGAGAAGCTAATGAAAAACATAAACTGTGAGAGAATATGAAAAAGGAAACACAAATTGCCTTGGTGCTCCTGTGTGCAATTCTCAACATCCTTCCCTCGTGTATTGGTGTTCTGGTACATTATTTCACTTCATCTTCTAATGTATATATGTCAAGCTCAACACGACTGGGCACTTAACCAGCCCTAGGATGTGGAGAAGTGCCAAAACTAAAAAGAACAATATTCTGGAGGAAAGAAAAAAAGAATTTGCCATGAACACTCTAATTATGTCTTACCTTGATCAACTTTTAAAAAATCCCAATATCTTGCATCTTCTAATTTTTTTTATTGCATGCAGAAATAAGAAGGAAACTGGGCCAATAAAGCTTAGCTCATGTTCTCGTTGTGGCTGCCCTTCACCTATTCAGAAAGAGTTTCACATTCTTCAAGCCGCATTTCACAGGTACCAGTTGAGATGGTAAGTGGAACTGACAAGCCACTGATGTATTGCAGACCAACCGTTACAGTCAGACTGTGATGTAAGTCATTAAAAGTCCTCCCAGAAATGACCAGCAGCCTCATTAGTAGGTTCAAGAATAGTGGTTCCAACCCATATATAATTTTCATCTCCACCCTCCAACCAACTCTACCCCCACCAGCAAAGTGGCTCAGCGGTTAGCACTGCTGCCTCACAGCACCAGGGACCCAAATTCGATTCCACCCTTGGGTAACTGTCTGTGTGGAGTTTGCACGTTCTCCCTGTGTCTGCATGGGTTTCCTCTGGGTGCTCTGGTTTCCTCCCACAGTCCAAAGATGTGCAGATAAGGTGGATTGGCCGTGCTAAATTGTGTGTTGTCCAAGGATAAGCTGGATGAGTCAGCTATGGGAAATGCAGGGTTACAGGGATAGGATAAGGAGAGGTCACTCCCAGTGGGATGCTTTTCAGAGGGTTGGCATCGACTCGATGTGCTGAATGGCCTGTTTCCACACTGGCGATTCAATGGTTGTACCCATGTCTTGAGCCCTTCTATAAGCCATGGGAGGTATCTGATGCAACCATTTCCATGGATAGTTAAAGGATGCTCACCTTTCGTTTAAAACTGGAGGAAATTTTAGGAAAGGTTTTATCTTGCATTAGCTAGTAACTGTATGCATCATGGACAGCATTATGGTGGTGTATTTGTTGCTGATTGTTTTGACTATTAAGAGAGAAGGACAATCCCAACTTTACATCTTCACAACCAAAATGCTGCCACTGGGTCCATGTTTCTTATTGTAGCGCTGAATTTCACCTCCTCCCAGGCTGCTGCTGAAGGTTACATTAACCAATCTGTAGGCCATGTTTGCATTAAGCAAATGACCATTGCCAAGTTTGGGATGTGTCACTTTCCTTATGGGTGTCTGGAACCGGCTTGCTAGATCTCAGGGGTTCTCAAAGGCTGTGAGGTTCCCCATGTGTAAGGACCTCCCTGCAAGCCTGCAAATTCATTCAGCAAACCCCAGTCTGCATTCATAAATCACAGAGTGACTTGCGGGCTTAACGAGCTAGGAGTGTTTCCACAGATCCAACAAGTTCGTTTATGAGCCCACCACCATCTATCTGAGAACCCCGAATCCACAATCTCTGGCTTCCTGATCTCCCAGGCCCCCAATGATCACTTGCCTGTCGCACAATCATCAAATGCTCCTGACATCTGCCCAACTCTCCACAATCTCTGACCTCCTCTCAATCATAAACTCACGACCCCGTCACGTCCCACCAAACAAAGTCACCATTGGAAGTTTCTCTACAGGTTCACCTAGCTGCATGGTTTCCGTCTTGATAAGCTGTCAGTCAGACCAGCCTTTGGACTGGACTAAGTCATGGGAAAAGATGGAAACCAGTCCTTTGGGTTTGTATGTCTAAATCGTCCCTTGCCTAGAGTACGTGACCAGTAAATATTGAAATCTTCATCTCTCAAAAATGGAGATTATTAATTTTCTTTTAGTGTGTAATAAATTCCAACTGGGGACTTGAATTGACTTATTTTCCTCGCAAAGAATAACTTTGGCCAGCTTTAGTTACGTGACATCATCACACAAGACCGTCTGTATCAAAACAGGTGAGAGAACAGGTTTATTATGCAAGTTGACAAATGAAATATGAAGAGACTAATTATAAAAATAATATCAGGGAGGAGTAGGAGAAAAAATTCTAATAAATTTGTTTAAACAAAAATAACAAAAAGGTTCAATCAATAGGAACACAGAGTACAAAAGAAAGGACATGGTGCTAATTCTCTGCAAATAAACGATCACAGCAAGAATATTGCAAGGAATTTTGTCTCATTTTCAAAAGGATGTCAATTTCTAAAGAAAGTGCAGAAGTGAAATTATTAGGATAATAGGGGAAAGAGGCTTTTATTATGTAGAAATACTGGAGAAACTGTACTTCTTTTTATTAGAGCATAGGAATTTCAAAAAGTCAATAACTGGAGTATTCAGTCATCCAGGGTTGATTGAGGAATTTAAGAAAGAAATTGTACAAGTCAGAGAGAACATGGCTTTAACGTCAGGTTAAGGGGGAAGCAATAACTGAGTTGTATTATTATTAGACTGTTCTTCCAGAAACCCACATGATGTTCAGGGGACCCAGTTTCAAATAGTGGAATTTTGAATTCACCGAAACAAAATATTGGAATTAAGAATCTAATGATGACCATGAAACTACTGTCAATTGTTGGATAAAAACAAACCATCTGGTTCACAAACATCCTTTAGAGAAGGTCACATCCATCCTTACCTGGTCTGGCCTACATGTGGCTTCAGATCTACAGCAAAGTGGTTGACTCTTAACTGCCCCTGTGTGCAATAAAGGATAGGCATTAAATGCTGACCTACCTAGCGAAGACTAAATCTTGAATGAATTTAATTGAATTCGCTTTATTGTCACATGTACTTAAATAAGCACAGTGAAACATTTACTGTCATCGCATTACAGCATCGTCTTAGGTACAAAGGTACCTAGGTACAAATACTTAAGATTAAGTTCTTAGGAAATGAAAAAAAAATTAGAAAGTAAAGAAACAAATAATTCAGCATTATAGTTCTTCGGAATAAATTAGAAAATTAAAGAAGAAGTTCAGAACACCAGTCTTTCTGATCCAGTCCATGCCAGCACCCCGCATCCAGCGCCTCACTGCAGCCTGAACCGGACCCACCAAAGTAAGAGTTGTCACCCCCCGCCCGCCAATTTTAGGTGCCATTTCTTCGCCGCTGGGTCCACCTCACTGATGCTGCTGAACCCACATTCGCTCCACAACCAAGAGATCTAGGCTGCACTGCCAGGCCAGGCCATGAGTCCTACTTCAGCTGCTGATGTCGCCTTGCCAACGCTGCCATCTTGAAGATTCTGCTGCTGCCGCTGCTGCAAATCTTGCTAACGAATGAAAACAAAGAACACTGTCAGGGGTCAAGATTCACTGAGCAGGTAGTTTCTTTTCCACCCAGGTCAAATTTAGTGGCTTCTCTGTCCCTCTGTCATTGTGGCCATTGTGCTGTAGAGAGTGTTAATCTCTTCTTGACTGCAAACAGTCAGGAATAAAATTGTGCACAGAAACCTATGAGATGGTTTGAATTATTGAGCTTATTGTGGTGATAGCAGTGAGTTATTCTAGTCTGTAGTGTATTGCTTCAGGAAAATAGAATAGCAACTTCCAATTGGATAAATACTTGAACAGGAATTACTTGCAGGGCTATGGGGAAAAGAGCATGGGCTGAGCCAGCACAGGGTTTGACAAATCAAATAGTCTTTGAGCATTCTTTGAAGTCACTGTTTTGTTTAAACACCGTTCTGGAGACATGAGGGCATAATTGTGGGTGACACTGTTGATAAATAATAGTTAAACTATGGCTTCATTTACTCTCTGAGGTGGATATAATAGCTCCCTTGACACTTTTTGAAGGGAGAATGAGTTCTCCTATTAAAAACATTTATCCCTCAACCAACATTTTTGAAGCTGGCCATTTATCATGTTGCTGTTTGTGAGATTATTGTAGGGTGAGTCCCTATGTGGCCTCACTTAAGTGTAGAGCCAAACTCTGAACATAATAGGAATAAAGTGACAAGGAAATGTGTTGAAAAGTGTTAATATAATGCTAATAACATAATAATTATCCTAAAAATTATAATTTATAATATAAGTGATAATATAAAAAATAAATAGGAAGAATGAGGGAAATATAACTGTTTTGAAAGAAAAGAGGCACTCTGAGCTGAATTTTACATTGTGAGTTACATCAAGTTTTTTTAGAGAGAATTCTTGCTGCAAGGCGTAGTGAGATTTCTCAGTATATCTTATCAAACGTGCTTCATTATCTTCTATCCCACCCTGAGAGAGGCCTGATTCTATCACCATCTTACATTGCGCCATTCCTGGAACAACTTGCTACTCACTGGATGCCCAGGATCACTTTAGAAACACGATCGTTGTGCATACAGAGAAGCATTGTCAGTGCGGAGAGCTCTGCATGATTCCTGACATTCTCCCCAGATGTGGCAGCTAGGAGGAAATTGTCACCCTGTTTTGTGCACAATTAACAAGAGGTCCTATTGGACAGATTAGTGCCAACATGGGACATTCTCATCTTCTAGGACAGTGAGGGCCATGATGCTAGACCATGCCAAGTTGGTCCAAGCATGCCACATCAGTTAAGTACAGAGTCAGCCATCTGAGGAATGGCCAGCACTTTAGGAAGAAGGTCAATGTCTGTCTCTACTCTGTCAAGTAAGTGCCACCCATCTTCTCTCCAATATCTCACACTCACTCTATCTCTGCCACTAACCCCACCTAATACCAAGGCCCATGCTTTACCACTCTCACCATTACCTGCTACATCTTTCCTCACTTGCTGTTCCCCCACCCCAGTCCCTGATAGTGCTAACCCCATATACCCTCTCTATGGCCTATTCATGCATTTGGGACACCTCCTCACATGTGCCAGAAGTAACAGCTGTGCCAGTCATTTACATCCTCCATAAGGCATGCCTCTCTCAAATTTCAGGAGGAAAGGCTATCAGTGGGTTAGAAGTAGTCAAGGTGGGAGGTGGACTGCCCAATATTCAGCTCATCACTGCTTATGTGGAGAGCATCTGGACTCTGACACATCCGAAGAGCTGACTGCTCATGTCCAAGCCCCTGGGTTGGTGTTAGAGATTGACCTTGACTTACTGTGTCAAGGTCCCCCTGATCAAAAGGTGTCCCGCTTCATGATACTGAGGCCTGCTGACCACTATGACAAGCTTCCTGCCTTTGTGTCTGCGCTAAATACTAAGAGAAGACTGAGGTCATATCAGCCTGGTAGCTCTGGCAAAGAGGGTAAAGTTGACAAAGGCAAGGCAATGTGGGGATGCAGCGAACAGCCAGCAGACTCTGAGTGAGTGAAAGCTACGATGGAGATTGAAGATCCTGGAAACGCAGCCCGTTCCAGTCCATTATCTGGGTCAGTTTATTGCAAAATTACCATGATAGTTGCCCAACGTGCAGCAATGAAGTTCAGAACTGTCCTGTAAGTGGAGCAGAGATGTGTCATTCTGGGTTTTTAGATACTGTAACATGTTGGATGTCAATGTCTGCGGGCATGGGGTGTACATGCCTATGGAGTGTGCCTGGGGATGGTGGCACCCCGTGTCCTACAAGGAGCAGGTAGTGAGCTGAAGTCATCACTCTCATTTACATATTGAGATTTCTCGATGTCTAGCTTCTCTGGTGGGTTTGATTAGATGGGGAGTTGAATATTAATAAGAAATGTTATGCCATTAATAAGGTGGTTGACAAGCTATAATCGCCTTTAAATGACAACTTGCTGCTGCCTAGTGAGAAACTCACCTCACTGCTCGACAAAATACATAAGAACAGCAACAAGATTCTTCTGATGTTGAAATAGGCCCTCCTGGACTTTTTGTCTGATTCTTCTACAAATCTCACTACATCCTGTCGATCAGATCCCTATTAGATTCCACACTTTGCAACTATAAATATCAGAAGCTTTATAAAATCCTTGTTAGGCTGCACCTGGAATATTGTGTGCAATTTTGGTTGCCACATTACCAGAAGGACATGGAAGCTTTGGAGAGAGTACAGAGAAAGTTCACCAGGATGTTGCCTGGCTTGGAGGAATTGGCTATGAGGAAAGGTTAAAAAGACTAGGATTGGTTTCACTGGAAAGACAGCGGCTGAGACGAGACCTGATAGAGAGCCATAGATTATGAGAGCCATAGATAGGGTGGAAAGTCAGAGGCTTTTTCCCAGGGTTGAAGTTTCAATCACAATGGGGCACAGGTTCAAGGTGAGAGGGTGAAAGTTTAAGGGAGATGTGTGAAGGACATTTTGCACACAGAGAGTAGTAGGAGCCTGGAATGCACTGCCAGAAGAGGTAGTGGAAGCGAGCACATTGGTGACATTTAAGAGGCACCTAGATGGTTACATGAAAAGGGAGGGAATAGAGGAATACGGACTGAATAAGGGCAGAAAGTTTGTTTTTTAGATTAGTTAGAGCATGATGATTGGCACAGGCTCAGAGGGCCATAGGGCCTGTTCCTGTGCTGTACTTCTCCCTCTTTCTTTCTCTCTCTCTCTCTCTTTATTACAACAGAAACAGTAACTGCAAAATAGTCCATTCATGATCCAAAATGGTAAAATAACTCAAAATGAGTCTACCCACAATAGATTCCTAAAATGGAAAAATAACCTTTGGTATGCATTTTTTAAATTCACTCTTGGATGTGGGCTCTGATGGCTGTGCCATCTTTTGTTGTCCATTAATAATTGCCCTTGAGAAGTGGTAAGTGCCCTCATGAACTGTGGCAGTCCATGTACCTTCAGGTAGTCCCAGAATGCCATTCAGGAGAAAATTTAAGGATTTTCATCCAACCACACGGAAGGAACAGTAATATATTTCCAAGTTTCAAGTTTCATGATCAAATTTCCAAATAATCATATATGAGGGAGGACTCTCAGATCAACATCCCTCCCCACCTTTTATCCACAGTGATTGACTGAATAATTCAGCTGCGGTAGCACACAATCTGGGAGCAGGCAATGTCCCCTTAAACTTCTGCCTCCTGCCCACTTTTTCAAGGTCCCCTTTCTCAGAATTTCCCAAAATGAAGAACAATCTCAACAAGTCACAAGTTTTTACCTCCTATGGACTTGGCAATGTTTACAGGCTTCACAGACCTTAGATCGTTGACTATTTTTGAGAGTATCATTGACACAGTTAGGGGAGAAGACAGCCTAGTGGTGTTATTGCTGGACTGTTAATCCAGAGACCCAGGTAATGCTCTGGGGCTCAAATTCTGACAAAGCACATGGTAGAATTTGAATTCAATAAAAATCTGGAAATAAGACCATAAATCCATTGTAGATTGTCAGGGTAAAAGCCCATCTGGTTCACTGATGTCCTTTAGGGAAGGAAACTGGCATCCTTACCTGGTCTAGCCTACATGTGACTCCAGACCCACAGTAATGTGTTTGATTCTTAATATCCTCTGGGCGATTAGGGATGGGTAATAAATGCTGGCCTAGCCAGTGATACCTACATCCTGTGACTGAATAAAAATAACACATGTATTCTCCAACGGTCAAACTCCATTTTATCGACAATCCGTTTGTAAGGTTATTCATTGACCTGATATGTATCTCAAAGGTCATTGCATCATGGTCAATACAGCAGGAAAAGTTCCTCTTCTTAAACATTAGATGAATAACATTGTCTTACAGTGACACATCTTGGGGACAAAAACACAGTCAAAGCAACAACTGTGGATATGATGGACAAAAAAGAAAGATCCTTGGGAGTAGGGGCTGTGTATATTGTTAATAACATTGCTACGAGTTAGATAATTGATTAAATTTAACTTAATCAGAGCATAATCCCTCAATATTTAAATCACTCTAAATCAAGGTTTACAGATTAAGAGCTCAATATAGGACCATTTAAAAATCAAAAGTGATAGGATTTTAAAAATTTGTATAGATTAGTGATTACTGGTTATAGGCATGTGTTGTGATGTGTGTCTTTGGAGAAACGTGTTGGTATGTAGTCTTCTGGCTGGCTTACCAACTTCATTTGACTGTTTTTTTTCTCTGCAATAAGCATTTGATTCTATTTATCACATCTACTACACTGCATGAAACAATTTGTAAATGGCCTTGCAGTATTTGCTCACTAAGTATACGACCAGGCTTCAAATGTAATTTGTTCACCGTGAAGCACTTTGGAACATCTTGAGGTCATGAAGGTGCTCATTCAAAAACCAGGCTCGAAAGATAATGAGGCTGAAACAGAATTGCAAAGGGAGCCCGACAAAATAGAGTTTGACTAAGGTCCTTAGTGGATCAAACATCGTATGCTTGTTTTCTTAGGTGAATAACAAATTGTGACTTGTTGCTTTATGTGTTGCATCTTCCCAGGGATTAAAACAGTTTGTAATTCAAACCACATTTCGTTTCATCTTGTGTTTAGTTAGCAAACCCTGCAGTGAAATTGCAGAAGTACATGTGCAGTAAGCAGGAAAATCTGATCAAGAAAGAGATGGTTACATTCCTGTGTCAAGCTTCCAAATAGAGAACAATAACAGAAGTTGCTGGAAAAGATCAGTTCTGAGGAAGGGTCACCGGACCCGAAACGTTAACTCTGTTTTATTCTTCACAGATGCTGCCCGACCTGCTGAACTTTTCCAGCAACTTCTGTCTTTGTTTCTGATTTACAGCATCCCCAGTTCTTTCTGTTTTTATTCCATTTGCTGTCACTCACCTGTCCAGCACAGCACCAACACCCCGTCAGACAGCAAACTGTGAATAGCTTTGAGCTCCGATAAACAGAGAATAAATTATTCAGTAATTTCAAAATGTCACAGTGAATTGGCAAGATTAAGACAAAATTGCGTTTAAAATAGGCATCTCAAAAATCAGCAACATTTTGATGATATTTGGCGGTGTTTTATGAGGCAAAATAGTGTTTATATTTTTAATTTAAAAATCATGCTGTATATCGAGTCAACTGTTTGATGGTTGTGTCGATTTTTATTTCATTTTTTATTGTATTTGCACTGTGCTGAGCTCAGTGTAGATATTTCTCAGTGAATTTAAGGCATTTCCTTAGAGCCATAGTATTATTGAAATCTAGTTTGCATCTCCAAATATTTTCATGAATTTAAATTTTTTTGTCTATTTGGTATTGCAGATGCCTGAAGGATCTTTTTTAAATTAAATGCTATGTTCAAACCTTGCACTTCTTGTCAAAGTAAAAAAGAAGTCAGCTTCACAGCAAGTTCAAACAACTCGAGTTCACAGAGAAAGTGGACAGAGTGCAACAGGTAAAAGCCAAGCAATAGAAACATTGTGAAAGAGAAAAGGCTTTAAAGCAGGTTTTAGCAAAAAGGAGAGACAACAAGTTGGAAAGATTTAGTACAGGGCCCTAGTGGTGGCTAAAAGAGTGAGGAAATAAGGGCCAACATTCCATTAGCCTTCCTGATTGCCTGCTAGCTTTCTATGTTTCATGCCCAAGTCCCTTTGTGTTGCAGCATTCTGCAGGTTTGCTCCATTTGTTCTTTTGCCTAACTTGGTAAACTTCAGAAGAGTGTAACGAGTTTAGAAAATGCAATATGTTAAGTCTGTGAAAACACAATTTTGTTGTCCCTTCCAAAATGAGCAACTTCAAGTTATAGTGTCTTGGTGAGAACAGTGCATAAGGAAAGTCTAAAGTGCGTATGTTTACTGGCTCTTTAGAAAAGTAGAAGCAGAGAATGGTTACACACGGAAGAAAGCCATTTGGCCCACAATCTCTGTGCCAGTTCTCAACTGAAGCCCTGCCCCTTACTGCTTTCTCCCCGTAACCTGGCACTCTCTTCCTTTTCAGATAATAGTTCAAATGCCTCTTGAATGCCGCAACTGAATCTGCCTCCACACACTCTCAAGCAGCATGTTCCAGATCCTCATAGCTCACTGTGTGAAAAGGCTTTTCCGCAGCTCTCCATTACTTCTTTTGCCAATTTTCTTAAATCTGTGGCCTCTGGTTCTTGATCCTTTCACCATCAAAAATCTACCCTGCCCAGACTGCTCAGGATTTTGATCAGCCCAATGCAATCTCCTTTTAGCCTTCTCTTCTCTAAGGAGTCCCAGCTTCTCCAAAGTATCTCCATAATTGAAGTTCCTCATTTCCAGAAACATTGCTGTGTATCTCTTCTGTGTCCTCTCTAGTGCCTGCGCATCCTTCCCAATGAGTGCTTCCCAGAACACAATACAATATTCCAGTTAAGTCTGGACCATTATTTTATCGAAGTTTAATAGAACTTCTTTTGTTTAGTACAGGGAGAATGGTGGCATATTGACAATGTCGCTGGATTACTAATCCAAAGTACCAGATTCTTGGTGCACAGGTTTGAATTACACTATAGCAGATGGTGAAATTTGAAGTCAACAAAATTCAGTATTAACTACTAGCCTAAAGGCAACCAGAAAAACAACATTATTGATTTTGTAAAAACCCAACTGGTTCACAAGTGCAATTTCAGGAAGGAAATCTGTCATCAGTGTTTGACCCACATGTGACTCCAGACTCACAGCATTATTGTTGATGCTTAATTGCCCTCTGAAATAGCCACGCTCCTCAGTTGTAACAACGCCACAGTCTAAAGGAAGGAATGAAGCCAAACAGATGGCCCAGCATTGACGTAGGCACAGAAACAACAATGGCAAATTCAGCCCTGATAACCCTGCACTTTCTGGCAGTTTGTCCCAAAACTGGGAGAGCTGTCTCACAGACTAGACAAACAACAGCTTGACATGGTCATACTCATGGAAAAGCACTGCCCCATACAATTCCATCACCATCCGTTGGTATATCCTTTCAACCAGCAGGATGGACCCTTCAGAGGTAGCGGAATAGTGGAATACATTTAGGAATGAGTTGCCCTGAAGTCTCCAGACCTCATGGAATCTCATGGCATCAAGTCAAATTTTGTCAAAGAAACCAACTGGTCATTACCATATACCGGCCCACTTCACCTGGTGAATCAGTATTCCTAAATGTTGAAGACCACTCAGACAAAGCACTGAGGAGGGTAAGGGAACAGAATGTATCCTGGTTGGGGGAGGGGGCCGTAAATGTTTATCACTAAAAGTAATTCAGTTGCACCACTTTTGACTGAGCTGGCCAAATCCTAAAGGACGTAATGTCTGATCTGGGTTTGCACATGATAGTGAGAGAACCAACAAGAGGAGAAACTTACTTGACCTTGTCCTTACCAAATCTACTTGTTACAGTCCATGACAGTATCAGTTATGACAAATGCATGTTACTTGTTGAAACATCTTGACATTCAGAATACTCTCCATCATGTTGTGTGGCGCCAAATTTCAAACCGATCTGGCAACTCAGAACTGGACGCCCATGAGGTACTGTGGCCATCAACAGCAGCAGAATTGAATTCAAATACAATCTGCAACCTCCTGGGCCTGACAATGTCCCCCACATTACCATTACTAGGGCATTGACCCTGATTCAATGAGGATTACAGGATAGCATGCCAGAAGCAGCATTAGGCATAATTAAAAATGAGGTGTCAACCTGGTGAAGCTAAAAAAAAGGTCTATTTCCATGCTAAACAACAACTCGAGCAAACATTTTTTGCATTGTGAACATATTAATACTTGTGTTAATAATCTGTGAATGGTGAATGGCCCTTGCATTGTTAAACTAAGTAAGTGTCCTGTCTCACTTCATAAAAAAGGATCAGGGAGACAAGAGTGAAACCAAAAGAACAAAATGAGGCAGGATGGAGAGATCAGACAAACTGATGAGTCTTGTTTTTTTGTTTTAAATTTAGCGAGAATTGGAAACACTGGCGGCTTTACATGGGCAATAACCAGAGAATTGGACCAAGGTTTCTGATTGTTCTGCCACTAAATGTGTGGGAAGAATAGGGGGAATGTTTTATTCAGATCCACAGAGCATTCAGGAGGAGGTGAAGTACATTAAGAGCATGATGACATTTGTAGAGTTTCTTCAAATGTAATTCAGTGGACAAATCAGCAAAAACAGACATCATAGTCAAACAAAACTTAACAAAGGACGAATCAACAAATGTGCAGCTGGAAAAACACAACAGGTCAGACAGCATCTGAGGAGCAAGGAAGTCAATGTTTCAGGCTGAAACCCTTCATCAGGACTGGACTGCAGTCCTTACTGACTCCAGATGTGTTGTTGAGTTTTGTTCAGATTGGGGTTTATATGATGGTTGAGGTAGAGACATAGAGTAAAATTTCATCTTGGGATGCAGTGGATACTATTGCAACTGCAGCCCATTATACCCACTGTTAATACCAAGTGACTATGTAACTGGTGACTGATGCAATACTGCCTATTTAACCCTAGCTGTATGTTTACCCCATAAAGTATGTAGATGAAAAAGTTGGTGATGAAAAGGTAATAATGGCAGGCAGCAGTGACAAGCTCTCTTTAAGCCACCAACAATCCTGATTGGAACTGTTACACCATTCCTTCGCCGTTGCTAGTTCAAATCCTAGAACTCACTCCCTAACGACACAGTGACTGCCTTTATACCACATAAACTGCTGTAGTTTAAGTAGGCAGCTCACTATCACTACCTTCTAAAAGGTCACTAAAGGCAGATAATACATTCTGGCACAGCCAGCGATGCTTGCATTCTAAAAGAAATTTTTAAAAAGTATTAAGGTAGAGATGGAGGAGACCGATGTTGAACAGATGAGCTATTAAAATAAGAAGATAGAATTCTGTGGGATGGTGTAAAAAGGTGTTTTTATTTCTAAAAAGTAACATTTTTAAGAATTGTATAGGAGTCCACCTGTCCGTTCCATTAAAATGCATCGTCATACAGAAATTCAAAAACCACAAGGTGTATAAACCTGCTCCCTCACTACTTACAACCAAAACATGATTCTCCTGGATTCTGCTTCTCATTATATCTGTGGCTAAGTGGAGACCCATAGACTTACAGATCTATGCTTATAATGCCCAGAGATCTATGCTTATAATGCAAACTGGTGTCTATTCTGATTGCAACTGCCAGCTTGGAATTGCATATGTCCCTGGTGATTGCTCTTGCTATTTTCCCTCCCTGTGTGTAAATACATAGCTCATGCTGATATTTTAGCAGATATAAAAACTGTAAATCATTCCACAACTGTCTGTGACTTGTGGCAAAAATTGATTCTGAAAATAGCAAGTCAGACATGAGGTGTGACAGAGTTATGACAAAAGATTTTCTAGCTCCTGTAGATTTGTGACAAAACAGTTATTTATATTTTCCAAGTCCCAGGCAAATTTGTTAAAGTTTTACGTTGTTGCAGATTTGCACAGCAAGTGTCACAACTACTGCTGTGGAGTGAAATGTGATATTTGTGCTTATAATGTTCTTTTAATCTTAAAAATGTAATTGTAAATGTGAATTAATGCACTTACACAACTGGCAATTTTAGACAGTTATCTTATTTCATTGCCCTGATTGAAATTGTTTCAATCTTTTATCAGAACTGCAAAGCCAATTGATATCAAAGTATCCCTTCTCCATGTTTTTCTTTCAAAACACATTGAGGCATCATTTTGTGATGATGGAGATGAGGAAATTCAAAGATGATGATTGGAACTTTGTTCTCTCTTTGTACTGACAGACATATTCAAACTCCCTTAGATCAGGCATGGCATATCTTAAGATGAAGCAAGGCTCACAGCAGAATGCCTTAAATCCCTCCTGCGCCAATTTACAAATGTTGATTTCCCCATATCCATCTTCCTTACAAAGCAAAAAAGGACCATGGCCAGTCGTCACATATTTGTAAGAGGTTACTCCCTGCATTGTTTTTGAGTCATTTAAATGAAGTTTATTTCAAAGATCAGAAAACTAATGCTACATAAATGTCCTGGTGTTAATCAACCGTAATTTCTCATCCATTATCTTCCTCAGTGAGAATGGCAATGTGGAATTAATAGGAAATTACACGTTCTGCTTTTATTTAGTACACTGATTGAAGTGTAAGGGGAGGTGGTGATGTTGTGGTAATGTCACTGGAACTAGCTCGCTAGAGCTTGGGTTCATCAGTTCAAATCCCACCATGGCAGGTGGTGAAGTTTGAATTCGATAAAAGAAATAAAATTCTGAATTAAAAACCAGACTAATAATGAAAGTTTAGCTATTGTTGATTGTTGTAAAAACCCATCCGGTTCACTGATGACATTTAGGGAAGGAAATCTATGGTCCTTGCTGAGCTAACCTACATGTGACTCCAGGCCCACAGCAATGTTGTTGGCTCATAAATGCCCTCTGGTACCAGTTAAAGTGTTCTACCTAAGTGCTTTTAGTAAAGGTATTGTGTGTATGATGGAGCATTTTTCGTAATTCATTATTAGCATGCATTTTCTCCAGATGATTGTAAGGTGAATACAATCAACAGATCCTTCAGCCCATTGTGTCTTCATAAAAACTACTCTAAATCTACATAAGTCCCACTTTCCAGTACTTCCATAAAATTATGCCCCTTGTTACTGACCCTTCAAGGTCAGAAATCACATGACACCAGGTTATAGCCCAACAGGTTTATTTGAAAACACAAACTTTTGGAGTCTCACTCCTCTAAACAAAACAATCTAAGCTTAACCAACCTCTCTTTATAGCTATACTGCTACAGCCCAGGCAACATCCTGGTGAATCTCCTTTGCAGATCGTCAGTGCAATCACATCCTTCCAGTGGTGTGGAGACCACAAAATGCACCCAGTACTTCAGCTGTGGCCTAACCAAAGTCCTGTACAGCTCCAACATAACTGCCTGCTCTTACAATTTATGCCAGGACTGATAAAGGCACATGTTCTGTATACCTTCTTCAGTTCCTTTTTAATCTGTCCTGCTATTTTTTGGGATCTGTAGATAAGCACTTCAAGATCTCTCTGTTCCTTTGAGCTTCCCAGTGTCCTACCATTCATCGAGTACTCCCTTGTCTTGTTATGTCTTAACTAGCACAGGACATCAGTCTCCAGCCACACCAACAGTCTTCTACAACCACCCTCTGTCTCTTACCACAAAGCTAATTTTGAATCCTCTTGCCAAATTACCCTGGACCGCATGTGCTTTTACGTTCTTTATCAACCTCCCAAGTGGAACCTTGTTAAAGGCTTTGCTCAAATCCTTTTAAATAAATCAACTGCTCTACTTTCATCTACACACCTGGTCAATTCCTCAAAGAATTCAATCAAAATTGCTAACATGACCTCCCTCTGACAAAGCAAACTCACTCTCTCTGATCAAAGCTTTCCTTTTTAAGTGGAGATTAATTCTCTCCTTCAGAATTTTCTCCAATAGTTTCCCTCCCACTGAAGTGAGACTCCCTGGTCTATAATTCCCTGGTCTATCTCTACCGCGTTTCTTGAAAAGTGGAACAATATTAGCTGTCCTCCAGCCCTGAGGCACCTCCCCTATTGTCAGAGAGGAATTAAAAATTAGTGTCAGAGCCCCTGAAATTTCCTGCCTCCTCTCCCACAGCACTCTGGGATACAACTCATCCAAACCTGAAGATTTGTTCAGCTTGCCAAACCCCCCTCACTCCCTATGTCAAACTGCTCAAGAACCTCACAGTCCTCACTTCTATACCTACATCTTCCTTCTCCAAATTGAAGACAGATGTGAAGTATTCGCTAAACACCCTACCAATGTCCTCTAGGTCCACCCCCCAAATTACCCCCTTGGTCCCTAATGGACCTGACTCTATCCCTGATTATCCTCTTCCCTTTGATATGCTTATAGAATATCCTGGGATTCTCGTGAATCTCACTACCAGTGTTTTCTCATTATCCCTCTTTGCTCTTCTCATTCCTTTCTTACTTTATCCCTCACGTCTTCTGTACTCCATCAGAGCATTCACTGATTTGCTCTCTTTGTAGTTGTTCAAAGCCTCTCTTTTCCTTATCTAGTCCTGAACATTGCTAGACATCTAGGGATTTCTGGGCTTGTTGCTCCTACATTTCATCCTAAAAGGAATACTTTGGATCTGTACTTTACTTTGCCCAATTGCATATTGAATGCCCTTTCCCCATTGTTCTGCTGTAGATTTACTCAGAAGTAACTACTCCCAGCTTACTTAGGCCAGATCCCTCCTTATTTTAATAAAAAATGGCTTCCCCCAAACCAAGCCCTTTATTTGCAGATCATCTTCTTCCTTTAGAGCAACAAACTTAAAACTTAAGATGATGTGGTTGCTGTCACTTAAATGGTCTCCCACAGCCACCTCAGACACCTGTCTGGCTTAGTTCCTCAGAATTAAGTTCAGCACTGCACAGTCCTTTGTTGGAGCAATTACATGTTGATCTAAAAAGTTCTCTCATTTCAAGAAAACTGTCTCCTTTTGACCTGTTACACTTACGATTATCCCAATTAATGTTGGGGATGTTGAAATCCCCTAATATAATTACCCTATTATTTCTCTTACTCACCTCAGTGAATTGGCCATTTATCTGATTCTCTATTGCCCGCTGACTGTTTGGGGGTTCATAATACACACTGGGCAGTGTGACTATCCCCTTTTTATTCCTAAGCTCTCATGAAAAAGCCAAATTTGCTGCTCCTTCAAAGATGTTTTCCCTCCTTACTGTAGTGACTGACTTCTTAATTAATATGGTGGCATTACCTTCTTTTATACACCCTCCCCTGACCTGCATGAAGATCCTATACCCCTTGAATGTTGTGTTGCCAGTCCAACCTTCTGTGATGCCAACAAGATTGCAGTTCCACGTCACCCTACACCCATAATGCAACTGTTTTACCCATCATACTTCTAGCATTAAAATAGAAGCTATCCAGCCTCATCCTATTCCCTTTCAATTCAACGTGGTTGAACTCCCTCGGACTTGGTCCTTTAACTAAAGTGTGCTATGTCCCTATTGTTCTAACATTCTGTGTCCCCTCTCCCTGCCAAACTAGTTTAAATTAGGGGAATCAATCTCTGGAATTCTTTACTGCTGAGCACTATTGAGGTCGAGTCATTGTGTGTACTCAGGGCTGAGGTAGACAGATTTTAAACCAGTGAGGGGATCAAGGGTACTGGGGATGAGACAGGAAAGTGGAGTTGAGTATTATCAGATCACCCACAATCTTATTGACTGGCAGAGCATACTCAGTGGGCCGAATGGCCTACTTCTGCTCCTGCATCTTATGGTTTTATGGTAAAGCAATGCAAGACAGATATGCTTAGAGGAAGAGAGAACTAGGAAAGCAAGCAGAGCCCAGAAACACGGCCTGCTCCAGTTCATGAGCATGTCTCTGAGTGCGCAGTGTCTTGGCAGCAGCATTACAACGATAGATACAGTGCAGCCTAAGAGGCAGCACTGAAATGCAGTCTAAGTGAATCAAAGCAGTGTCATAAGGGTTCTTAAAAGCTGGCACATGTCATGTACCAATGTCTGTGGATGTAGGTACCTGTGGTCAGTGCCTATGAGGGTGCCCTGAAATGTTGGTACTCCATGTCCAACATAGGGGTCATTTGGAGCCAGCAGCGAGGGAATCTACCAGCTGCTCACTCTGGTTTCTTTGTCAAGTTTCATGGACATTAAATAAGAGAAGACCATTCAGCCCCTCATGACTGTCCCACCATTCAAAACAATCATTGCTGATCTGTTTGCATTTCAAATTTCACATTCATATCTATAACCTCTGACCAACAAGAATCTATCCATGTCAATCTTAAACATATTCAATATACCAAAACCACTGACCTCTGAGGCAGAGAGTTCCAAACTCTCCTCAGCCTCTGAGAGAAAAATTTCCTTCCTCTCTGTCCTTAAAGAGTGGGCCCCTAAATCACAATCTTATACAGTTTAATCAAGTCAGCTCTTCCATTTCTAAATTTCAGTGGAAACAAACCCGGTTTGTCCAACCTACTCTGATAAGACCATATTATCCACTTTACCATCACCATCAAGTCAGGTGATTGACCCTTTCTCAATGAAGAGTGTGGGACAACATGTGAAGGACAGCACAAGGCATAACTAATAGTGAGGTGTTAACCTGGTGGAAGCTACATCATAAGGTTCTTGCATGTCCAACAGCAGAAGCAGTCAGTGATAGACAGAGGGAAATGATTCCCCAACCTCATCACTGCATTCTTGTCACATCCAGCCCGCGTTAAACAGCTCACTGGAGGAGAAGGCTCCACAAATTCTCACTAATGAGGAAGCACAGCACATCAGAGCAAAAGGTAAGACCTAAACATTTGCAGCAATCTTCATCAATAAGTGTTGAGTGGATGATTTTTCTCAGCCTTCTCCACAGTTCCCCAGCATGATCGATGTCAGTCTTCAGCTATGTTGACTCATTGGTATCGCCCAGGTATGTACTCTTAAAAAAACCAGGACAAGTACAGACTGGCCATATACTCCCCATTAGTCTACTTTCGATTGTCAGTAAAGTGATGAAAGGAGTCACCAATAGCGATATCAAACAGCACTTACTCAGCAATAATATACTTAGTGATGCTTAGTTTGGGTTCATAGAAATATTGAAATATAGAAATAGGAACAGGAGTAGGCCATTCAGCCCTTCAGGCCTGCTCTGCCAATCACCATAATCATGGTAGAACATCCAACTCAATAGCCTGTTCTCAATTCTCCCTATATCCTTTGATCCCTTTAGCTCCCTGTGCTATACTCATCTCCTTTATGAAATAGTACAATGTCCTGGCCTTGACTTCTTTCTGTGGTAGCAAATTCCACAGGTTCACCACTTTATGAGTGATAAAATTTCTCCTTATCTCAGTCCTAAATTTCAGACCAACCTAATCTGCAAACTCTGAGACCCAGGTCTCTGCTCTGTCCTCTGCAACTGGATCCTTGACTTCCTGACCCACAGACTAACAGCACCTCCTCCATGCCAATCCTCAATACCAGTGCCCCGCAAGGCTGCGTACTCAGCCCCTACTGTGTTCACTGTACACTCACGACTGTGTGGCCAAATTTCATCCAAACTCCATCTACAAATTCACTGATGACACCACCATTGTAGGCCGCATTTCAAACAATGATGTGACAGAATACAGGAAAGAGATAGATAGCTTGGTGACGCAGCGTAAAGATAACAATCTCTCCCTCAATGTCAGCAAAACTAAAGAGCTGATCATCAACTTCAGGAAGCAAGGAGGAGGGCACGCCCTTATCTACATCAATGGAGCTGAGATGGAGATGGTCGAGAACATCAAGTTCCTAGGAGTGACGATCACCAACAATCTGTCCTGGACCTCCCAATTCGATGTGATATTCAGGATGCACAACAACATCTCTTCAACTTCAGGAGCCTAAGGAAATTCAGCAGTACATAAGGACCCTCACCAACCTTTATATTCTATTCTATCTCGATGCAGCACAACTTGGTCCAGCAATTAATCTGCCCAGGACTGTAAGAAACCACAGAAAGTTGTGAACATAGCCCAGACTATTATGCAAGCCAATCCTCCATCCATTGATTCCATCTACACTTCTTGATGCCTATGAAAGGCAGCCAATATCATCAAAGATGCCTCTCACTCCAGTTGTAATCTCTTCCAACCTCTTCCAATGGGTAGAAGATACAAAAGCATAAACACATATACCAGCAGGCTCAAACTTAGCTTGTTCCCCGCTGTCATTTGACTTCTGAATGGACCTCTCAAATTTCAAATCTAATATTGATCTTGCTTTGTAACCTTGTTTGCAGTCGTAACTTTGTATTCCTCGCTCTGTTCAATTATGCTATGACCCTTTGTATGGTACAATCTGCCTGTACTGCACACAAAACAAAACTTTTCACTGTACATAGGTACACGTGACAATAATAAATCAAATCAAATCAAAAATCAGATCAAGTCTAAGTGGTTTACCTTGTATCCTTCGATACCATCAAGTTCACCCAGCTTCTGACCACATTGCAGTTTTGATTTAAATATGAACAAAACAGCTTAACTTCAGAGGTGAAGTTAGATTGGCTGTCCTTAACATCAAGACTGTATTTGACTGAGTATGATGTTCTAGGACCCCTAGCAAACCAATGTTTATGGAAATCATGGGGAAATCTCTCAGCTGGTAACACAAGAGTATTTGGTTATAAATGTTGCAGGTCAGTCATCTCAGCTCCAGGGCATCTCTGCAGGAGTTCATCAGAGTCATGCTTTAGACCAAACTATCATCAACAGCTTTATCAAAGACTTTCCTTCTGTCATAAGCTCATAAATAGGGACATTCACTGATGATTGCACAATATTCAGCATCATTCACTATTTCTTAAATAGTGAAGTAGTCCATGTCCAAATGCAGCAAGATCTGGGTAATATCCAGGCTTGGGATGATAGGGGGCATACAAGGGTCAGGCAATGACCATCTCCCATAAGAGAAAGTTTAAACATCAACCCTTGATTTTGTGAGTGTACCTACATAAAATGGACTACAAGTGGCTCAGGTCAGCAGCTCTGTCACCTTCTCAAGAGCAGTTAGGAATGGGTAATAAGTGCACGCCACAGGACCTGATTAAATTAAAAAAAAAACACCCATGGCTCAAGGTTTCAGGTTGAACTCATAGACTGATTCCTGATGACATCAATGAACTCTATTAAATTAGAACCCAAGAACTTTCCTCAAAGTAGCCTACTCACCTGCACAAAAAAGTAAGCTAATACATGGGAAAAAGTGGGATCAGTGGTGTCACTGATTTCTGCTATTTTATCTGCCCATTGCACTTGGTATCCATGATGTAGAGGCAATTAAAATGGATAAAATTGAGGTCATATGATTCTATGAAAATAAGTCTTAAGTGTGTGACCATGTTAACAAAACTGGAATGTACAATCAGTTTCACGGGAACAATTTTCTCCTCCCTCCATAGAACCTGCATCAGGACATCAGTCAGGAGAAGGATATAAAATAATCATCTACTTGCTCCTGTTATAGAGCAGAGGTTGACCCACTCTGAGAATTTAAACCAAAAAAACCCAAACAGGAGCTCCTTGTCCTGTAAAGTGTAAAAGGAATGTGAAATGTGGTGTAACCTGCCTTTCAGCAACTTCTAGTGGTTAAATAAAATAAATCCCTGACACTCACTTTGCAATCAACAAGTAACAATTTATTTATCTAACTCTGACAGTGAACAAATTGACTAAACAATTAACTAATCAAATAAATCCCTTCTAACTACAAACTATTCCCAAATAAAACAAGATTCTAATTGTATGCTGTTCCAATAAATACAAGTCCCACTTATATAAAACAAAAACTAAAATTAGTGTTCCGTCTCTTGAAATTACAGCCAGGTTACGTGTTTTCTGGAATGTTCTGTGGCTTTTCCATTGAATGTTCTGTCAGGAACGCCTTCTCCATCGATTCTTCTATCAGGAATATTAACTAGTTGTGCCATAGGAACCTTTGATTTAGATGGTGCTTTCTCGAAGAGAAGACTGTGAGAGCCTCTGTGAGATTCTCTGTTGAGAGCTGAAAACTGTTAACTCTGGCAGATGGCAGTTCACTCTCCTGTCTTTGTCCAAATGCCCTCTTCTTTTATACCCCTTGATGTCATATCAATTTCTCACAATAGGATTGGTCCTATGTTGTCAAAACCATCAGATTTAAATTTAGTTAGTTTTTGGTATCTAAGTGCCTAGTTCAAATTGATTGGCTAAATTTAAAACTTGTTGTCTTGACCTCAAAATAAAACTGCTGTTTGGCCTGCTAACTGTATAGCCATTTGATACAAATATTTCAGTTTTTGTGCTCTTGCAAACTTTCAAGCTGCTCACTGACATCCTTTATTAAATCTCCAAGCACAGAAAAGGCACCTCATCTTTAAAGGGACCACACACTGCTTTCTCCCTAGCATCTTACACATGCCAATATTTGACAAAAATCAAATTCTAATATCCTGCCTCCCAATCCACAAATACTCTACCCAACTTCGCAACACTCCTGAAATACATGAGTTACACAGGCAGGATTGGTAAAGCTGGTGACATACTGCTGACCACATCCTAATGTTATGGCAATGTAGTGATTGATAGCAAACCAATGATCCTTTCTGACTTTTGATTAGCTGGAAGTAGCCCATTCCCCAAAAACGTCATTTTCTGTCATTGTTGTTGAATAGTATCCCATATTTACAGACCCTTTACTGGAAAGTGGCAAGTTTCACCAACAGCCTATTGATGGAGAGACAGCCCTGTCACATATTGCTCCTCTGAGAGGTCAGGCAACATCCTTGCAGTTTGCACTGTTTTGCCTATCAGCCCCAAGCATCTTCAGGTACCCTAAGATCTCACTCACGGTCCTTTGCTGCTCTTCCTCCTCCTCATCCAACATCCTACGCTGAGGGTTCCTATTAGCATGTTTGTGCTGCCATATGGACTGAAACAACTTGAGTTGCTCTTTAAAATGGCACTTGTGCCTGACATCTGCCAACATCACAGACAGACCTGTTATAGCTGAATGTAGGTAATTTTACTTGTGGCTTAGTAATTCAAAAGTTGTTCATTTTTGACCTATTTACTTCCTGAATTAATTTCAGGAGTCTGAATAAGGTTGTATTCGTATCCATCTCATTCTAATGAATTAACTAATGTGTTGTGTATATTGGCTGTGACTGAATGGATAACATCTTTCCTCGGAGCTGGAAGGTTGTGGGATTAAGATCGATTTTAGGCTTGAGCTTTCGATTTGTATTGATGTGGTCAAGGATGTGACTTCCAGATGAAATGTTGTATTGAGGGCTTGTCTTCCCTCTCAGTTGGATGTTTAAAAAAAAAAAAAATCCATGTCATTATTTTGTAGAAGCAAGAACTTACCTGAAGTCTCCTGGTCAATATTTGCCCAACACCATTATGAAACAAGATTATTTGGTCATTATCACAATACTGTTTTGATGGAGCTTGCTAGACATAAATTGGTTACTGGATTATTTGGATTATAGAGACTATACTTCAAAAGTATTTCTTCGTTTTTGAAATACTTCAGAAAATTTTAAGGTTGTGAAAAGTATTTTATAAATGTGAGTCTTTGTTTTCTTCTTGATACTAGTAGCCCTTCTAACATAGCACTTTCTTAGCCCACTGTGCAGCTTTGTACTTTCATTGTTATCTCTTGAAAATCAATGATCAGTCTTGTAGCTTTGAAAGAGTTGCCTGTGTGTTCACTTGACAGATGGAATTAGCCAAAGCTCTTTCATCAGGCTGGCAAGGCACTAATAGGAAGGTATTACTTCTAGTTATCATTGGATAAAAGCTAAAGATCAAACATGGCTCAAGAGAGTGAGAGAGAATTATAGGGGAAAAGGCACAGAAGAGACTGGAACGAGCAGCAATGAGCATGAATGCAGAAAATGGAGGAAAAGTGGGATGGTAGCTCACAAGGAGACATACAGCCCTGAAGACAGAGCAAAGTGTATGTAAGAGGAAGAGCTGGATCTGCAAGATAACCTAATTTCGTAGACATAAATAATACTCTTGCTCCACTCTATATTGGAGAATTTATGGTTTCTTAAATCTTTATTTATCACTTGATTCCTTCAGGGTCTGCCAAACTCAGTGGTATTAAAAGCGTCAAACAGCTCAGTAGTTTCTGGCTTTTAAAGTTAAATGTTCTCAAAACTAGGAGCAAGAGTAGGCCATTTGGCCATTCAAGCCTGCTCAGCCATTCAGTGCGATCATGGCTCATGCTGTATTTGAATGCCATATTCCTGCTTTCTCCCTACATCCCTTGATGCCTCTAATATCTAAAATAAATGTATTTATTTATTTCTTGAATAGATTCAGTGACATTATTTAAAGTTTTGGGAAAGATCTGTAGGTTGGGTTGTGGGTGAGGTTGTTGACTTTCTCGCTGAGCTGGCTTGTTCTCGTTCAGACGTTTCGTTACCATGCTGGGTGACATCATCAGTGGAGCCTCCGATGAAGCGATATTATTCTACTCCGCTTGGAATTTATACTGTACAAACCCATACAGATCAAAATTGGAAATGACACTACTCACCATAATGGACCGGACAGTATAAATTCCAAGTGGTGTAGAATAACATCGCTTCATCGGAGACTGCACTGATGATGTCACCCAGCACGGTGACGAAACGTCTGAACGAGAACAAGCCGGCTCGGCGAGCAAGTCAACAACCTCAGTGACATTATCTCCACAGCCTTCTATAGCAGACAATTTCATAGGTTCACTAAGCTCTGAGTGAAGAAATGTTTCCCCAGCTCAGTCCTAAATGCTCTACACCATATCACGAGACTGTGTCTCCTCTTATAGACTCCTCAGCCAGAAGAAAAATTTTCACTGCATTTAGTATGTCCAGCCTTGTTAGAATTTTATATGCTTCATTTAGATATCCCCTCTTTCTTCTGACGTCCACTGAATACAATGAAACTAATCCCTTCTCAAACAAAAGTCCTGCATTCCCTGATATCAGCCTAGTATACCTCCACTGCATTTCCTCGATGGCAACTATATCCTTTCTTAGCTTCTTTGCATCCTCCTCACAACTCACAATTCCACCTGGTTTTGTATTATCAGCAACCTTAGAAATGTTGCATTTCATTCCCTCCTCCAGGTTCATTATATATATTATGAATAGCTGAGACCCAAACACTGATCCCAACTGTAGACCATTAGTTATCACTTGCCATCCAGAAAAAAATGATTAATTTATCCCCACTCTCTGTTTCCTGTCTGTCATTTAATTCTCGAACCATGCCAATACCTTATCCCCTATCCCATGTGTTTTAATTTTTCGCACCAATCTCTTATATGGGATCTGATCAAAGGCCTTCTGAAAATCTAATACACCAAATCCATTGGTTCTCCTTTATGTATTCTATGAGTTACATCCTCAAAACATTCAAGTATATTTGTTAAAGTGTGATTTGCCTTTCATGAACCAGGATTGGCTTTGTCCAATCTTGTTAATGCTTTTACGTTTTTCTCATATAACAGACTCTCGCATTTTCCCCACTACTGTTGTTAGGCTAATGGGTCTGGAACTCCCTTTGTTTTCGCTCCTTCTCTTTTTGAATAGTGGTTTACATTTGCTACCCCCCAATCTGTAGGAACGGTTCCAGAGACTATAGAATTTTGGAAAAAGACCACCAGTGCATCCAATATTTCAAGGGAGCCTTCCATCAGTGGTCTGGGATATAATTATCAGGCCCTGGTAATTTGTAAACCTTTAATCCTATTACTTTCCTTAGCATAAAAAAGTTTAATGAGGATCAATCAATATACCACTGAACCATGGAGAGAAATAGATTTCTAATCTATAGTCTTATTTGCAGTCTGTGATCACAATTTGCTGTGATCACAAACTAAGAAAATTAGCCACGGTAATAACCACAATTTCCTTCAAACCCATTGTGGACATGGATTCGGCTGACTTTTGATCTATTTTTATTCACTATTAAAGTAAATTCAATTTGTCAACATGTTCCCATAACACAGTAGTTTTCAGTGCCAACATCAACTTTGTCTTTGAACATTTCTGTTCCAGCAAATTTGTTGTAAAAGTAATGATCATAAATTATGCACTGTGTCAGTTCTGGCTTTGCCAATGTGTTGTGCGCACGGCTTTCATTCATGATCAATTGTTGCACCAGGTTCATTTGAACTGCATAACTTCAGTAAATCACCAATCATCAAACTCAATTCCTTTTACATCTTTCCTAATCTGTAACCATCCATTTTATGCTCACTTCTTCGATTTTTCATATTACCTTTTATTTAGCCACATTCAAATCCCTTTAAAGACTTTCCTGCATTAGTCTCCTGATGCATTATTCTGATCTTATTGAGTGCTTTAATCTGAAACTCAATACTATTCCTGACTAGAGATAGTAGGAACTGCAGATGCTGGAGAATCCGAGACAATAAG
>NC_063350.1:49134337-49168952 GCF_021869965.1 Rhincodon typus | reverse complement strand
CATCCAGCTCTGCACCTTGTTGTCTACTATTCCCGACTAAACGTGGCACCTTGTGAACTCTTTTTGAAAATTCAGCTATGTGCTAGACAATACTTGAAAGACTGAATTATTGTGTATATGAAAACTTTCATTTGAGCCTGGAAAAATTAGAGAATAAATTGCATTATATAACACTTTACATTAACTTGGCTCATTTCAAAATGCTTTACAACCAATAAAGGAGTTCAAAGTGTTATAATGTAAAAAAAAAGGCAGTCAATTTGCACACAGTCAGTTCCTATAAACAACAGAATGTAAAAATAGTGCAATGGCATTTTCCACTTCCTGCAGTTTGAGTTGCAGATGAGACTCTCTAACTCTGTCTTTCCAACTCTCTATGTAAGTGGACATAGCAGGGTTAATAGTATTGATACCAGGATATGCAGAAGAACTGACTGATCAATATGGTGAAGGTTCATCAAAAGCACTTCGATCACAATGTGTTACGCTAAATGTGATACTGTAGGGAGTAAAGCATGTCAACGTTACTTACAGTCGACAAGACCTGCACATAAGTATCCTGCTAGAAAGAAGCAAAACGAGTTGTCATGAAGGCTATATGATGGAACAGTACACATCCCAAAGGAAAAAAAGAAACTAAGCTCAACATAATATGAGGAACAAAGATTTTGGGTAGCAAATCCTGAGCAAATCTCAGCTGAAGAAGTCTAAAGCTTGGACTGGTAACCCTACATGTGTCAGAGAAACTTATGGTGTCCCAGAGACAACAAAGCCATCTGCTGCACAGATCCCAGACAATTAGAAAGATGATATCAAAATTTGGATAACTTCCTGGTGATTGTCACCTTGAAGTAGATGAGATTGTGTGACCAACTTAGTATCTGCCAAGAAATTTTCCAGCTGCTCTCAAGTCCAAGCCTGAAAGGTGAGTTGGAAGAGTTTGAAAAGAAGTGGTTAATCAAGACAGGAACATTCTTACAGACTGGATCAGTAGCATGTTACCAGTGAGAAAGCCTCAAAAGTTGAAAGTTTGTATAGATTAAAAGAATCTCCATAAAACTTTGAAGGGATATCACTATCACATGCAAAACTATAAAATAAATGTTGCCACCCTGGAGCATTGGAAGTTGAGGGGTGACCTTATATAGAGGTTTGTAAGATCATGAGGGGCATGGATAGGGTAAATAGACAAGGTCTTTTCCTCAAGGTAGGGAAGCCCAAAACTTGAGGCTATATGTTTGCGTTGAGAGGGGAAAGATTTAAAAGGGACCGAAAGGGCGATATTTTCACACAGAGGGTGGTGCGTGTATGGAATGAGCAGCCAGAGGAAGTGGTGGAGGCTGGTACAATAACAACATTTGAAAGTCATCTGGATGGGTATGTGAATAGGAAAGGTTCAAAGAGATATGGGCCAAATGCTGGGAAATGGGACGAGGATTAATTTAGCATAATTAATTTAGGATATCTAGTTGGCATGGACAAGTTGGACGGAAGGATGTGTTTCCGTGCTGTACATCTTTATGATTCTATGACTCTAAGCGATGGTAGAGTCTGATCATTGCCATATTTCTCGGCTTGCTTTGATCTGTTCCAAAGAATCTAAAAAGAATGTGACATCATTTCCAGAGATATCATTTGTAAGGGAAGAAGATATACATTGCAGAAATACTGTTAAGAATAGCAGTCCCTAGAAGACACGCAAAGTGTAAAATCCTCCAGATTCAATGAGAGGCAACAGCTAGACATGGTATAGAAGTCATCAAGCCAGCAGAGACATTGAATCTAGCAGACAAGATGTCTTCTCAAATCAAGGAAACAACGTGACAAGGTGCAACTCTCCAAGAGCTCCTGAAAGTAGTGATGAAAGAATGACTTGAAACCAATAAAGATGCATGTGTTGCTGTTAGAAATTATTGCACGTACAGAGATAAAATAACCGAAGATGGCACCTTGTAAAAAAAGGAAATTGAATCATTACTCCTAATGAGGTGAGAAAAAAGGTGCTGAAGCACATTCATGCAGCATCAAAGGATTAAGACCAGCCTGAGAAAGGCAAGATACGTGTTCTACTGGCCAACTATGAGCAATATGGTTAAGAACCACATCAGTCAATGTAGCATTTGCAATGAATATAAAGCTAAACAAGTAAAGAGCTGCTCATGATGCATCTCAGACTGACAGTGCATGAAGCATGCAGTAGACTTCTTTAATCTTGCAGAAATTCATTAATCATCAACAATCTGACTACTGGGATTCGGAAAAGCTGATATCATTAACTACCAGTGAAATCACAGAGTGCTTGAAGGCACACTTCAATTGGTATAGAATTCCAGACATTATGAAGTGTGACAAAATGACTTTCAGTTCATGAGTAAAAAATTCAGATGCTTAATAAATGTTTGGGAACTTCAGCACCACACACCAGGACTGACGAAGGGTCACGACCTGAAATGTCGACTTTTCCTGCTCCTCAGTTGCTGTCAGACCTGTTGTGCTCCAGCTCCACATTTAATCAACTCTGCCTTCCAGCATCTGCAGTCCTTGCTCTCTCCTACCGAACGCATGGAGTCATTCTGTTCAACACCTAAAGTCACTCTGCACTCAAATTGCTCAATAGGTAAAAGATCCAAACATTGTAACAGGAGAGAAAGGCAGTTTCAAAATGAAACAACAGAATGCTGGTATTCCCTTTGATAAAACTGCCAAATCATTTCTATAGCTGAACATTGGAGATCTAGTTAAAGTGCAAACATGTAATGCTCTCAACAAAGGAACATTATCCCAGCAATGAGCTGATACCAGTTGAGCTGCTAACTTCAACATGCACACACACCATTAGAGGACCTGAATGATTTTTAAGATTATGTATGCAATGAATGTGCAGAAAGTGACCAAAGTGGGACAGACTAGAACTAACGTACAGCTTAGTTCATGATTAATAATTTTCTTTAATGGCCACATATGATGTTAACTGGTAACTGCACAAGACAGTGCAGGCAATTTTTTTTGTGAATAGCAGGATGTTTGAAGAACTGCATTTGTACCTTGTTTACTCTAACTTGCATAATGCTGTGATCTCCGAAGTAATTATTTTCAGCTTAGAAACTAACTGCTGAATGCATCACAGAAAATGCGCACAATCTGATATTTCATCCATTTCAGTAATGTATATTCCCCACTCCATAATTAGTGTTTTGGAGCACTTGCTTTACATCAGCAATGAGAATTAGCCTTGATCAAGTCTGTGTCACCAGAAAGACAACTTTGTGCCAGTCTATGTTATGTATCAGCATCATCATTGACAATATCATAGATTCATACATCACAGTAAAGGCCCTTGGGCCCAATAAGTCTGCACCGTTATAACTACTACTAAAAGTGTACTAATCTCAATTTCCATATCCTTGAATGTTATGATATTTGAAGTACTCATCTAAATATGTTTTTTTAAATTTTGTGAGGTTTCCAGTCACCGCTTCCTTTCCAGGCAGTACATTCCAGATTCCCACCACTCGCTGAGTGAAAAAGTTTTTTTTCCCAAATCCCCTCTGAATCTCTTGCCCCTTACCCTAAAACTATGCCCTCTCGTGATTGATCCCTCAATCGAGAGGAACAGCTGCTCTCTTCATCCAGTCCATTACCCCCATAATCTTATACACCTCAATCATGTCGCCACTCAGTCTTCTCTGCTCTAAAGAAAACAACCAAGCCTATCTAGTGCCTCCTTATAGCTCAATTTCTTCATTCCAGGTAACATCTGGTGAACTTCCTCTCTACTCTCTCTAGTCCTATTGCATCAGTCCTGCAGTGAGGTGACCAGAACTGCACGCGGTACTCCAGTTGTGGCCTGACCAACGCTCTGTCCAGCTCCAACATTAGCGACTTGCTCTTATACTTTATGCTACAATTGATGAAAGAAAGTGTCCTATGTGCCTTCTTAACTATCCTATTTGCATTCTCTGCTGACTTCAGGAATCTGTGAATAATTACCCCAAGATACCTCTATTCCGCTAAGCTCCCCAGCATCCTGTCAATCATTAAATACTCCCTCATCTTGTTTCTTTTTCCAAAGTGCATCGTCTCACATTTATCAATGTTGAATACCACCTGCCACTGTTCTACCCATCTGACCAGCCCATGAATATCTTCCTGTAACCTACAACCACCTTCTTCACTATTAACCATTTCACCAATCTTGCTGCCATATAAAAATTTGCTTAACATTCCCCCCACATTTTCATCCCTATCACCTATGTAAATAATAAACAATAAGGGTCCCAGGATTGATCCTTGTGCTACACTACTGGACACTAGCCTCCCAACACTCAAATAGCCTTCTACCACTACCCCTTGTGTCCTATTACTAAGCTAGTTTCTGATCCATCTGGCCACCTTTCCCTTGATTCCATTTACATTGACCTTCTCAATCAGTCTTCCATGTGGGACCTTGTCAAAAGCTTTGCTAAAATCCATAGTGAACCTCCCTCATTCACACACTTGATCAAATTTTCAAAAATTTCTGTCAAATTTGTTAAGCATGACCTACCTCTGACAAAGCCACACTGACTATCTCTAATTAATCTGTGTGTTTCCAATTGGATATTAATTCTCTCCATCAGAATTTTCTCCAATAATTTCCATACCACTGACATGAAACTCACTGGTATGTAATTTCTTGGTTCATTTCTAACACCCCTGTCAAAAAGGGGAACCACATTCACCATCCTCCAGCCCCCGGCACATCCCTGTGGCCAAAGAGGAATTAAAAATTTGTGTCGGAGCCCCTGCAATTTCCTGCCTCACCTCCCATAGCAGACTGGGATGCAATTCATCTGGGTCAGGGGATTTGTCTGTTTTTAAGCTTGATGGAGCCTCCAATACCTCCCCATTTCCTTTGTCAACCAACAAGTTCCTGACAGTTTTGTTTCCTGAATTCTAAACCTACTTTCTCCTTTTCCAGAGTGACAACTGGAGAGAAGTATTCATTTAACACCCTTCCAATATCCTGCAGCTTCACACAAAGATTGGCCCCTTGGTCCCTAATGGACCCTACTCTTTTCCCAGTTAACCACTTCCCTTTAATCTATTTATGAAATATCTTTAAGAATCTCCTTAATCCTGTTCGCAAGTCCTTTCTCAGGCCCCATTTTTTCTCATCTAATTGCTTTCTAATTGCACTTCCTGTGTTCCTCTTGGCCTGCAGCTTTGCTGCCTTTGGACTTGCTAAAAGCCCTACTCTTCTTCTTAATCCAATCCTGAATTGTCCTCGACATTCAGCGTTCTCTGAACTTATTGCTCCTACATTTCCCTCTAAAGGGTATACGTTAAACCTGTAACATTCCTTAGCTCCTTTTTGAATGACCACATTTCTCTGCTGTAGACTTACCCACAAGGAACTAATCCCAACCTACTGTGGCCAGACTCTGCTTTATTCTGAGAGAAACTGCCTTCCCTCAATCCAAAGCTATCTTTTGCGTGCCAACATTTTCCTGTTTCCGAACAAATTTGGACCGTGCTGTGCTGTGCTGTGGTCGCAAGTGCCCAATTATTCCCCACTGCCTCATTGAACACTTGTCTGGCTTCTTTCCCCAGAAGCAGATCCAGGACTGCGCTGTCCCTTGTATGGCCTTCTTCAAATTGATACAAAAAACTTAAATTGATACATTTTAAGAAATTTGCTACCTCCAAGCCCTTAACACTGTGATTATCCCAATTTATGTTGAGGAAGCTGATTGAGAAAGCTAGTATAATTACCCAATTATTACTCCTACACATCTCTGTGAACTGTCTACATATTTGATCCTCTATTTCCCACTTGGAGCCCATAATACACTCCCAGTAAAGTAGCGGTTCTCTTAACATTCCTAAGTTAATATTCCTTAACTTTCCACATCAGCCAGCTGCTGTCTATGGCTTGCTAACTGTTCAATTAACTTAAGCTGTGGACACAGCTAAGTGAACACAATTATAAAAGTGGCAAACAAACAAACATGACAAAAAATTTGAAGATTATCTCCCTTACAATTTGATAGGTGCATTGCTACAGCTAATACCATTAGCCAATGGTTTGTGTAGCACATAAACATTACAGTCAGCCAAATGACCACCCGAAAGGGCTGATATCATCGTGGTCATTCAACTATGCTAGTAAATTGGCTGTCTGGATTAATGCATTGGCAGTATCGAGTTCAAGTCCTACCATGGATTTCCTCCAGGTGACCCGGTTTCTTCCCACAGTCAAAAGATGTGCAGGCTAGGTGGATTGGCCATGCTAAATTGCTCATAGTGTCCAGGGATGTGTAGGCTAGGTGAGATTAGCCCTGGGAAATGCAGGGTTACAGGGATAAGGCAAGACGGGCATGTCTGGGTGGGAGCTCTTCAGAGGGTCGGCGCCGACTCGATGCTTCCACACTGTAAGGATTCTATGATGGGGGTCCTGGGCAAATTTAATTTGGAAATATGGAATTAAACCCTCATCTCATTAATAATGAAACAGAAACAGAAACTGCTGGAAAATCTCAGCAGGTCTGACAGAATCTCTGTAGAGGTCAAGTTAATGTTTTGGGTCCAGTGACCCTTCCTCAGAACTGATAGTAGCTAGGAAAAAGTTGTTTTTTTTTATGTAGAAGATGGAGTGGGGGGAGGGGGTAAGGAGTAAAAGATAGATGGAGATAGAGCCCAAAAAGAGAGAGAAGACCAGTCGGACAGACAATGGAGTGGATAATGATCAGCCTAGGAGAATATGGCTGCTATTAGTGGCTAACAATGTTTGTGTGTAATAGCAGATCATCTGACAACAAGGCCTGGTGTGTGGCGGCTGGGGTAAGGACATGGGGGAAGGTGCCTCAACCCCTAAAAATGTTGAACTCAATGTTGAGTCCAGAAGGCTGTAGGGTTCCCAAACAGAAAATGAAGCACTGTCCTTCCAGCTGGCCCTGAGCTTCACTGGAGCACTGCAGCAATCCTGAGAGAAAGATCTTGCCTACAGTTCAAATTGCAGGCAACTGGAAGCTCGGGGTCTTTTTTGTGGACAGAATGTAGGTGTGTTTTGAGGTGATCACCCAGCCTGCGCTTTGTTTCCCCAGTGTAGGGGACCCCACATTGCGAGCAGCAAATACAATAGACTAGATTGTGGGAAGCACAGGTAAAGCGTTGCTTCACCTGGGAGGTGTGTTTGGGCCCTTGGAGAGTGGGGAGGGAGGAAGTAAATGGGCAGGTGTTACACCTTCCATGTTTACAGGGAAAGGTGTTGTGGGGGTAGGGGGAGATTTTGGGAGTGAATGAGGGGTGGACCATCGTGTCCCAGAGGGAACAGTCCCTATGGGAGGCTGACAAAGCAGGGGAGTTGTGTGTCATGGTGGCATCCCATTGAAGGTAGTTGAAATGGTGGTTAACAATCCTCTGGATGTGGATGCTGGTGGGATAGTACGTGAGGACAAGGGTGCCCCTATTGCTGTTGTGGGAGAGAAGAGAGGGGGTGAGGGCTGAAGTGCAGGAAATAGCTCAGGCTTGGCTGAGGGTCCTGTCAACTATGGTGCTGGGGAGTTCTTGGTTGAGGAAGAAGGTGGACACTTCAGAGGCCCATTTGACGAGTTGGCATAATCAGAACAGATGCAATGGAGATGGAGGAACTGGGAGAATGGAATAGAGTCTTTACAAGAAATAGGATGTGAGTAGGATGTATCGTCCAGGTAACTGTGGGTGTTAATTTGTTTGTAGTGTTCGTTAAGAATGAGCATGAAATTGTGCTAAGAACCTATCTGTTTCACTGAGAGGTTCAGAGAACCTGCTGTGCTTCACTGCTTTGGCACATTGCTGTTACTCCAAGTCTAGAATAACATGGTGGATCTTCACTGCCCTCTCGAATGGCTGAGCAAGCCATTCGCTTGTATGAAACTGCTACAAAAAGTCAAAATCCTAGGAATTGCAGCCATTCTAGAAAGTGGCTCACCAGCACCATCTCAAGGGCAATTAAAGATGGGCCATAAATGTAATGTTGCCAACATTGTTCACACCCTGGAAAATAAAATTTAAAAAATCCTATTCCTGTGGTGTCAAAACTATGTGAGCTTATTTCCACCTCTTTGACAGCATACTGCTAATTCAATTGATGGGGCATTTACTAACAGTGGGTCAGCTGCAGAATCTCATGCTTATTTCTTAAGGTTTTCAGGATAATTGTGAAGTTCCCCTTTAATTATCCCATCCTTTTAAATTCTAAGTAGCCTGCTCTGTTGGTGTTCTGTCTGTACACATCCACAAAGCCACCCTACTCCTGAATCCATAAATCGAGAGAGGTGGAGCATTATTCAGAAAAGGATTGACAAATTACAGTCTCCCTCTGTTACAGTGAAGAATCAGAAAAAAATCTACTTAAAATCAAAAGGATTGGTGGAGCTGAAGGAACTATAGATGAGTAAGTAATTTATTTTATAATCATGGCGAATATAAAACTTATTGTATAATTAAGTTTAGTGTTTCAGCAATTAGCCAGATCTAGGGGTATAAAATTAAAATTAATGAAGTAGAGTTAGAAATCAGAAACCAGAACAATTTAAAAGAGTCCTGAATTTGGATTAAATAGTTTAATAAATTAAACAAAGGCTGGGAGGAGAGGTGGAGTGTCACAACTGTAGAATATGGGCTTTGTGGAGAGCATTGAGGCCCCAGATATGTATATCTTCAGTAAGCGACTGATTCTTGAGGAAATTTAGCACAGAATTGCTGATTTGGAGACTGCACTTAAGACATAGTGGGGCATGAGGGTGGAGGATGTTACCAGATACAATGGCCCAGATCCTCTGATTTCTAGATAGGCACTGCAGCAAAGTAAGATGTATTACGGATCTTGCAGAAGTCCCAATGCACTGATGAGCCAAGATTTGGCCAGGAATTTTAAACTTCAGAGGCACAATTATCCAGTGTCTCGATTCTTCGATAGGCTCAACTCTGACTTAGAGTCAGAAATTTCCAAACTTGTGATTTACTTGCCTGGATAGTTATCCAGGAAAAAGGTTAGAGAGATTAAAACCTGCTCTATTTTCTCAGGTAACTGACCCGCCAATTCCCCCTCTGTTCCCCAGCTTGATCCTTTTGCTGACCCAGTCCTGAACTGAGCCAACCTCACCATCCAATTCTCCCTCCTCAACCTTCAAATATCCCTACTCCCTTCTCCTTACCTGCCATCTTGCATCACTTGCCCAGCTGCCATCCTATTATCAACCTCCCACCATAACCCTCACTCATCCACCAGCTTTGTTATCCTCCCCTCATCGACCTGTCAACCTATCGTGTTCATTCTGTTGACACCCTTATACCCTCACCCACTTATATGGCATCTTACTCCCTTGCCCACTTACCTTGCACACATACTTTCTCTTTGTAGCCTTTCAGTAAGGCTTTGGGTTATTTGAGCTCATTTCAGAATGCTGCAGCTAATGCTGTAGAAAGGGGACATGGTTTGGCTTTCCATGATGATCCTACATGACAAGGATTAAGCTGGATTGAGGCTATGCTCTGCATTTTTGAGGCTTCCAGCATCAGAAGGAGTTAGATATAGTTCTTAGGACGAAAGGGATCAAACGGTATGGGACAAAAGCAAGAACAGGGTTTGGATGATCAGCCAATTGAATGATGGAGCAGGTTCGAAGGGTCATATGCCCTACTACTGTTCCTATTTTATATCTTTGTATGGAATTTATGCTCAGAAATGTGAAGCACAGTCCAAAGAGAAGGTTTATGATGGTAACTGCTGCCCCTAGAAGATTTAAGCTTTTGATTCTATAATCAGTCACATGCCTTTGGTTATGAAGTAAAGCTGCAGTGGTTCTTCATCACAAAGAGAAGGCTATGAATATAAGACACAAGTTGCAAAGCAGAATTTTTGCTTTAAATGATAAGAAACTAGGAAATGTTGATATTCAGAAGAATCTGGGTGTTCATGAAAATGCATCACAGAAAGTTAGCATACAGATGCAGAAACGAAAGCAAACGAGGAGTGGCATAGTGGCTCAGTGGTTAGCACTACAGCCTCATGGCACCAGGGACATGGGTTCCATTCCATGCTTGGGTGACTGTCTGTGTGGAGTTTACACATTCTCCTTGTGTCTGTGTGGGTTTCCATTAGGTGCTCTGGTCTCTTCCTGCAGTCTGAAGATGTGCAGGTTAGGTGGGATCGGCTATGCTAAATTGCCCATGGTATCCAGGGATGTGCAGGCCAGGTGGGTTAGCCATGGGAAATGTGGGATTACAGGGATAGAGTGGGGGACTAGGTGTGAGTGGGATGCTCTTTGAAGGGTCAGTGCAGACACAATGGGCCAAATGGTCTCTTTCTGCACAGTGGGGATTCTATGATGTTCGACTGCTCTGTAAGTGATTTTTAGAGTATAAGAGTAAAGGTTATTTTGTTATTTGTACAGGAGGTGTTGGGTTTCATTGGCTGGGTCAACATTTAGTGCCAATCTTTAATTCATCCAGGGATGGGTAATAAATAATGGTCCAGACACCAAAGCCCACATCCTCAAAATAAAAGTCTCACTATAATTAGATGGAATCTTGGGCAAACCACACCCAGAGTATAGTGTATATTTTTTGTCTTCAAGCCTGAAAAAGAATGTAAAAACCAAAAGAACTGCAGAAGCTGTTAATCAGAAACAAAAGCAGAAAACGCTGGAAAAGCTCAACAGGTTTGGCAGCATCTGCAGGGAGAACTCAGAGTTAACGCTTTGGGTCCAGTGAACCTTCCTCAAAACATCCTGAAAAGGAATATACTTACTTACAGAAAAGAAGACTCACTTCACTGATTCCCAGCTGAGGACGATGGTCATTCAAAGGTAACTCAAAGGTGCTCATTCATAGCTAATTTTCCTCTGTTGTGTTGGTTTATACCTTTAGCACTGATTAATACCAACAGATGACAACTTGCTTAGACAAACTCCAGGCTGCATCTCAATGAGCGCATATTTAAAACCATGAGAATAAGCACAGTCATTTCATAATAATTCTTTGCAGTTATTTGTTCTCTTGAAGGAATCTCCATGTTGAGAGGTTTTCCATTTAATCTCAGCTACACTACCTTCCATGTGTTTCAGGGCACTGGATTATAGTGCCTGAATAAATCCAATTCGGTATTTATTAGATAGGGTTACACAATTTTTGCCAATGTTTCAGGAACATGTTCAGCGTTGTATGGTTTTTTTTTCAAAAGCAGGGAACATTTGCATTTATATAGTACATTTCATGACCTCAGGACATTTCAAAAAGCCTTACAGCCAAAATACAGTCAACTTTGCACAGCAGTAGCCAGTTTCAATACAGCAAACCCCCACAAACAGCAATGAAACAAACTACCCGATTATCTGTTAACCGATTAACCAGAACACTCTTTTTTCCTTTTGTTGATAGGATTTTTGGTTCAATGCCTAAAGACACGAGACACTCTGACATGTCAACATTCCCTCAGTACTGTATTGGAGTCTCAACCTGAATTTTTAGGCCCAATTCTCTCGAGTGGGAGTTTAACTGTTAGCTATTACCGAGCTAATAGTGCCACTACTGAGCGAAAGCTGACACCTGAAATGCAGATATTAATAGCCCTGAATACCGTGATCAGCACCTGCCACCTCCCCTCTCCCCAGTCACCCACCCCTGTCAACCATTGCTACTGTCTAATCACTTCTGTTTGAAAATTGTGGATTTAAGACTGCATCAAGGACCGCAAGTCTTGCTGAATTGCAGAAAAAGCAGGGCAGTAAAGGTTAAACTTTCACATTCATGCTCACAGCTCTGTTTGTTGTGAAACTAAGCTAACATTTTTTTTCCCAAATATGTTTGAGCTTGTGGAGAAGCAGATTTGTAAATTGGAACAGCTCACAGATTTTCTTTTCACCTGCAGGGCCTATTCTGTGGAATATAAAGTTAAGGCAGTAGGAGCCTTTATCTCAAGTGTTCACCTTGATCTATCAGCCCTTTATGAATTGCTCTGGCCTCCACCTCATGCCTGGAACACGCTTTGCAACCCTGTTATTTAAACAGCTCATCTTTGTAACTTCTCGTCTGGAACGCTGATTCTGATATTCTGTTCCTTGGAAAGACATCACTTGTTTAATGCATTTACTCAAATTATGAGGTACTGAAAATGTATTTGTCCATCATGCATGCACTTACAGATCTCAGCTTGTGGAGCTTTCAATTCTGCATCACACATTCCTTGTGCAATGAACTTTCTACTCCACCTTAAATAAACAGCCTCCAGTTTCTGCAGAATTAGATGTTGCCCTACCATAATTATCTGTAATTAAAGGCACTTCCGTAGAAATACAGTGGATACTCTAGTGGTCTTGTGACATTTAGTTCAATTCTGTACTGCACATGGTCATTCCCTTGAGCTCAGGTACAATGCAGGATTAGTAGCAGAAACTAATGCATTTTATTAACTTTTGGACCATGTTCTGTTAACTCAATTTACTCTTCCTGCACAAAGCACCATGTGTTAGTCTGCAAGCATTTACTTTACTTTGGACAGAATAATGAAAGCAAAGTATTGCCAAAGCTAGAGATCTGAAGTGGAAAGTGCTGGAGGAAGTAGGCAAGTCTGGCAGCTTTGGTGGAGAGAGAAACAGAGTAAATGGCCCAGATATTCCGATAAATGGCACAGTCAGATTGCCATTCCTCTTGTAATTTTCCTTCACATTCATAGTGAGATCCACATTACTAGCCAAGAAGTTTCATTCTGGCTGCTTCAGAAATGTTGAATGGAGATGAAACCAACACAGTTTGCCCGTGGTGCAGGGTAATTAGATTAAGTCAAATCATACCCCTTTTGAAGCAGTCAGTATGCCATGATATGAGATTTAAATGTCCAGCTGCAGAGCCACACACTTTGACAGCTTCTATGGAAAGGATAAGTATATGAAGTCAGTGTGGTGTTAGGGTAGCAGTTAGTTAAGTGGTTAGGTCGCCAGGTGGATGAAATGCCAGGTAAGTGATGTAGTGCTTAAGATAAGTAAGGGAGTGGGTAGGTCCAGCAGGACTAGAGGGTGGGTGGTGTTGAAAGTATTGGATTTGGGTCTACTTATAAATTATAGAAAGACCACCAGATCGGCAGAAATTCAAACGAGGAAAAGTTTACTATATATCTTTACGGCTATAGTTGGACCAAGACAGCACCTTCATGTCATCTGACCTGCTCTCTTAAAGGGACAGCATGCACACCCAAATACACATGCAACAAGGGGGATGACAGGGTTGATGTCAACGGGTTGGGGTGGGGGTTTGGCATTGGGCCAGCAAGCAGGAGCAGAGGGGTAGGGTTGTAGGGACTTTTGGGCAATGGGGGTGGAATACATGGGGGCTCAGGGGAGGGAGAATCGAGTTAGTGGACAGGTGGGGGAGTGGCCAGCAGCAAGGGGTGTGTCAGGGCAGATGAGGGATGTTTATTGACCAGTGGTGTGGTGTTGGGGCTGGCCGATGAAGTGTCTCAAGACTGATGAGGGTGATGTGATGTCAGGACCATTGAGATTTAAGGTGTTTAGAGTCAGGATCTCATGAAGTCTGTTGGGAGGGTTGACTAGGTGTTTAATTCTCTCGCCTTTGCTCGTTAATTATTGGCATAACAAAAACAGGACCCTCTGAATTCTCCATTGTTAAGGTTTTTTAGGCAGCTTCAGATGTTAAGGATTGCCTCAGAATCTTCAATTCCAATTACAATTCCTGATACTGAGATTCCATAGGACCATTGCTTATAATTCCACTCTGCACTGTTGGAACAACCATCCAGACATCGGAATATCTGGGCCAAAATTTCACATCCAAGATGTCACTTCTTCAGCAAGAGGAGCCATGTCAAACTAAAATGTTAATTGTGGGTGAAATTTTCCAATCTCGTCAGTGGACAATCGTGAGAAAATTGAGAAAGTATGGTAATAATGGAAAAATTCTATTCTTGGCTTTGAGAAAACATTTTCCAATTTGCCTCTTAAGGTTTAAATGGTGAGTACTGAATCTTGCTGATGAGGGGTGACAATATTATTTCCATGTATTTGCATCTCATTATTAGCTAATATCATTTCTTTATGGCTCCCAGTTATTAGCTCCTTCACTGATGGGCGTAAACCAATCAGTGCCAACTGCTTCCACGAAAGTCACAGCAGTTGCCTAGTGGCAGCAGTTTGCTACTTGCTCTCTGGGCATTTTTAAATTCACTTGTGGAATGTGGGCATCACTGGTTATTGCCCATCACTGCTTGTCCTTGAGAAGGTGATGGTGAGTTGCCTTCTTGAACAGCTTCAATGCATGCATGCACCTCATAGACAACGGACAGGCTTTGGGGAGTCAGGAAGTGAGTTACTCACTGCAGTATTCCTAGCATCTGACCTGCTTTTGTAGCCACTGTATTTGTACGGTGAGTCCAGTTAAATTTCTGGTCGATGGTAACCCTGAGGATGTTGATAAGTGGGGGATTCAGTGATGGTAATGCCATTGAATGTCAAGGGGCAATAGTTAGATTGCCTCTTATTGGTGATGGTCATTACCTAGCATTCACGTGGCAAAAGTGTTACATGCCAATGTTCAGCCCAAGCCACATTGGGTTGATTGTCCAGATCTTGTTGCATTTGGACATAAAGTCTCCATCACAATATCTTGCTTAATCCCTGGAAACTGTCCTCTTCCACACTTTGCCCCTGCACATGGGCCTCACAATATCACCAGTTTCACTCCATTATCAAGACTGTTGTTGGGCATCTCTCTCCCACCTTGAAGACAACACATTAGAGCACAGGAACTAATGCTACTGTCAGGTCGGCTTTGTGAGCAGAGACATGGCATGTATCTCATGTCCTATGTCCATTTCCGGTCTCTGTTATAGGAAGGATATTATTAAGCGGCACAGGGTTCAGAAGAGGTTTATCAGGATGTTGTTGGGTATGGAAGGTTTAAGTTATAAAGAAAGGCTTGATAGGCTGAGACTTCTTTCACTGGAGTGTAGGAGATTGAGAATTGACCTTATAGAGGTTTATAATATCACAAGGGGTATAGACAGGGTTAATGGTAGGTGCCTTTTCCCTAGGATGGGGGATTTCAAGACAAGGGGTCATATTTTAAGGTGAAATGAGAAAGATTTAAAAAAGACATAAGGAACAAATTTTTTACACAGAGGGTGATGCAAAATAACTTACCTAGTCCCGGAGATTTATCTACCTTTATGCATTTTAAAACTTACATCACCTTCTCTTCTGTAATATGGAATCTTTTCAAGAAATCACTGTTTATTTCCCCACGTTCCCTCGCTTCCATGTCTTTCTGCGTGGTGAACAGTGATGAGAAATATTCAATTAGGAACTCACCCATCTCCTATGGTTCTGCACATACACAGTCTTGTTGGTCTTTAAGTAGCCCTATGGTACAAAAGTGACTTCAGTTTTCAGCATGAGGTACTGAAGGCCTACTATCTCCATTTTGTAAGCGCATTAATTGCATAACAGGTTTTCTGAAGAACTGGGAGGGAAATATTATTGGGAGAGAGGGAAAATTCAACACAATTCCAGGAAGGATTTTAGAAATACAGGTTTCCCCAATATCCTTGTCTCACCACAAGAATTGCATCCTATCTTTAAATGACACTTCCTTAATCCTGTTGAATTAATGCTGGTTGGAAATGTTGAGGCAATATAATGCCAACCACCCTCCTTACAAATAATAATGATCATAACTTCTTACTTCTGTGCAAATAAAATGTTCTTATTAACTGTGATATCTTACTGTAGTTTCTCCTGTTCAAGCCCGTTTTATTGTTTTCTTGACTTTTGATCTCATGGAAGAATTTCTGACAAGCTCTGTCAACATTTCAATGATTTTTATTCATTACAGGTATTTCACAAATCAAAGAGCGAGATTCAAGGAGGACCTCAGGTAAATGAACAGCCATCAGTGTCACACATTGTACTGTAAAGAAATTATTTCCATGCTAAGTATTGTTATGAGTCAGTTGTGGATATCTTGACATATTTGTCAATAAAGATGATTTGAGCTAATGACATTCCAGGAGTGTTGTAATGTTGTCATATCTCCATTTGTAAGGAACTTCAGACAGTTACTGACCTCTTGAGCAAGGTCACTTTGGCACACTACAGCAATTTTGATTAAACAGTTAACGGCAAAGGAGGGAATTCTGTGGGATTCTAAGTCACTCGGCAATTTTTCACAAGGTCAGAATGAACTAATTTGGGTGAACCAAAGTCATTTGGGTACAGTTGCACAACCAAGGATAAATAAATTGCTTTTCACCAAAAAATTACAATGGGAATTGTCTTGTCAGTTTCATCTATGCTTCATTAACCATTGCTCCTATGACAAGGACAGGTATGAATCCGTCATGCTACAAACTGACTTGGAAGGGGAACTCCATTGCTCCCAGCACGCACGATGTAAAATGATACAGGAGAGCATTCTGAGGTCAGCAACTGTTAAAGAGCAGTTGACTGCCTTAAGTCTATTACACAATAGGACTATAAAACAGCCAGAGTGTTCAATTGCAACACTGTGTCAGCCAATAACTTGGAGGGAACAGGGCTCCCAGAAGCCTATCTTTTTCCAACATACTATGCCTATATATACTTAACCAGTGCAAGACTGCACAAGAGGCTATTTCAAAAGAGTTTCTACAATATAGCAAAAATAAATCATGACAAACTATGAGAACTTTTAAATAAACAGATTATTTTGCTACTCAATGCAACATGTAGAGTCACTTACATAAGACATGTATTATTTCTCCGGCAAAATGTAGACAAGGAGGACAATTACTTATGGTTGATGTGCATTAAATCAATCCCAGTGATTTACAGCAGTGTTATCATTGTGTGTGATTCTCAGAGGAATTATACAATCGTCTCCATTTTGGTCAAGAATAATAGCGTCACTATACTCACCAGACAAGGCTACAGTCACTGCCTTCTCTTCACTATGGACGTGCAGTCCCTTTACACATCCATTCCCCATTAGGATGGTCTTCAGGCTCTCTGCTTCTTCCTGGAAGAAAGGCCTGAAATGTCCCCACCCACTACCACCCTCTTCCACCTGGCTGAGCTAGCTTTCACTGTGAACAACTTCTCCTTTAACTCCTTTAACTTTCTTCAGGTCAAAGGGGTGGCCATGGGTGCCCGCACTTGTGTCAGTTGTGCCTGTCTCTTTATGGGAAATATGGAGCATTTCTTGTTCCAATCCTACTCTGGCACCCATGCACAACTCTTTCTCCGGTACATTGATTTTCTCTCTCGACTGGAATTGGGAATATTTATCAATTTTGCTTCCAATTGGCACTCTCTTCTTACACAGAACGCTGTTCCCCTTACATTGGTATTCTTGTGAATGCCATGATGAGTGATAAATAAATACCATTCTGCATTCTTTCATCCGCTTTCACTAACTTCTCAGGAGTACAAACGTGTTGCTTTAAGCAGCAATCTGTTCTTTGCTGTAATATGAATAACCAGGATTTTACATTGCCATGATGGACCATATCTACCAGCTGAAGAGGTGATTTAAACCATGTTTTGTTGTTGCCTCGGCCTTGTTTGAGTTGGTGTTGTAGATTGATATCTGTATAAGAGTACACAAGTCTTATGACAACTGTACAATGTGCTGATGAGAACACATGTGGAATACAGTGAGCAGTTTTGGTCCCCTTATTTAAGGAAATATATCATTTCATTGGAGGCAGTACAGAAAAGGTTCACTAGGATGATCCCTGATATGAAAGGATTGTCTTATGAGCAAAGGTTAAGCAGGTTGGAACTCTACTCACTAAAGTTTAGAAGAATGAGAGGTGATCTCATTGAAACACATAGAATTCTTAAGGAGCTTGACAGGGTAAACGCTAAGAGAATGTTTCCCTCTCATGGGAGAGTCTAGGAGCAGAAAGCATAGTCTCAGGATACAGAGATGGCTTTTAAGAATGAAATGAAGAGGAATTTCTTCTCTCAAAGAGTTGTGAGTCTTTGGAACTCCTTGCCAAGAGAGATGTGGGGGCAGACTCCTTGTGTATATTTAAGTTTGACATGGATAGATTCTTGATTAGTAGGGGAATCAGGGGTTATGGGGCAAAGGTAGGAAAGTTGGCATGAGGAATGTCAAATCAGCCATGATCCTATTGCATGACAGAGCAGGCTCGAGGGGCTGAACAGCCTACTCTTGTTCCTATATTTTCTATTATTAATGCTTTTTATTATTTTTAAACAGTTAACAATTTAATAATGAGTACTACTGACAAAATACACTATTTGTTGAAAGTTTTCATCTTAGACTCATCAGGACATTCACAAAAACATCAAAGTAAAGGGAAACAACCTCTTACACTGCATGTGAAGAAAATGTTAACTGCTTAGTAAATGGACTCTGTTTGGTGGGAGCATTGTAACTGACCTTAATGAGAATGACCCAAGTTCCTTTGCCAACCAATTGGCACTCTCTTCTTATACAAAACGCTGTTCCCCTTACTTTGGTATTCTTGTGAATGCCTTGATGAGTGATAAATAAAAAAAATGTTTGACAAAATGTGTTTTTTTTTTTCAACAATCCTCACATTCTATACAACCAAATGACAAAAACTAATTGTTGATCGATGAATCAAATTTGCCAAGGCACTAGCAAGAACTCCAAGACTCCTAATAGTTCCATGGAAAAGCTTACCTTAGTCTGACCAGGCAAATATTCTATATTCTATACTCCCTCGTTTGCCATCTCATGTCCTGGAGTAGACTATAAAACTTAAACCATTGTTCGGTAATGTCAGCACCACAGAAACTGTAGTGGCTCAGTGGACAGCACACGCATAGCTGGGTTAGAACATTATTTTTCACATCCCACTACAGAATCATATGTACAATAATAATCTGACTTCCGTGTCACTCAGAGAAATTCCAGCACTGTTTCCATTAATACCTCGCAGGTTAAGTTGATACCCCAGTTTGCTTGAAATGATTCCTGGTTCCATTTCAAAGAAGAGGAAGTGTATTTTCCCTGATATCCAATGTAGTATTACCCCTTGAACAACACATAAAAGAGATCACCTGGTCATTTATTCTTTTTGGTTTTGCGGGATTTTTCTGTGCAACAAAAATTACTGTTGTAATTGCCTGGGACATTTCCTACATTCCACCAGTGACTATATTGAAAGGACATCATTGGCCTGTCACATATTTGGGATGTCCTAAAGTAATGTAAAGTCTACATCTAACCCAACAGCACATTAACTCAACACATATCAGCAATTTGAGTGCCACACATCATGGTACCCCAAGATAATGTTCTTGGAATAATCTCTATAAATCTGTAAATGACATGCTTCTGAAAGTGTGTCAATTTGAGTCTCGAGACAATACCTCGCTGGACACTGAACAGCACCAGATTAGAATTTGTGTCTGGAAGTTGCTACAGACTATGGCCCAGATCTTCATGATGATTGAAAGACTTTGCTAAAGTGAAAATGGTGGAAGTTGAAAATTCACAAGTTCTCTCCCTGAACACAACAGCTCCCATTTTCACAGGATCAAGAATGGAGTCAGGTCAGACACTCTGCAGATATATTTTATGGAGGTGGCTGGCTGTTTAAATCCACTGAAATGAGATTTTGACATCCTTATAACATGGTATTCAAAGTGTGCACATTAGGCCTACTAGGAGCAGGTCTGAACCTTATGGATTCACCTGGATAGACCAGGGACTCTTTCGGAGAGATAATATACCTTTAGACATGGTCTGGGGACACCTTTGTGGGGAGCTAGTCAGGATTTCTTTGGGAGTGTTAAAAGTGTATATGCATGTGTCTAAAATGTGCATAAACCTACTGGAACTGTCACACTGTCAAAATATGTTAATAGGTGTCACATTTGACAAAAAACTGTCAAACTGGCCAAGGCACCTGTCAAAACTTTTTAAGTCAATCGTTTGAGACATGCATCGCTGGCTGGCCAGCATTTATTGCCCATCTCTAGTTGCCCTTGAGAAGGCGGTGGATAGTGCCTTCTTGAACTGCTGCAATCTATGTGCTGTATGTACACACACAATGCTCTCTAAGGGAGGGCATTCCAGGATTTCGACCCAACAAAAGTGAAGGACTGGTGATATATTTCCAACTCAGGAATGCTGAGTGGCTTGGAGGGGAATTTGCAGGCAATGGTGTTCCCATGTATCTGCTGCTGTTGTCCTTCTGGATGGGTGTTTGAAATCTCCAGGTCATTAAATCTTTGAAAAATAACTTCTGGTAAGCTTTAAAAAGACTTTTTAAAAAAAATTGACATTACCCTGCAGATCTTTTGTTACTTATTCATGCTGCAGGATGGATTTTGCAAGGACCATTCTCAGGTTGGGATGCCGCACATTTTGCAGTTTGATTGACATCTACATGTGAGTTTTGATTCTTTCGTGTGGTACTATGAATTCTAATGTGCCTTGTCTGTGATTGAAATGTTCGTTCTTAAAAAAAAGTTTTGAAGTGAAGGAATGTAAAAGAAATAAATGTATTTTTCTTTTAAGTAGATTTTTTTTCCCAAATACAGTGAAGTCCACAGTATACTGCACATTCCTGGATCACAGTCTAAGGATATGAGGTAGGCCATTTAGGACTTAAGTGAGAAGAAATTTCTTTACTCAGAGTGGTGAGTCTGCGGGATTCCCAGCCACAGAAAGCAGATGAAGTTAAAACTTTGAATGTTTTCTAGAGGAGTTGAATATAGTCCTTAGGGTTGAAGTAAACAAAGGTATGGGATGAAAGCAGGAACATGGTACTGAGTAGGATGGTCAGCTATGATTCCATTGAATGGTGAAACAGATTGAATGGGTTGAATGGCCTACTTCCGTTCCTATTTTCCAAGTTTCTAATACACTTACTTAAGACAACTCCAGAGCTGATGAGTTGCATTGTGGACTACTAAAGGAAGTAGCTACAGAGATAATGGATGCACTGGCAGTAATCTTCCGAGAATCATTAGAGTTTGGAAAACTCCCAGAGGACTGGAAAACTGCCAATGTAACACCCTTATCCAAAAATGAATTATAAAAAGGCAACTATAGGCTAGTTAGCTTAACGTCTGTAATTGGGAAAATGTTGAAGTCTATTATAAAGCATGCTAATGTCAGATCATTTAGAATTGCTTCAATAATCAAACAAAATCAGCATGGCTTCATGAAGAGGAAATCTTGCCTGACAAATTTATTAGAATTCTTTGAGGCGATAACAAGCAGGATAGATTGCAGGGAACTGGCAGGGGGCATTTTCAGGATGGCAACCGATAACTAATGGTGTGCCACAGGGTCAGTGTTGGAGCCATAGTTATTTACAATATACATGGATGACCGAGATGATGGAAGTAAATCTACAATTGCCAAGTTTGCAGACGGCAAAAAAAAGATAGATGGGAAGGCAAGTGTTGAGGATGTCTCAAGGAATCTGCAGAGGGATATAGACAGTCTACACGAGTGGGCAAAATTATGGCAGATTCAATACAATGTTGGAAAATGTGAGTTTATAAATTTTGTTAGGATGATTGGAGGAGCTGAATGCTATTTAAATGGTGAATGATTGCAGAGAGCTGTAGCATATAGAGGTATGGTGGTCCTCGAGCTTAAATCACAAATCAGTTGGCAGACAAGTTCAGCAGGTAATAGAGAAAGCAAATGGAATGTTGGTCTTTATTTCAAAGAGAATGAAGTATAAAAGTAGAGAAGTCTTGCTAAAACTATACAAGACACTAATCGGACTGCATCTAGCATACTGTGAACAGTTTTGGTCCCCTTATCCAAGGAAAATTTATTGGCTTTAGAGGCAGTTTAGAGATGCTTGAGTAGCTTGATCCCAGACACTGAGGGATTTTCATACAAGGAGTTGTTGAATATAGAACATAGAACATAGAACAGTACAGCACAGTACAGGCCCTTCAGCCCACGATGTTGTGCCGAACTTTTACCCTAATCCTAAGGTCTATCTAACCTCCACCCCTACCTTATACTATCATCCATATGTCTGTCTAATAGCCGCTTAAATGCCTCTAATAAGGCCGACTCCACTACCCTCTCCGGCAATGCATTCCATGCCCCGACCACTCTCTGAGTAAAGAACCTACCTCTGCCGTCTCCCCTATATCTACCTCCACTCACTTTAAAACTATGCCTCCTTGTAATAGCTACCTCCACCCTAGGAAAAAAGTCTCTGGCTGTCCACTCTATCTATATCTCTGATCATTTTGTACACCTCTATCAAGTCACCTCTCATCATTCGTCGTTCTAAAGAGAAAAACCCTAGATCTGTCAACCTTTCCTCGTAAGACCTACCCTCCATTCCAGGCAACGTCCTGGTAAATCTCCTCTGTACCTTTTCCAACACTTCCACATCTTTCCTGTAATGAGGCGACCAGAACTGGACACAATACTCCAGATGTGGCCGAACCAGGCTTTTGTGTAGCCGGAGCATAACTTCACGGCTCTTGAACTCAATCCCTCTATTAACGAAAGCTAACACACCATACGCCTTCTTAACAACTCTATCCACCTGGGTGGCAGCTTTCAGGGTACTGTGCACATGAACCCCAAGATCCCTCAGCTCCTCCACACTGCCAAGAATCTTTCTGTTAACCCTGTATTCTGCTTTCAAGTTTGTCCTTCCAAAATGAATCACCTCACACTTTTCAAGGTTAAACTCCATCTGCCACTTCTCAGCCCAGCTCTGCATCCATCAATGTCCCTTTGTAACCTAGATTAGGTTGGATATGTATTCTTTGGAGAATAGAAGTATGACGGGTCAACTTCTTGTAACGTGTGAAAATCTTGGGGAGGTTGACGATGTAGATGCTGAAAGGTTGTGGGAGCATTTTGGACCAAAGAGCAATATCTCAGAGTAGAGGCCATTCAGTTAAGACAAAGGTGAGGAGGAATTTCTTCTCTCAGAGAGTCGTGAATCTGTGGATTTCCTTTTCCTCAGAGTGGTATACAGACCATGTCATTAAGTATATTGGAGAGTGAGATAATCCAGTGGGTATGGGGAAAAGGCAGGGAAGTAGAGTTGAGGATGATCAGAACAGCTATGATCTCATTGAATGACAGAGCAAACTCGATGGGCTGAATGGCCCACTTTAGTTCCTATATCTTGTGGCCTCTTGGCTTGTTTCTTCTCATCTGTGAATGGTTTCTGATGTTTACCCATTGTGGATTGGTAAATTGGCGTGGTCGATGAAAGAGCAAAAATGGGTATGAAGTGGTACTGAGTTAGGATAGAGCCTATAAATGGTAATCAGAATTGTTACGAGTAGGTCAGGAGTATAAATCGTCTCCTTTTTTTACTTCCTGTCAGTTGGTCGCAAGAAATAGTTTTATTTCTTTTACAGCATGCAGCTGTCACAATTTAATTAAAACATAATTAACTAGATCAGAATGAAGAAGCCGAATTTCAAGATGTATAGGTTCCGGTGACTGGCTTCATTATGGTTTTTCCAGACTGTAGGATTTCTGAACAACTTTCAACGCAATGTGTGATTTCCAAAAAAAAGTGTGAGTCAACCAGGAGATACAGATCTGAGTTTCAATGACTTTCATAAAAATGCTAATTTTGGCTCCGACTGATCCTTCTATACTAATGATTTCATGAGCTTGGCTCAAACTGGTTAGGTGATCAGAGCAGCCATTTTATGCCAATATCTGTCATCCTTTCAAATGTCACTTTAGCACATGAAGTCTTAGGTATTGAAAATCAGAAGATGAAAGTCAAACGCCAACAGCCTATGTTTAGCATTATCATAGCAAGACTAGTTGGCTGGGGGCACAGGTTGCCATGGAGCTTATGAGAGCAATGGGGTGCTGGGTAGTTTGGAATTGTGTGGCATGAAGTATATGAAGGTGGAAGGTAGAGAGGAGGTTGACATTGAGGTTATGAGTTGGCACAAGCTGATAGCTGGCATAGAGTGGCATTGCATGTATGAGGTGGCATGGCAATAGGTAGAGGGGTATAGACTAGCAGAGGGGTTATGTGGTAGTATGGGTTAGCATAGATCAGGCATTGGAGATGCATATGGGATGGAGGGGAAGTGAGGCGGGGGAAGGTTTGGAGGGCTGTTGTTGGTTTCACTGACTTTTTTGTTAATCTTTCACAGAATCAGGCCCTTAGTCAGCACACTCCATGGTAATTTCAGAATACTGCTGCCTACCTCCCAGGAAACCCCACCACCCTGGAATTAAAATTCCACCACTTGGACCAGCCTTGCCTCAGTCAGATTTGTGGAGCCAGGAAGGGTCCATCCTGAGGAAGGGTTACTGGACCCAAAACGTTAACTCTGTTGTTTTCTTCACAGATTCTGCCAGGTCTGCTGAGCTTTTCCAGGAACTTTCTTTTTGGTCCTGTTGCTGTACTTCTGACCAAGACTCTAAATTCTGAAATGATAGTGGTTTTGCTCAAACCACCAAAGCACTAACGACAAGAAAAGCAAAATGATGGTCCTCGATAATAGCACTTGAGTACACATCTCGGTAAATCTGATATGATGAATGGTGAAAATGTGAATATCACTAGAAATTTACACCAAGTCCATCCTGAGCTGAATAAGGAAAGATTAGCTAACAATACCATGCATGAATAAAATAAATGTTCCTCAACTTTTTACTATGTGTTTCCTTGTTCATTCTACTCACATAAATCACCTTACACTTGCCTACAATAAACTTCATCTGCCACTTGTCTATCTATTTCACCCACTGGCTCATGTCTTCTTGAGCTTTATCATTATATTCCTCTCAGTTACAAGTTTTTCCAAGTCTCGTGTCACCGACAAGTTGTGAACTTGTATACTGTACATCAAAGTCTAGGGTGATAAATGGCATTTCTTAGCTACCCTTAATTGAAAAAAAACTGAATGCTTTGCTCAGCCATTTCAAAGGGCAGTTAAGAATCAATCACATTACTGTCAATCTAGAGTCACATTTGGATCAGACTGTTATGGATGGCAGAAGATTGTCGTCCCCAAAGGACATTAGTGAACCAGCAATGTGGTTGACTCTGAACTGCCCTCTGGGCAATTAGGGATGGGCAATAAATGCTGCCTAGCCAGCCATGCCCTTGTCCCATTAATAAATAATTTAAAAAAATAATAAGTTGGATTTTCACAGCAATCAATGAGAGTTGTCCTGGTTATTACTACTAGTTTGTATTCCAGATTTTATTAACTGAAGTTGAATTTCACCAGCTCTGAGATATAAATCATTATCAGATCATTAGCCTGGTCCTCTGGATTACTAGTCTAGTAAATACCTATAAAGTCATTGTTTCCCCCAATTCATAGCAAGGAAAGCAGTGTCGTAAGAGTCATAACATTGCACATCACAGGAGGAGACCATCTGCCCATTAAACTGATGCTGTTTTTTTTTAAATAAAGTGTTTTCTATTTTACAACTTAACTTTCGCCCTCTACACCTAATCCTAACTCGAGACCCTAACTCTAAGCCTAACACCAAAAAGGCTAGTTTGTCCTCATCAAATGCATGCACCTTTCAAAAGTTCTTATGGTATGCTATTATGCCATTATTTGAGGTATAATAATTTGTTCGAGATACTATCGATCCTCTACATGAAGAAATTTTTCTCATTTATGCTATAATTCTTTTGTTTTTTTTTTGTAAAGTTTTTGATCTTTGATTTTGGGAACACTTGCCAGAGAAAGTACTTTCTCCTCATTTATTTGCTCAATCCCTTCATTATTCTGAATACCTCTATTAGGTTCCCCGCACCTCCAACCTCTGCTGTATTAAGAGGATCAATGCAAGTATCTCCGAACTCTCCACACGACTGAACCCTGGTATCATTTCAGTAAACCTCTGCTGCACACTCTCCAGGACTTTGTTACCCTTTTTCAAATGTGTTGTCCAGAATGGCACACAACATTGTATTTGAGGCCTAACTATTGATTTGTAAATGTTTAGCATAACTTCCTTGTTCTAATATCCAATTTTCCTGTTACAAAGTGAATAATTCATGTGCCTTCTTAAGCGAGGACAAAATTAATTTATTATATGTCCCTTATCTGTAAGGAACAAGTGCCCAGAGAAGGTGAAACCAGCATTCAGGAAGAGAACAGAGAATTTGCATCTAGTTAAAAGGAACTTTTTTTAAAAAAATCAAGGACCTCTTATGTTGAATATAAAATGACTAGATCATATATTACTATGAAATTGCAGGGACTGATTTCCAATTCATAAAAGCTTCTTAAGTGTAATGACATCATTCAGATATTAGCCATCGGTGACAGATCTCTCGTTGGCTTTTAAACATTTGCAAGAAGGCTGGAGGACTTTATATTCACATGGGTCACCAGGTAAATGAGCTGTTAAACTCTCTTGACGCTTCCACATTCTTTAAGGATAAAGAAGTATAAGAAAGTGATAAGTTCTTCCTCTCAGCTTCTCTGCCAGGTTGAAGCTTCTTTAAAAAAATTGCCTCACTTTGTTTTAAAGATAGAAGCATGTTTTTTTAGGTCTTGTGTAAATCAGAGTCAGAGGAATTCAAGAGGGACCAAGTCTACCACAGAGCTCAGAGAATAGAAACTCTCAGGACTGAAAATGTATATGTTAAAGTACAGAGCACCAAACATAAACCAGTTGAGGGATTTATATGATGCAGCCAAGTTATCTGAACATATTACTTCAAATAGAATCACAGCCAGAATAGGTTTTCAATCTCACTCCTCATCTTCTGAAGATATTGCCTCCTGTTAGATTGTTCATCAAAGGCCTGTTCTCTACTAAATGGACATTCTACATTCATGCTCCATATACCTTGCCCATCCAAAATTCTACAGTTTACATTGAAACTAAGTCCCATTCACCAAATACCTTGTGTTCACTCACCTACATGAGCTTCTGGTACAGCAAGTCTTCAATTGTAAACTTGTCATCCTTGTGTTCCTATCCCCAGCATTGTCCTTGCCTTTCTTGATCTCTGAGACTTCCTCAGGCTCTGCAGTCTTCATAAATCTCTGCAATTTCTAATTTTGGCCTCTTGTACTTCTTGGATTTCCATTGTTCCATTTTTTTTAATAAATCCATGCTTGGGCCCTAAGATCTGGAACGTCTCCACCTGCCTACCTGGACTGGAAGTACAGCAGGGAATGATACACAGACAATCAGATAAGAAGAAACAAGCCAGTCTGGAACACAAAGCATATACAGTCAAGTTAAGCCAAAAGCGAAGGTGGCAAGGAGAGATTTAATTTATTGTAGGAGTCTTGTGAGTAAGGCAGATGAGTTGAGAGTGTCGAATAACAAATGAGAACTTGGCTATCATGGAGACATAGTTGATGGAGTGGCAGGACTGACAGATCAAATTCTAGGGCATAGAATCCTCAGGCAAGGATGGGTACAGGTCACAGAAAAGAAGATGGTGTCACAATATTGATCAAGGAGTCAATGACTGCAACAAAAAAGATGATGACTCAGGAGGTTCCTCAAATGAGGCCATATGGGTAGAACTTATAAACTGAAATAGGACAATCACATTGTTGGGAGCATACTATAGACCCTAAAACTTTCAGGGAGAGGGAGAAATGCTAATATCTAGGCAAACCTGAGGGATGTATAGAAATAGTGCAGTACTCATAGTTACTGATTTTAACATCCCCAATATTCACTGAGATAGACAAAATATGAAAGGTTGAGAGGGAGAAGAATTTTTTTAAGTGTATCCTGGAGAACATTTAAAGCTAGCACATAGTACAAGATTGATGTCCTAAAAGGATAATGCTAGACCTAATTTTAGTGAACAAAGCTGGGCAAATGATAAAAGTGCCAGTGGAGAAGCATCACAGTGTTTGCGACCAATTCACAGTAAGTGTAAAGGTAATTATGGAAAAGAACAAAGATGGGCTGGCAGTAAAAGTTTGGAATTGGGGAAGGCTGATTTTAATATGATAAAACAGGATCTGGCCAAAGTAGAATGGGAGCAGCTGCTTGTGGGAAAATCTCCATCAGAACAGTGTGAGCCATTTTAATGAAATGTAATAATGAAAATGAGACTTAATGTCTCAGAAGGATCCTCCAATCACAGTTTGATTGGTAGTTTCAGCCAAGAGATTACTGAAGGATTAGTAGACCTCTATATAGAATAGAATAGAATACAATTTCTACAGTGTGGAAACAGGCCCTTCAGTCCAACAAGTCCACACCGAACCTCAGAGCATCCCACCCAGACCCATCCCCCTAATCTACACCTCCCTGAACGCTATGGGCAATTTAGCATGGCCAATCCACCTACCCTGCACATCTTTGGACTGTAATTCATGGGTTTATTAATTACATTTCCTCCTCCCCCAATTTGTTTTCGGTTGTATGAACATTAGAGTGCGGATGACAATGTACCAGTATGCTGATTGGTGGCATGGGACCTCCAAGTGACTGTGCAATTTGCAGCCTGAAAGGAACATTGTTTATAAGTATACGTACGTTTGTTTTCTAAGAATTACTGAATTGGCAGATAAGCATTTTTTGCATGGGTTTTCATGAATGGGGTCTTTTTGTAATACAGTCAAATCTCTAATATTTAGAACTATATTTTGTTTCATCTCAATACTCAGCCTGTGGCTGATTCAATTTCCATCTGGTCCAACTCTATTCTTTGTCCTCCTCTCAGACTGAAGATCTTACCATTTGGATGAGTTCCTCTTCTGGCAGATACAATATACCTGAGGAGTTTCTCAACTGCTGCTACCTGGCATGGGAACAAAAACTCAGGCTGGTCCATGTTACTGATCAAAAGCAGTTGCTAGGATCAGGTGGGGAGTGGCACGTTCAGTCTAAACAATGATAGAGTACAGGCAGGTGAGACAAATTGGGGACTGGGGCTTGAAATCGAGTATACCAACAGTACCCTTGTGGCGCAGTGTTAGAGCCCCTGCACTGGACCACAAGATCTGGGTTCAAATCCCACCTGCTCCAGATGTCTGTAGTAACACCTCTGAGCACGTTGATTAGAAAAATAGGTTACAGTTGAAACAAATGAAAACGAAGTACAGGAGGTAATGTGAAACCTACACAGACTAGTGTTGGTGATGTGAATGGAATGTGCTGAGCAACCAGATGGAGAGAGAAATGAGTCTGTGCTCCAGGCAAGTGAACTGGAGACTTGAAACTGTAGAGAAAGAGGGGAAATGTGAATTTGATCATTTATTGTCATGTGTATTCAATACAAAATATCCACATTAACTTAGAATAAAATAAAAAATGATAACATAAAGAGAGTCCAACTTTTCCTTCTCCATTGCTACAGCCCTGCTCCAGGTTTCCCAGCCCTCACCAAGCCCCTGTTGCCAGAGTCCCGTTCCATGTTTTCCCAGCCCACGCCATGCTGCTGCCCTGGTCCGGGCTTCCCAGTCCAAAACATGTCATCAGCAGGGGCCACCCCATGCAGAAATGGGCGTCCCGCTCTAGGCTTCACAGGCCAGCTGACTCCATAGCCACACTGCATCTGAAGATGCCACTGCTGCTCCAGAGCCCATTGAAGTCACCTTCTTACCGAAGAGCTCTCGAGGATGCTGGCGGCTGGCACCTTGTCTGTGTACATCCACCCAGGGGGTACCAGGCACTGGCAACATGTCTGCACAGAAAGGGACTCGTGATGGGGGTAGGAGGGGAAACGGTCCCGCTGCTGCGGGAGTACAACAACTGCCACAAAGGGATAGTAGGAACTGCCGATGCTGGAGTCTGAGATAACAAGGTGTGGAGCTGGATGAACACAGCAAGCCAGGCAGCATCAGAGGGATCTGAAGAAGGGTCATTTTCTGAAGAAGGGTCCAGACCCGAAACGTTAGCTTTCCTGCTCCTCTGATGCTGCCTGGCCTGCTGTGTTCCTCCAGTTCCACACCGTGTTAACTGCCATAAAGGGTTGTTATTTGCCTCTCTCTCCTTCATTTCAGTTCTGTACCCATGACGATGGAGGTGAAGAGTTTGAGTGGCCTCTTTCTCCTACGATCCAGGCTCTCTCCCTGGTCACTGCCATTGCCATGGAGTTAGTAACCTACAGTTGAGTGGCACTTTAATTCAGTTTCCTTAATTCATTCATAAACACGAGCATCTCTGGCCAAGCCAACATGTATTGCTGATCCCTAAATGCTCCGGAGGACAGTTAAGAGCCAACAACATTGCTGTGGGATAACAAGGTGTAGAGCTGGATGAACACAGCAGGTCAAGCAGCATTAGAGGAGCAGGAAGGCTGACGTTTCGGGCCTAGACCCTTCTTCAGAAATGGCTGATGTTTCGGGCCTAGACCCTTCTTCAGAAATAGCTGTGGGTCTGGAGTCACATGTTGGCCAGACCAGGTAAGGATGGCAGATTTCCTTCCCTAAAGGACATTAGTGGACCAGACGTTTTTTTTACTCTGACAATCAACAATGGATTCACGGTCAACATTAGACTCTTAATTCCACATTTTTATTGAATTCACTTCACTGAATGCACTAAGAGGAAGCTAGCTCAGACTGAGCATTTGGGAAAAGAACAGAATGTGGGCTTTGAAATAGAGAGTGAGGTAACATGAACACACAGAAGGGTGGATAAAATGGTTTATGAGAACATATGAGAGGTAGAGCCAATAAAGTATTTGCGGCAGAAAAAGAAAGAGGAGGCCATTCATTGCCCAATCAGAGAGATGTAAACTAGGGTGCAGGAGAACTCAGCAATGAGAGTAATACTCATTAATCAGATGATATGGAACCCAATGGAAACTAACTTTGACAGTTGTAACCAAAATCGATATCGCCCCTTTTGCAGTCAAAAATACCCCTTAAAAATATGAGTCAACCCATTGAAAAAATCCCCAAAATAAAAGCCAAGATGACAACTTATACTTTCCAGAGCATTGAACAGGGACTTGAATTTACAAATCTTTTCTCTGTAGACGGAACTAAATTTAAGAGGCAATGAACCAAAAACCTAAAACGTTTTGCATAAGAGTAGCAGCTATATGACAAAACCCAAGATTAAAGCAGAAAGAAAGTCAGTGAAAAAGTAGCCCTGTGGCTTACAACATGTCCAAAGAAAGGTTTATGAATACGTTTTGTGATTTTTTAAAGCTTCATTTTTAAGCTGATCTAGTTCTTTTGCAGGTGATGGTTATATTTCATGCAACGTGTTTAATGGCTGTTTATTCTGAACTGAATACAACTAAAAAGCAAAGATCACATATATGATTTTGGTGAGGTGCATTTCTGCGGTATCCTTGTAAATGCAAATCTATAAACAGATTGGTCTTTGCAACTCAGTCACTGATTTTACAATCCATTATGTTTTCATCTGCATGAACTTCCTTCAGATGTAAAGCAAATTGACCACAATGCTAAATAATGGGCCAATTGATTTGCTCTACTGGTGGTGACTCCCTTTGCTTTAGGGCTAAATTGTCATGTGGCTGGAGAGAAAAAAACATGAATGCTCAAAGACGTTTAACACATTTTGCTGCAGCAATTTGATTGGTTACTTATTGTGGCAGCTGTCGACTTTTCCTGACTTGTATTTTAGCAATGGTGGCAATAATATTTCTTTTTTTAACCAGTAATTCTCTTTAAAATGCTCTTTAACCTGTTCCATAAGACCATAAGACCATAGGAGCAAAAATTAGGTCATTTGGCCAAGTGAGTTTGCTCTGACATGGCTGATAAGTTTTTCAACTCCATTCTTCTCCTTTCTCCCTGTAACCTTTGATCTGCTTGACAATCAAGAACCTATCAATCTCCATCCTAAATATACTCAATGATCTGGCCTCCACAGCCTTCTGTGGCAACTAATTCCATAGATTCACCACTATCTAGCTAAAGAAGTTTCTCCTTATCTCCGTTCTTAAGGGTCTTCCCTTTACTCTAAAGTTGTGCCCTGGGGTCCTAGACTCTCCTACTAATGGAAACATCTTCCCAAACATCCATTCTGTCCAGGCTGTTCAGTAGTCTGTAAGTTTCAATTAGATCCCCCCTCATCCTTCTAAATTCCATTGAGTATAGACCCAGAGTTCTCAAATGTTCCTCATTTGTTAAGCCTTTCAATCCTGAGATCATTCTTGTGAACCACCTCTGCACTTGTTCCAGGCCCAGTATATCTTTCCTGAGGATGCTCCCCATTGCTTACCCTTCGATGCTCCCCATAGCATTTGACCATGTGGAGCATCTCAGCCGAGTTCTTAAAGACGCGGAACTTAAAGCCTCAACTTTGAAGTTACAACAGATGTATTGCATGGTACACACTGTATGTACAACTCAGACAGTCGTTTAGCAGTCACTTCAAATTATCTTCTCCAATTGACAGTTAGAGAGTGGCTGCAGATTCAGTTCAGTCAAGCTTACATTCCTAATGCATGGAGCTTGCTCTAAAGTGCAACAGGGAAGTGTGATGTGACAGCATATATCATTTTATAAATGGAGGATTCTGTGTAGTGACAGGGCATTGGAAGGAGGCAATTTGATTACATTGTCAATTGAAAAAGTAGCACAATCCCTTCTTGTTGAGCTGGGACTGTTTGGACCATTAACTCCAAGGGGTAAACACAGAGACTTGTGTGTGAGTGATTACATCGGCATTGAAACTTGTCTGGAGAGTAGCAAATATTACTTCAATATGAACTGGGCTCTTTCGTGAGAGACCTTTCCACTCCCACATCTACAGTTCATGAAACTATCAATAATTTGTAGTCCATCACTGACACCTTTCTGATTTCACTCCTCAATAATGATCAGGATTCAACCTTAATTAGAAACTGCCAGAAAAAGTTTGAATGTCAAGAAATGGTAGGTTGGTATGGGGGAAGAGGGAATAAAGTAAGGATTTTTAAAGTTGGTCCCATAACCTGGTTTTATCATATGCACTTGAAGGTTTGATGGAAACCTGTTAGAAAGGCAGTGAGCATTTTACTCACCAGAGACAGGAATGTAATTATGGATGGGTATACCAATGTATTGGCTCAAGTTGTATTCAGAAGAAATCTAATGAGATATTTCAAAATTGTTTTTAACTTCATTGCACATTTAACATTGAGCAGCATGGGTTTCGCAAGCTGCTGAAATTATAGGGAAACGGAGAGGGATTTGAGCTGCACTTCAGATATTTAAGCTTCTCATTGTTTCCGATGATCGAAGGTCAGTATTGCAAATTGTTACAGTTCCCTCAAGTAAATGTTTGGCAGAAAGTACTTTTATTTAATCCAATTTGGAGGTTTCCAAACTGACAAATCTGGATGGAGGCACAGTGAATGAGTTTGACTGCATATCAGAAGGAAAAGACCAGCATTATTCATAACAGAGACAACATGCTGAGGTAGTGGCAATATCTCAGAATCACAGACAGGACTCCAACTTGCCAAGGTTCACCCAATGAGCATTTCATTTAGTGCCATCCCTATTCTTTCCATAGCTTTTGGCTGTAGAACATTTTCGTAACCCAGCACATTACCCCTTTTTCTAGTAAAAGTAAAAAGCTATTTTGAATGCCTCAATTGAACTGCCTCCATCAGACTCTCAGAAAGTGCATTCCAGACCTGAAACAACAAGCACATGAAAACGTTTCCTCATTTAGCATTTCCTCCTTTTGCCAATCTCTTTAAATCAGTGTCCTCTCCATTGTGATCATTTCATGAATGGGAACAGCTTCTTGCTATCAACTCTTGTCCAAATCTCTCATGATTTTGAATACTTCAGTCAAATCATCTCTCAATTTTCTCTCCTCCTGGGAAAAAAAATGCTCGTTTTTTTCCAATCTAACTTCATAACTAAAATTCCTCATTCCTGCAACCATTCCCACATCCTACATAACAATGAGCAATACTCTAGCTGAGAAGAAGTTAGTGCCTTATATAAGTTTCAGGCAATCTTCTTTTTCTTTCACTCTATGCCTCTATTCCTCAGCCTAGAATAATGCATGTTTAATTAACTGACCCTCATCCTGCTCTGCCACCATCGGGGATTTATCTGTTTGGACACCCAAGTACATCTACTCCTCTATCCTTGTAAGAATTATATCCATTGTTTTACACTGTCTCTCCTTTTTCTTTCTTTCTACCCAGAATGAATCACCTCAAATTTCAATTACAATCTTTCCAAGTTTCTTTTAAGCTGCAATTTTTTGAGATTCCATCCTGTGTCACAAAGGTCCAGGCCATTAGTGTATCAGGAAAGAAAAGGCTTCAAAACTGAAACCTGGGAGCTCATTACCAAGTACAAAATCCAGCTCCACCTCTTTTCTCATTGGTCTGGAAACATGCTGCTGTAGAACATTTCCTTGAACATAATCTAGGAACTCATGCCCTGTCCGTCCTCTACACTACTCCTATTCCAATCTATATTCGGATAATTAAAGCCCCTTGTTGTAATTACCCTTTAAGCCCTGCACCTCTCTGCAACTTCCTTTTAAATTTGTCTCTCTACATCCTTCCCATTAGTTGGTGGCCTATAAACAACACTAAACAAAGTGTTTCAGAGATAGTAGGAACTGCAGATGCTGGCGAATCTGAGATAACAAGGTGTAGAGCTGGATGAACACAGCAGGCCAAGCAGCATCAGAGGAGCAGGAAGGCTGACATTTCGGGCCTAGAATTTTCTGAAGAAGGGTCTAG
>NC_063350.1:49097799-49124337 GCF_021869965.1 Rhincodon typus | reverse complement strand
TAGGCCCGAAACTTCAGCCTTCCTGCTCCTCTGGTGCTGCTTGGCCTGCTGTGTTCATCCAGCTCTACACCTTGTTATCTCAGATTCTCCAGCATTTGCAGTTCCTTCTATCTTTGTCTCATCTGTGACGGTTCCAGTTGCACAGAAAAGAATATAGATCTGAAAGTGATAGTCCTTCTTTATGCCAACCTGAAGCTGCTCAATATTGACAGATACTGTTACTTGGAAAGGTACTGATTAATCAGGGATAGTCTGCATGGTTTTGTTTAGACAAAGTTATGTCTTATTCTTTTTTAAAAAAATGAATTAAGTTGGTATCAAGGAAGGTTGAGGGTTGTGCCATGGATATTGTCTACAAGGACTTTAGTAAGGCATTCGAGAAGGTCTTATGTGGCAAACTGGTCAGAATTGGGCGACACAGTGGCTTAGTGGTTAGCACTCCTACCTCACAGCGCCAGGGACCTAGGTTCAATTCCACCTTCGGGCAACTGTCTTTGTGGAGTTTACACATTCTCCCCATGTCTGTGTTGGTTTTCTCTGGATAGCCCGGTTTCCTTCCACAGTCCAAAGATGTGCAGGCTAAGTGGATTGGCTGTGCTAAATTGCCCATAGTGTAGATGGGTTACAGGGAAAGGGTAATGGGTCTGGGTGGATTGCTCTCAGGGCCGGTGTGGACTTGTTGGGCCAAAGGGCCTGTTTCCACACTGTAGGGATTGTATGAATACCTGGCAGGGTATTTTCCCCAATTACCTGCCACGTGCATCTACTGTGGGCTTTCTATCGACAGGAACAGCTTTACTAGTGGCTGAGATTCTTCTGTCTCTTGACTGCTTGGTTCTCTGCTACTGATTCAGAACTCTTATCCTGCTCCCAGTTTGCCACAGCTGCTTGCTTGTCAGCTAAAGACTTTTTTTTAATGTCTCTCCCTCTGATTTGCAGTTGAGGCTTCGTAGTAGATTTCCAACATTGAGGCTTATTTTAAAATTTGGCAGCTCTTCTCTGTGAAAGCTGATTCATTATGTCACAACTTTGCAGCTGCCTTGTTTTGTCTTCAGGCCGATGGGATGTAGGAATCTTATTCCTCTTCAATGATTCTGCAGGAGTCTAAGAAAAGTTTAAAACAACACTTATTTGCATGGAGTCATAGAGTCATACAGCATGGAAACAGACGCCTCAGTCCAACCAGTCCATGCCGACCATAATCCCAAACTAAACTAGACCCACCTACCTGCACTTGGCCTATATCCCTCCAAACATTTCTTATTCATGTACTTCTCCAAATGTTTTTTAAACATTGTAACTGTACCCAAATCTATCACTTTCTCTGGAAGTTCATTCCAAACATGTACCACTGCCTGTGTACAGAAATTGTCCTTTGAGTCTTTTTTAAATCTTTCTGCTCTCACCGCAAAATATACTCTCTAGTCTTGAAATCCCCGACCCTAGGGATAAGACACCTGCCATTCTATCTCTTCCAGTCATGATTCTGTAAACCTCTATAAGGTCAGCCCTCAACCTCCTATGCTCCAGTTAAAAAAATCTCAGCCTATTTTTATTACTCAAGCTCTTCATTCCTGGCAACTTCCTGGTAAATCTCTTCTTCAATACATGCTAACACTGTGTACAGTTAGCAATCTACACCAGCTCTGTCTCCTTCACCAGATAACTCTCCAGTTCCCTCCCTTCACCACGTGATATTATCATTGTATTATGGTCCCATGCTGTTGAACCATTACACCGCATTCCAAAATGACAATACCACAATAATTTAGCGTTCCCTCTGTACACACTTCCTCAGCACAGCTTGGGAGTACAAACCAGTCAACATGCTTAGGTCTCTGGGATGTGATTTAACCCTACAAGCTCTGACTAAGAGGTAAGAATAAGCCATGGTTAACAGAAGCAATCATTGAACTACAAGGGAAGCAGAACACCGGTCTGATTGAAATATAGTATTGTCATTTATACAAAAGGCTTATCACAGCCCAAACTTTTATTTAGATGAGATTCCTCCCCTGGAATAGTTATCACTCTAAATGTAACTGAGGAGAGCTTCTGAGTTTTTAAGAAAAAACTTCAAATGCCTCTGCCCTTTGCCCCTCTGACACTTGGTACCTTTTGGGTCTTCCCGATTCCTGCCTTATGAACTTTTTGTACTTCCCTATTACAATATCACATCAAAAATAATGTCTCAGTCATTAAAATGAAAACAAAACACTGTAGATGCTAGAAATCTGAAACTACAACAGAAAATGCTAGAAATGCTCAACAGGTCTGGCAGCATCTGTGGTGTCAGGAAGAGTGCTAATGTTTGAAACCATATCCTTTCATCTAATCGGCTCCTGCTTAATATTTTGATCCTGGCTATCATGGGGTGTCATGAGTGACATGCAGAGGGAGGACAACAAAGTTATTTCCTTTAAGAACAGGTGTACAGAACTCCTGAGCAGTGTTAACACTAGTGGCATTTACTCATAATCAGGCTTTAATGAAAAATATCCATTTGAACCTCTTGAGATTCTACAATGTATGCAGAATGCATTTAAATAGCACTTGTGTATTGGCTGCACAATTTTGATGTTTGTCGATGATGTGAATTTGGCAACTCAGTAAATAGTGATCATAATTGTAGCAGGCTTCAGGAGGACATAGACAGTGCTGAAATAAAACAAAGAACTGTGGATGCTGGAGATCTGAAACAGGATCAGAAGTAGCTGGAGAAAGTCAACAGATCTGGCAGCATCTGTGAGAAGAAAGCCAATGTTTTGAGTTGGGCAGGCCTTCTACAGAACTCACCAGAACAGTTTTGGTGAAGAGTTACCAGACTCAAAGCATTATCTCTGCTTTCTCCCTACAGACGCTGCCAGACCTGCTGAGTACAGACAGCGGTGAAATGGTTATAGATGTTGAAAGTTGTGATGTGATGCACATTTAACGAAACAGTATGGACAGATGGTAAAACCAAAACAGAAGTATTTTTAGCAGTTCCTACTATCTCTGATACTATTTTTGGGAAGTATTTGTATCCCACAGTTATCTGAACCCGCCACTAAAACCTAATCATAGAATCCCTACATGGCAGAAGCAGACCATTTGGGCCCATCAAGTCCACTCTCTGAAGTGCATCCTACCCAGACTCACCACCCCACCCCCGACCTGATCCCTGTAACCCTGCATTTCCCATGGCCAATCCACCTAACCTGCACATCTGTGGACCAGGGGAGGAAACTGAAGCACCCAGAGGAAACCCACGCAGACAGGGGGAGAATGTGCAAAGCCCACAAAGTCGCCTGAGGGTGAATGAAACCAGGATCCCTGGCACTTGGAGACAGCAGAGCTAACCACTGAGCCACCAGGATGTCCTCTAATTTATGCCTGGAAGGTCCATGGTCCTTGTAATGGGATGTAGCTGCACACACAACGGAAATATCAATGCCTTTCTTAATTGTCTGTGGAGTGAGGTCTGCTGAAGCATCCCAATGCTGTGTATTATTAAGCTCGAGCACAGCAAGAAACAAACTACAACAAAACATTGCCTATCTTAGTATAACAGGCAACATTTCATTCAGAAGGGCTCAGCTTTGAATTGAAAGTTAGACTGGCAGCCAGGCTTGATGATCACACTCTCAGCTCCGAGTCAGAAGATAGATTTAAAGACCTCATCCTAGTACATGAACACATAATTCAGACTGGCACTTCAATGCCGAACTGAAGGAGTGCTACACTGTCAGAGGTGGTAACTTCTAGTTGTGACATGAGTTGTGAGATTTCATCTCTCTTCTCAGGTGGATAGTAAAGGTACTAAGGCACCACTGCAAAGGAGAACAGGAACTTCCTCCTTGGTGTTGTGGCCAATATTTACCACTCGATCAATACTAGAGAGAGATTATCTATTCATTATCACACTGTTGTTGTGGGAGCTTATTCTGTACCAAATTGGCTTCCACATCAACTACATTATAACAGTGACTACAATTCAAGTTTACGTCATTGGTTGTAAAGTATTTTGTTGCTATTCAGAGGTTGTGACAGGTGCTATATAAATGTAAGTCTTTCTTTTGTTTTTGGTAAGGGAGGCAAGGGCTGATCTGAGAATGTAGACGCATAACTAAGACCTTTTAATATCTTTGTCTGAATATATTTTCTTTTCAACAGGCATTTTCTTAATTTGAGACCATCTGCTTGCTGCTGTCTGGAAACATGATTTTGTCTATCCAATGGCACTTAATCCTTTCCATGCTTCTTTTGTGTTCTTTCCTTTTCAGCACCTTGGCAACCGGAACATTTATATAAGCTACTGAATCTCTCAGGCAGCACTGTCTTCGCTGCCTGTAGTAACCTCAAGAACAATTTTTAATCAAGGGTGACCATAGCAATAACTACGTCTTGTGAAGGAGTTATTTCTGAAGCCGTTTGAAAATCCACACTCTATACAGCGTTGATGTTTAGCAGACAGCACTGTATTCAGACTGAACAATGCCATCAGGTTAATTCAGAACCTTGTGTCACCGCAACACAACATGTATAACTGAAGAAATGATGTTTATCTCGTTGTAAATATTTAAAAAAACAAAATTCACAAACCATCAGCCTAAGTGCTATATCCAAAGAAAATAAATTGGGCAATCACATTGAATAAAATTTAGATTTATCTTTAGGGAAATTTTTGCAACATTTGGAGTCAAATTTCATTAAACCACAAATATGAAACATGTATTGATTCATTTCAAATGGACAAAACTTGCCTGCAAATCATCAGTCATCTGACAGGGATTCATGTTTAACTATCATCATATTTAACTCTTCATACATTTAACAGCATAAGACAGATTTTTATTGCATCTATGATGCCTCTTATGTAGTAAGCTTTATTGGACTCTGCTGTGTTCTGGTAAGCAGCCAAGAATATCACAGTTTCAAAGCTGATGGATACTCCAAACTGCAGACAAAATGAACACATATCTTAGCGAAAGGTACCATAATAACAGGCTTTTGCAAGCTAAAGGATGGTGCGCAGACACAGTAGGATAGAAATTTGTTTTAGGTGGCTGGATAAGGTAGGAGTTATCACATCAGCTACCCAACACGTATCCAGGAAAATTTTAGGCTCAATTGTCTTCAGGTCACGTTAGATGGGGCCTATTTCAAGGTGCACTCTGTCTGCCTTGCTTGTGGCTCCATCCGTGCCCTGCAGCCAGCTACCTGAACCCAATCATTCTGTGTAAGAATGTAAGATTCTGTGCTTTTCCTGGGCAATGTGCTGGAAGTATTGCAAATTCAAGATAGAAGCTGAAAACAGAAGAAATACTGAATTAATCAGGCAGCATATGTCAAGTGAGAAAGAGTTACTGGCTTGGATTTTAGCTCAGAGTCATGTTCCAAGGGAGGAGGTGGGGGAAAATTGACTTGAGGTTTGAAAACCAGCCCTTATTTCCAGGTTTCCCTAATGTCCTTCAGTTTCCATCCATAAGCAGGCATTTTACCTTCTTTAACACCAATCGGTTTCCTGTCCACAACCAAACTGATGGAGATATTAGAAAGCTGTTGTGTGGGGATTCAGCTGATCTGGGAACAGTTGCAGTAGGAGAGAGAGGAGGTGTAGGAGACGTTATAGAACAGGGTCCTTTTTGGGGATGGAGGACAGGATGTTTCAAATATGCCACGGAATCTGATCACTGCGTAGGAAGAAGGTGGCCAGAGAACCGATCATGGTCAGAAGTATTTTCTTGGGTAAGCTTTTTAGCCCTCGATTAAACACAAATTCACTTCTAAGCCCACAAGCTGTGTTTTAAAGCACTTATTGAATCTGACATTTGTACTTCCTTGTAACTCATGGTCTCCTGAGGTCAGAAAAGAATGGCTGACAAGGGTGAGAACGGAATAATTATTGAAAAGAAAGTACGTAGCTTCTGTTAAAATATTAAACAAACAGCTTGTCTCCAACTGGTTAAGTTACCCTACCCTCACCCCACTTCCAATACAAGAAAGAAGTCTCCCATTTCAGATCATTTGAATATTAATCTGCTGCATTATAGCCGACCCACTGATAATAGGCTAATTTTCAGGTCTGTGATCTGAATACAATGTAAGTTGGTGATCATTTTTTATTTAAAAACTTGCACATTTTAGTTTGCTAGTAATTCATTGCTGCTAGCCTTGGAATTGTCATGAGCCGTTAGGAAATGGCTGATGCTTAACATCCCAAGGGTGATTTTGCAGTCCATCCTGCTGCTTAGAAAACCATCAGTAAATAATATGCACTGAAAATTCAGGCAGTTTCTCTACTTAATTTTCTGGATTGCAAACCTCCCTCTTTAGCTGACATGCCTATGTTTATCCAGTTAGTGAGACAGCTAGATATTAAGTGGTAGCTAAATGCTAAACAATAGATAACCAATACCCTGATGTTCTAAGTCATATTGGTTTTACCTGACACAAATCTTTTAATCCCCATTGATTTTAAGCTCATTAATTCATCTGTATTTCATGCCTTGAAAATTTAATTACTGAGCTGGAATCAGAACTTCTGCAAAACCAGTTGATTAAGGAGCTGCAATCGATAAGGTTACATAAATCTCCATACACACTACTTCAGAAGCAGATGAAATGTGTGAGAATTAACAAGGAGGAATGAAAAAAGAAATATTGTTGAAGTATTGTGACCTTTGTCATGTAAGAAATGCATCAGTCAATTGCTGCACTGCAAGCTCCCACAAGTAGATAATCTGTTTTAGGTGTGGTCTGAGGAATAAATTTTGATCGGAGCCAAGAGAGATTTCTACAGCTCACCTTCAAAATAGTGCGATAAGATGTTTTATATCTAAGTGAGAGAGCTGATGAAGCTCTCATTTAGCATTTTCCCTGAAATATGAGCATGTACCTTAGGCAGTGCTGCACTTCCTTAGCAATATCACAGTAGCGCATTGCGAATCTATGTTAATTGTAAGATTATTGTCACCATCTGCTCTTGGAATGGTGATAGTTCAATAACAGCAGGCATGACAAATAGAAAGAAACCAAATGGAAGTAATGAGCAGAAAAATCAGATAGTGGATGGTGGAGTGTGTGGTGACTCCTGTAGCACTTGGGTGCTGGTTCTAACAGGTCCAAATGTACAATGTAGTAATTTTTACTCAACTTCCAGGTTCACAGAAGTGTTGAACTTTCAGCACCAGACACTTCATGCTGTCTCTTGTCAGGTCACCATAGAATCCCAACAGTGTGAAAGCAGGTCATTCAGGTCATCAATGCCAACCCTCCAAAAAGCATTCCAACCAGACCCACCCCCCGCCCCCTTGGATTTCCAATAGCTAATCCACCCCTGGACTCTATGGGCAATTTACTATGGCCATTCCACCTAATCTGCACATCTTTGGACTGTGGGAGGAAACCAGAACACCCAGAAACAAAAAGAACACATAGACACAGGGAGAACATGCAAACTCCACACAGCCAAGAGCAGATGGTGACAATAATCTTACAATTAACATAGATTTGCAATGCGCTGCTGTGATATTGCTAAGGGAGTGCAGCACTGCCTAAGGTACATGCCCATATTTCAGGGAAAATGCTATATGAGAATCAAACCTGGGTCCCTGGTGCTGTGAGGCAGCAGTGCTAGCCAATGAGCCACTGTGCATCCCTAGACAACCACTTGGTTTAAAATTTGAAGCAGCTGCACCATATATGCTGACTATGATTCTCAACTGTGTTGAAACTGTCCAAACTCATGAATTCCAGCGTCTCAGGACAGGATGGAACAAAGTAAAGAACAGAAGTTAGAATAGAGAGATTGGAAAGGCCCAAAGGTTCTTTTAAATAAAGATAGCCAATGAGCTAATTAAAGGCCAGATTTAGTGCCACTTTGTTGTTGTTGCCAGCATTCTGCCATTAGTATAACCCCTCCCCCACAATAGCTGGTTTGTGATGTGGAGTGATGCCAACAGCATAGGTTCAATTCCCACCCCAGCTGGGGTTACCATGACTGACTCTCCTTCATAACCTCTCTCCTCACCTGAGATATGGTGACCCTCAGGTTAAACCATCACCAGTCATCTCTCTCTCTAATGAGAGAGCAGCCCTGTTCTGGTAAGACTCTGGTGACTTTACCTTTAACCTTTTTTGGCATAATAGGCCCTGCCACATGAAGAAGTTAGCACCGATATGAAGGCAGCTTTCCAATTGCTTCCTGGAAGGGAGGGTGATGGGAGAGGATGCCATCACATTCAGAGTCTCAAGGGACACGGTCAAAGCAGCAAAGGCTGCCCTCATAGTCCTGGTGTCCTTACTGGAGCCTGTCTGCCTGGCAGAGAAGATAATTCTAACTCCCCTAATGTGTCAAAATGGAGACAATGTTTCAACTCTCTCAGTAGCTGTGCTGAGCCATCAGCCTTCTGACAAGATCAGAAGTATGAGGAACAAGCGTACTGTCCATGAACGATGAAGAGGCTGCTGCCAGGACACTTGCTCCTGCACACCCACTGAGCACCTGACCCCTACATCCAATCCTGATATTAGGACTTACCATCACTACTTTTGTATGTGCTGCAGAACCAACCCTAACTAGCTAATGGGTGTGCTACAATGATGACTTGCATCCTCTTTTGTTCTCTCAGAACAAAGCCAGTAAATGATTTCAACATACCTTGGTCAGGAATTCCCCTTCCTCGACTGTCTCAAAGGGCCTGTTTGGTTAACAATAGTAGTGGAAGACCGCTGGTGTGTCTTAACAAGTTGAGGCACTTGTATTAACAAGATGTAGTTTATTGTAATGATAGCCATAGGTACAAGTTACAGGAGCTTGTTTGATATAACTAAAAGTATTAGATGACAATGAAGCCACATGCAACTCCAATTGGATCTTGAGGTAAACTCCTCTTTACTCCACCCAAGCATGCATGATGTCACAAGCTTATTTAGAGTTTAATGCAATTGCCAACATTAACCCTTTGAGAACATTATAATCTTCTCCATCCACAAAGAATATGTCCATTAACAGATTACTGAGAAAGAGACTATGGCCCAAGATCAAAGGGAGGTTGAGCAATGTTTCCAACAGTTCTTGTGTAGTCATCCCCAACATAATTAGAGTCTATAATGTTCTACCTCCATACTGCATGTTAGTAACTGTTTAGGCACAGGTAAACCACAAAGAATGCTGGGATTTGTTCTTTATAGCCTGACAACAGCATAACCTTTCTTCATGAGAACAACCAGAGCATTGTTTTCCCACTGGGTAAAGTCAATTGTCTCTTGTTTAAGATTTAGCTATTGTCATTGATATACATGGTTAAATCATACAATGCGTCCTTCAATCCACAAAATGAAAGCTACAACAATGGTGTCACTTGCTGTTGAATTACCATGAATTACTTCTTCTTTGTGTCCAAGGTAAGGAATATTTTCCAAAAACTTTCTTTAAATCACAGTAACACCATCTATTCTTTGAGAGATTAGGAAATGCAGAAATAAATTTGCTTTGCCAACTGCAAAGCCCTCTTTATCAACCTGTGAATATTATGTCCTGCAGATTCACCAGTAAATCAACCATGATCTGCTATGTCAATGTTGTTTCTGTTCTACAGTTTGCACAGAAATCATAGTAGCAAACGTTGGATCCACCCTGCATTGAAATGTTTGCTGAGTGTGATACATTGGCCATTAGAATTCTACATTACAAGATCCTTTGGCTTATGGCTCAGTCTCAGATGCATGTCAGCTCATTAGGATCAAGGTCCAAAATAGCATACAAAGACCTGGTCAGAGCTTCGCTAGAGGTAGTTCTGGGTGGTGGAGAATTTGAGTGTTTAGTCGTCACGTAACCTAATTCTGCTGTCTATTTTTTCCATAGAAATTCAAATTTATATCAAACCCTATAAGCTGCAGAACAGAGAGATTCTCTGTAGCTCTATTCCATACATGGGCCAGGTTCTCAGTGTGACAAAATCTCTATGTGTTTTGGAGCTTGCAATGGGATGTTCATTTCCAACTTTAATTCAATATTACAGTGCAGGTATGATGGAGAAATTAGCCTTCTTCTGCAATGTAATAATTCTGCAATTCTGAACTTACCTGAAAATTCCAGGTTAAAAGAAAGGTTGAATAGGGTAGGACTGTTTCCCCTAGAACAGAAGAGACTGAGGGATGATTTATAGACTCAAAGATGTTTATAGAACAGAAGGAGGTTACTTGGCTCATCATATCCATGCTGTTCAACAAAGACCTGACAACATTACTCTCATCCTCCAATTCTTTCTCATGGCCCTGAAGGCTGTGATGACGTTTAGTGAATATTTAAATACCACCTAAGTGTTATGGGAGTTCCTGACTCAACCACCCTATCAAACAATGAGTTCCAGTCACCCATCACCCTCTCCCACTCCCCTCTTAGGCTTCTAACTCATACCGTAAAGCTACTCCCCCAGTTACTAACCCCTCAACTAATGGAAAAGAGTTAATTGAGGTGTACAAAATATTGAGAGACTGGGATAGAGAGGGCACACCTGATCTATTTCGCCTAGAAGACAGGTCAATTGCCGGGATAGAAAGATTTAAGATGATTGGCAGAAGGACTAGATGAGACGTGAAGAAAAATGTAGAATGCTGTGTGTCTGGAATTTGCTGTGTAGTTTGGTGGTTGAGGTGGAACATCTCAACTCATTTAAAAGGGACCTAGATCTGCTCCTGAAGAGTTATAATCTGCAATACTACAGACCAGAAACTGGTAAGTAGGATTAGAATTGGTGGTTAGTTTATGCAGTCCAAACATTTATATGTAATGCTACATCTTCTATAGTTCTTAATATTTCACCTATCACTTGCTTGTTACCTGCTGAATCTGTTTTTCTATTTTGTTATTGAATGACTGTAACATATTTGTGAGATTTAATTGTGATTACTTAGCCTGTATAAGAATTGCTTGATGTACATCACAGTGCAACTAAGTCTTTGGGCTGGAAACATGCATCATAAATAACATATTGACTAGAATTTGAATAAGCATCATCATCTAGTTTATCGTCGTTTAACCCTTTTGCCAACTAGGAAATTGTGGTCATGTTTTCAAAACTGCTACTCGCTGCCTTTATTGGTCAGTGCATTGAGTACAGGAGTTGGGATGTCATATTGCAGTTGTACAGGACATGGGTTAAGTCACTTTTGGAATATTGCATTCAATACTGGTCTCCCTGCTATAGAAAAAATGTTGCAAAACTTGAAAGCTTTCAGAAAAGATTTACAAGTATGTTAACCGAAAGAACTGCAGACGCTGTAAATCAGGAACAAAAACAAAGTTGCTGGAAAAGCTCAGCAGGCCTGGCAGCATCTGTAAAGGAGAAAACGGAGTTAACGTTTCAGGTCCAGTGACCCTTCCTCAGAACTACTTTAAGTTCTGAGGAAGAGTCACCGGACCCGAAACGTTAACTCTGTTTTCTCCATCAGAAATGCTGCCAGACCTGCTGAGCTTTTCCAGCAACTTTGTTTTTGTTCATTATTTACAAGGATGTTGCCAGGCTTCGAGGGCTTGAGCCACAGGGAGAGACTGAATAGGCTGGGGTTATTTTCCCTGGAGCATCAGAAGCTGAGGGGTGACATTATAGAAATTTATAAAATCATGAGGGGCTTGGATAGGGTGAATAGTCAATGTATTTTCCCCAGCATAAGGGAGTCCACAACTAGAGGCCATTTTTTTAAGGTGAGAGGTGAAAGATTCAAAAGGGGCCTAAGGGAAAACTTTCTCACACAGAGGGTGGTGCGTGAATGGAATGAGCTACTAGAGGAAGTGGTGGAGCCTGGTACAATTACAACATTTAAAAGGCGTCTAGGTGGGTACATGAATAGGAAGGGTTTAGAGGGATATAGGCCAAATGTTGGCAAATGGGATTAGATTAATTGGGATATATGGTCAGCATGGACAAGTTGGGCTGAAAGATCTGTTTCTGTGCTGTACATCCTTATGACACCGTAAGACTGTATGACTGATTCCTCAGAGATCTTTTATTGGTTCCAGTGATCTGGGTCAGGGATCCCTCTCAGATTTTAGGGAAAATTAGGAGGTAAATCTATCATAATTGACAGTGAATTTTCAATTTGGATGATCACTTAGGAAGTGAGCCTTTAGTCATTCGAGTTTAGGAGAACAATCTTACTGAAATATACAAGATTCTGAGGGGGCTTGTCAAAGTAGATGTTGAGATGTTTCCACTAGTGGAAGAGTCTTCAATTAGGGGATACTGTCGCAGAATAAGGGGCTACTTATTTAAAACTGAAATGTGAGGAATTCCTTCTTCTAGAGAATAATGAATATCTGGAATTGTCTTCCCTAGAGTGTTGTGGTCTCTGAAAGTACTTAATGAGGGAATACAGAGGTTTTTAAAATATTGTGGAACTGAGGGTCACAAGGATCCAGTGCGAAAGAGAAGTTGAGATCTAGACAAATCAGCCAGGATCTTGTGCAATAATGGGGCAGTCTTGAAAGGCTGAATGGCCTCCTTAAGTTCTTATTGTTCTCATTGTCCTGTGCTGGGCTGAATGGCTACAGCTTCATTTGTAAAGTAGGTCATTGCTGAACAATGGATAATCCTGAGGCCAGATTTTAAAACCATTTTCAGGAAACCATTGTCCTTTTGCAGTTGGAAGGACATATTTTGGAATATTAGCAGTATGACACTGCTTGAAAGAGAATTTTACACAATAAATTGTTATTTTTTCATTAACAGGCCAGCAGAAGTGCCCATCCCTAATTGGCCTTGAGAAAGTGGTGGTGAACTGCGTTCTTGAACTGCTGCAGTAATGCATTGTATCACATTGTAACACATTGAATTGCCATGCATATAAAATCATCGAATCATACAGCAGGCAAGGATTTCATTTGTCCCATTGTGCCTGTATCAGGTCTTTGAAACAACTAATCAAGTTTTCTCATTCTCCCCATTCATCATCCACAGGGATACCAAGGAGACATTCAAAATTACAAAGCTTATACCCCCATGTAACAGCAATCACTGCAGGTCAAGCATGAACCCTACCGTCTCACTGATTCAGTACAATACCACATTTGTGTTACATCAAGGAGGTCATCATTGACCAGAAATTTAACTGGACTGGTCATATAAGTACAGTGGCTCCAGGGGAAGATCAACAGCTGAATATTTGGCCTTGAATAACTCAATTCCTGATTGCTCAATACTTGTGTACATTCCTGACTAATAATAGTCAGGAATCTCGGCAACATCCATGGAAAGGTAGCTCACCTGATAGGCACTTCATGTACCACCTTAAACATACAATCTCTTGTACATGCACACAGTCACAGCAATATGGACTATATGCAAGATGTACTCCATCAGTTAGCCAAACCTTTTTCAACAACATTTTCCAAAGGGCTATGTTTACCACCTGGAAGAAAAGGGATCAGAGGTGAATGTTGTCAGCACCAAGTACACGTCCCCTCTACATGTCATCTTGACTTAGAAATCACAGAATTACAGAGGAATAATTGAACTGCCTGCAACAGCTCTATTACCCAGTGCCAATCTCCTGGCTTTTCCTCATATTCTTGTCCACCATTACTATCCAAATAATCACTTAATGCCATCTTGAATGCCTTAATTAAACCTACCTCCAAAATGCTTCCAGGCAGGTCATTCCACACCCTAACTACTCGCTGTGCGAAGAATTCTTTCTCATATCACCCTTGTTTCTTTTGCTCATCACTTTAAATCCATGCTCTCTCATTCTTTCTCTGCTACAAGTGGCAGCAACTTCTTTCAATCTACTCTATCCAGCCTGCTGATAATTTTAAAGCTCCTCTCAGCCTTCTTCTCTGTATGCAGAACAATCCCAAATTGTTTCATCTATTCTCATAACCGAAGTTTTTCGCCCTTAGAACAATTCTTGTAAATCACTTTTGCATGCTGACCAATGAGTTCACATCTTTCCTATAATCTGGTGCCCACAACTGTGCAGAATACTCCAGTTAATGTCTAACAAGTCCCTTGTACACGTCCAATATCACTTCCCCACTCTTGTACTTTAAATCCTTATTAATAAAGCTGACAACTATGCTTAATTAACTGTCCTGTCCACCTGTCCTGCCACCTTCATTGATCTGTGCACATATACACCCAGATTCCTCTGCTCCAGCACCCCCTTTAGATTTGTGCTCCATATTTTGTATTGTCTTTCAATGCTCAGCCAACCAAAATATATCACCTCGTACTTCTCTGCATTAAACCTCATCTGCCACCAATCTGCCCACTCCACCAACTTGTCAATGTTCTTTTGCAACTTCACACTGTCCTCCTCACATTTGTAATTCTTCAAAGTTTAGAGTCATCTGCAAATACATTGTGCTTCCTTCATTATTGCTGGCTCTGGAAATCTGTCCCTAACAACACTGTGTGTATGCCTAGGCCATACAGACTCCAAAAGTTGCCAGTTACTGCAAGCACAATGCAACATAAAAATAGGATGTTTTATTATAATTCTTCAGAGCACTGCTGAGGCTACACCTATGTACAACTTTGGTCTCCTACTCTAAGAAAGGATGTAAATGCATTACAAGCAGTTCAAGAGGTTTGCTTGATAGATACCTGGTATGGGGAGGTTAGAGTATCAGGAAAGGTTGGACACACTGTGTCTACATCCTTTGGAAGTTAGAAGAGTAAAGAGACGATCTTGTTGAGATATACACGGTCCTGAGAAGGCATGACAGAATGGATGCTGAAAGCATGTTTTCTCTTATGGGACAGATTGAAAATAAGGTATGGAATGTTCAAGTGTGGGCCAAAAGTGGGTGGAACATCGGCTCAGTTGTGGGCTGAATTATTCTATGCAATTATTATGCATTCAAGCATAGGTAAATTAAAATAATTTGATAGCTATTGCAGAGATATGGTTAGCAAAATGACATGGATTAGGACCTGATTCATGAAGGTACAGCAAGCACAGAAGGACAGGAAGCTAGGAAAATGTTTTGGGATGGCTCAGTTATCTGGTGATTATTAATAGCACAACAGAGAGGGATGGTCTGAGTTTTGGAAATTGGGATGTGGAAATATCTTGGGTAGAGATAATGAAATTACTGCGGAATGATGTACAGGTTCCGTAACACTAACACATTGTAGGCAACAGCAGAAATGAAAAATAGTGCGAGCTTGTCAGAAAGTCAACAATGTTGGAAGATTTTAATCTAATTTAGAGACTGGAAAAGTCAGCGTCTTCTGGAGCAGATCAAAGAACAGGCTAATCTCGATTTGTCATTGTGCAATGGCATAGGATTAATTCATAATCTCACAATGAAAGTGCCCCTGGGTAGCAGCGACCATAATATGATTAAAACTTATATTCAGTTTGAGAGGTAGAGGAATGCATCAAAGGCTAATTTTCAAAAAAAAAATAAAAATAAGGGAAATGAATCACAGCTGGCTAAAGTGAATTGACAAATTAGGTTAACGGATAGGCTAATAGCAATGCAGTGGCAAATATATAGTGATATTTCAGAATCGATACATTCCAAACAGGACAAAAAGTTCTAAGGGATGAGCTCTCTATCCATGGTGAATGAGAAAGGTTAAAAATAGTATCAAATTTAAAGTAAAGCATATCATTGTGCAAAGGCTGGCGGTACGTCAGAAGATTGGACAGAAAATAAAGAACAGCAAAGAATGACTGAAAATTAATAAGAACAGAATAATTAGAGAACGAGAGAAAGCAAACTGAACTATGAAAACAGTAAGCATTTCATATACACTTATCAAAGAAAGGAGTAAATAAAGTTGATCCTATCAAGTATGAATCTGGAGTGGCATGCAGAGGAAGACAAAAGTAACAACCACCCCCCTCCCCCACAAAAAAACCGATGAATTAGAAATTGGAAGGGAAGGAGGAACATAAGAAAACTGCAATCAGTAAAGAAGTGATACTAAGTAAATTGTTGGAGCTGTGGACTGACAAATGCTTAGGCCCTGATGGACTTCATCCTAGGATTTTAAAAAGAAGTTTTTAGGTAGATCATCGATAAATTGGATTTAATTTTCTACAACTCCTTAGATTTAAGAAAGTTTCTATTAAATTGGAAGATATTGAATGCAACTCTTTCATTCAAAAAGGGAGAAAGACAGAAAGGAAACTACAGACCAGTTAGCTTCACATTGTCATAGGGAAAATGTTAGAAGGACAATATACTTAGATAAGTTCAAGACAACAGGCACAGTCAACATAGTTTTGTGAAAGGGCAATCATGTTTCACCAATCTATTTGAGTCCTTTGAGGAGGTAATGAGGATAAGGTAGAATTGGGGGACATGCTGTACTTAGAGTTATGAAGGAAGCATTTGATGAAGTGGCACATCTAGGCTGACTGTTCAAAATAATAGCTGTTGTAGTAGATGTAGCATTTTGCCATATATGGATGAGTTAGCTTACAGCTAACAGAGACTAGGCACAAATGGGTCTTTTTCAGGCTGGCAAGATGTAGTGAGTGGAATACCATGGGTTCTGCTGCATCCTCATGTACCCAAATTCCTATAAATTAATTGGATGAAGGGATGGAAGTTATGGTGGCCCAATGTGCTGACAACACACATATATATATAGGAAAATAAATTGTGAAAGGGACATGAGGAGGCTACAAAAAAGATACAGATAGGTCAAGTGGGTGGATAAAGGTCTGGCAAATGAACTATAATGTGGGAAAATATGAAATAGTCTGGCAGAAAGAATAAAAATGGCATGTTACTTTACAGTGAGAGATGCAGAGGAATCGGGTGTCCTAATGCATGAATCACTGAAAGTTAGTATGCAGGTACAGCAAGTAATTAGAAAAGCTAATTGAATTTTACCATTCAATGTAGGGGGAACAGAATACACAAATAGTGGGCTGAGGCTACAATTCACAGGGCACTGGTGAGATCACATCTGGAGCATTGTGTTCAGTATTGATGTCGGTATTTAGGGAGGAAATGTAAATGCATTGGAAGCAGTTCAGAGAAGGTTTACCAGACCAATACCTGAAATTGTGGGCTGTTTTATGGAAGAAAGGTTTTTAGACTTATAACCACTGAAGATTAGAAGTCTAAGAAGTGATTTGATTGAAATATATGAGATCTTTGTCTTTTGTACTGATATGTTGGCTCTTTCATCATTGAGGACAGGAATATTTGTGGATCCTCCTTCTCCAGTAAGTCGTTTAATTGTCCACCACCATTTATGACTGGATGTGGCAATACTTCAGAGCTTATATCTAATCTGTTAGTTGTGGGATTGTTTAGCTTTGACTATCACTTATTGCTTATGTTGTTTGGCATGCAAACAAGTAGTCCTGTTTGGTAACTTCACAAGGTTGTCACCTCATTTTTAGACATGCCCAGTGCTGCTCCTGGTATACCCAACTGCACTGTCCATTGAACCAGAGTTGATCCCCTTGCCTGATGGTAATGGTTGAGTGGGGGATACACTGAGCCATGAGGTTACAGATTGTGTTTGAGTACAATTCTGCTGCTGTTGATTGTCCAGAGTGCCTCATAGATGCCCTGTCTTGAATTTCTAGATCTGTTCAAAGTCTGTCCTATTTAGCATAATGGTAGTGCTGCCCAACACAATTGAGGTTATTCTCATTGTGAAGGTGGGACTTTGTCTCCTCAAGGACTGTGTGGTGTTCACTCTTACCGATACTGTCTTGGACAGATGCGTCTGCAGCTGGCAGATCGATAAGGATGTGGTCAAATCTGTTATTCCCTCTTGTTGGTTCCCTCACCACTGGCCGCAGACCCAGCCTAGCAGCTACGTCCTTTAGGACCCAAACATTCTTCATGGTGGGCATTCAAATTCTCAACACAGAGTACATTTTATACTTGTCATCCTCAGTATGTCCTCCAAATATTGCCCTACATGGAGGAGTACTGATTCATCAGCTGAGAGGGAATGGTATTTGAAGGCTCCTTACCCATCTTTAATCTAACATCATAAGACTTAATAAAGTCCAGAATCAATGCTGAAGACTGCCAGCACATCTCCCTCCTGACTGTATAGCACTGTACGGCCACCTCTGTTGGGTCTGGCCTGCCGTTAGGACAGGACAAATCCAGAGAATGTGTTGGTGATGTCTAGGGCATTGTTTGTAAGGTTTGATTCCATCAAAATTATTATGTCAGGTTGCTGCTTGACTAATCTGAAAGACAGCCCTCCTAATTTTGGTACTAGACTCCAGACATTAGTAAGGAGAACTTTGCAGAAACAACAGGGCTGTTTTTGCTATTGTCATTTACAAGTGTCTAGGTCAATGCTGGGTGGTCCGTCTAGTTCAATTTCTTTGTTGAGATTTCATAAGTGAGTGATACAACTGAATTCAGAGAGAAACTGAGAATCACCCACATTGCTGTGGCCCAGTAGTTACATGCAGGTCAGACCAGTTGCAGAATTCCTGAAGGACATTAGTGAGTCAGAAAGGTTTTTCTCAATAATGGTTTCATGGTCACCATTAGATGGTTAATTCCAGATTTTTTTTTGAACAGAATTCAAATTCCACATTCTGCCAGAGTGGGATTCAAACCTGGGTCCTCAGAACATTACCTGGGTCTCTGAATTAACAGTCTAGTGATGGTATCAGAAGGTCATCATCTCTTTACTCATAGATCTAGAGCAGATTCAGGTTCACATTCTGGTGAGCACAGAACTGGCACAAGCTCACAGCTAGAGGAGGAAGAAACAGCTGAGGTCCCCAACGCTGCTGGAAAACATACTTTCCTGAGCCCAGTATAGATGATGAGACTCTGGACTTGCCCATAAATGAGCTGATGAAGTTGGTTAGGCAGGCAAGGGAATATCTGGCAGAGGTGTCAGAGGTGATATTCAGACTGGACTGAAGGACAGATGGGTTTGCTCAAGTTCTGTTGGACGTTATGGTTATTGTATACAGGCACATGGCCGTCCACATGGACTGGTGCCTTGGAAGGCCAACTAGAACAGTCAGTATCTGTCTTATATATGCATGAAACCTTTAATCCATCCCTGCTCGAGCTTTGGATTCTTTCAATTTCTTGGCTGAGCAAGGGTTTTTTTTCTCTATTCATTTCGTGGGAAATGGGCATCGCTAGCTGGCCAGCATTTCTTCCCTAGTTGCCCTTGAGAAGGTGGCGGTGAGCTGCCTTCTTGAATCGCTGCATTCCTCCTGTGGTAGGTTGACCCACAATGATGTTAGGGTGGGAATTCCAGGATTTTGACACAGCAACAGTGAAGGAACAGTGATATATTTCCAAGTCAGGATGGTGAGTGACTTGGAAAGGAACTTAGAGGTGGTGGTGTTCCCATATATCTGCTGCCCTTGTCCTACTAGATAGAAGTGATCGTGGGTTTGAATGGAGCTGTCTGAGGATCTTTGGTGAATTTCTGCAGCACATCTTGTAGATAGTACACATTGCTGCTCCTGAGCACCAGTAGTGGAGGGAGTGAATGCTTGTGGGTGTGGTGCCAATCAAGCGGGCTGCTTTGTCCTGGATGGTGTCAAGCTTCTTGAGTGTTGTGGGGCAGTACTCATCCAGGCAAGTGGGGAGTATTCCATCACACTCCTGACTTGTGCCTTGTAGATAGTGGACAGGCTTTGAGGAATCAAGAGATGAATTACTTGCCGCAGTATTCCCAGCTTCTGGAACAATCATGACCTCCTCCCAATGCCTGATCGGCTCAAGGGTTGAGAGAGATGCCATTGTACATGAATCGGGATATGGAACAAATTACAAATATTCAGGAACTGTCCTCTCTGCCAGCGACCCAAACACCTTCCTCAGCTCAGGTCAAGGGGTTATACCTGCAACCTAAGCCAATGAGTGCCCACAAATATTCATGCAAAGTTATACATGCTCAAAATCTAGCTGCTATCAGGTTATTTCAGACATGCTTGTCTCATCTCACAATTGGCTTGAATCCCTCAGCATCTCCATCTTCCTTCTCCATCTAAGGCAACAAGTAGTTGCTCCAAAGCCCATACTCTCAACTCTCAGCCTCTTGTGGAATTATGCTGTGTAGTGTGCAACAAACAACCATTACTCCGGAGAGCCTGTCTAACAAGCACTGGACTGCTCCTCTTGGTGGTCCAAGCAACACAAGTGCATCTGCAGAAGACCTAGTGCCTATCCAGTGATGGCTCTCATAGATTCATGAGCAGCACAAGTCTGAGTGCTGACTACTAAGTTCATTAGGCATTTTGGATGTCCACTTTATCACCCATGAGTCAGCTCAGAAGATAATGCATGCAGGAGAGGAAACATCCACAGAAACTGGGAGTTGTATCGAATGTAAGAACATCACAGCTCCCCGGATAGCAAGCGCACACGGGCAGGATTTGATCTGATTTCATCTCATTTCATTTCATTTACTACTGTCAGGTGTACCGAGGTACAGTGAAAAGTGTTGTCTCTCATGCTTTACAGGCAGATCGTGCTATACAAGTGTATCAAGGTAACAGAACAGAGTGCAGGATACAATGTTACAGCTGCCCAGAAAGTGCAGAGAGAAATCAACATTAACATTTAACAGGCCCATTCAAAAGTCTAGTAACAGCGAGAAAAAGCTGTTCTTGAATCTCTCCCAATGCGTATCGAAATTTATGTATCTACTGCCCGATGGAAGAGGATGGAGGACGGTATAACTGAGGTGGGTGGGGTCTTTGATTATGTTGGTTGCTTTCCTGACGCAGCGGAAAGTGTGGATGGAGTCAACAGATGGAAGTATTATTTGCACGATAGACTGGGCTGTGTTTACAACTCTCTGTAATTTCTTTCGGTCTTTGGAACAGCAGTTGTCATACCACACTGTGATGTCTCCTGTTAGGATGCTTTCTATGGTGCATCTATAAAAATTTGTGAGAGTCTTTATGGACAAGCTGAATTTCCATAGCATCATGAGGAATGTCAGCTTTGCTGTCAGCTTTCCTGTTCCTCTGATGCTGCCTGGCCTGCTGTTTTCCTCTGGCTCCACACTTTGTGTGTTAAAGGAGTCTAGCATGGGGGCTGAGTATGTTGCCTGGCGGGGCACCAGTGTTGAGGATAATTGTGGAGGAGGTGTTGACACCTATCTTAATTGACTGCAGTCTATGGATCAGGAAGTTTTGAATCAAATTACACAGAGGGGAGCAGGAATTGTTTCCTGTGGTCACAGACGAGCTGGACATTGAGGGATTGAAGTCCTTTTCTGCTCAGGAATCATGATAGGTGAGGCCAGGGAGCTCAGAGTACCAGAGGTGTGTAATTGATGATCTCTTGTAGCTGAGGGAACATAGTGATGGCTCTGGCACTATGGCCTTCTGGGCCCATGATGGATTAGACACACCAAATTTATTTCTTGTAAAGGGAACTGATAACCTCATGAGGGCACACGTGGTCTGCATTTTGGGAGATGCTCCGCAAGTCTGACGCTGAGGCTTGAAACAAGCCAGTCGTGAGGAAGTTCAATGCTTCTGTGATTTTCAACACCTTCCCTCCAGCCGAGTGACTGCAGACCAATCTGGAGGATGTAGTGGATATATGTAATGGCTTCTCTCATCATGCAAAGACATCTCCTGCCCTGTCGTTCACTCATCTGGAGGTCATTGGAATGCTTTCTGTACACCATTTCTCAGTTGATGGCTCTGTGTTGTGGAATACTCCATTTCCTTTGCTCGTATGGGGCTTGGTTGTGCAGCTCCATTGTCTTTTTGTCTTGGATTCTGTTCTATTGATCTTCCCTTCTTTTTCTCCTCCTTATCCTTCTTCTTCTTCTCAGGCTTTTCAATGCTTAGATTGCTACTGGGTTCATCAACTGGCAATAGAAGTCCTGATCTGTGAAGTAACAGGAGGAATGAACAGTTTGCTTTGCATTTGGCATCTTGTCATCTGTTAAACGCAACACCAATGTGTCATCGAAATGCTCCTGTCTTGGGTAAAAGCCTGTCCTGCTGCAACAAGGCCCATTCTTGACAACCCAGGACTGGTTCTCCCCTTTTCTGACACTGCCACATGCATGATATGGGTCTCTTCATCTCAACATTACATGTAACAAGTTACACAATGTGTATCTATTTGTCCTTCATTACCCCCGGGATGCAGCTCTTACACACTGGAGGGATCAGGAAACAGAAAGGCTTCTTTGCAATGCTGTTAACTTTAATATGCAGGGTCCCGTGACTGGTTCTGCATGGTTGATTGTGCATTAACAAACAACACGATCAAGATCACTGCTGGTGAATGTTAGCTTCCTTTCCTGTGAAAGGTGAATAATTGACTGTACTTGGTAGGGAGATAGCTGTTAGTAACATTTACAGTCCGTTCACCTTTAATGTTCACTGATAGCTTCCGTCTCATGCAAAGTCATTAATAGAGTGCTCACGCTGTCTATATTTCCAGTTGTTATTTAGGTCGCTTCTTTTGGGTGTGCATTCATTACCACATGAGGAGCTAAACATCAAGAACCAACAGTCCTAACACTGGAAGCATTTATGCAATGAACCAGCTTATTTCTGATGGAGCAAAGTGACAGATGAATAGTTTACTCACTGGAACTGGGAAGAAACAAGCTACCATGCTAGGTATTTGTTTTGTATTTACAAATATATATAAAATAGTATGATTTTTGAACAAATGCGTTTCCCATAATTGGATAACAATATTATGCCATTGAATGTAATTCCAGTAAATGGGGTATTAACAAGTAGTCCAGACATGTTAGTGAATATGACAGTAACCTGAATCCCTGAAAGATTCTGACAACTTAACGCCATCTGTTTAATTCATCTCCGAGTCTATTAAGTGCTCTATCTGCTCTTCTAAATCCTCACAGTATGCTATGAAAGTTTGAACCAAGTTGGATCGAGAGAAATAGCTTCTCTGAGGGTCAGTAGTGGTTATGCGTGGCTCAGTGGCTAGCACTGCTGCCTCACAGCACTAGGGGCCTGGGTTCAATTCTGCCCTTGACCAACTGTCTGTGTAGTGATTGCATATTCTCTGCATAGATTACCTCCTGGTGCTCTCGTTTCCACCCAAAGTCCAGAGATGTGCAGGCTAGGTGGATTAGCCGTGCAGGGATAGCAGGGATTAAGTAGGAGGGGGTAGGGTCTGGTGGGATGCTCATTGGTGTGGATCCACTGGACTAAATGGCCCACATCCATGTTGTAGGGATTCTAAGAATCTTTGGAACTATCTTTCGATGACCCGATGTGGCCTCCTCTACATCGGTGAGACCAAGCGCAGACTCGGGGATTGATTCACGGAGCATCTGTGCTCTGTATGCTATAATCATCTACACTTTCTGATTGACAGCCATTTCAACTCCGCCTCCCATTCACTTGGTGACATGTCCATCCCGGACCTCTTCAATGTCACAATGAGGCCACACGTAAACTGGAGGAACAACATCTTATATTCCACCTCGGGCACTTACAGCCCAATAGCCTCATCAGCGCGTTCACCAGCTTCAAAATCTCCGCACTTCCAGCCTCATCCCGTGTCCAGCCCTGCCTCTAATCCCCGCCTCCTTGACCTGATACAATCTGTCCATCTTCCTTCTCACCTATCCGCCCCACCTTTTCCATTGACCAATCTCCACTACCTCCTTTCTGCCTCTACCTATCGCCTTCCACCTCCCTTTGACCAGCCCCACCCCAGTCCTTCTATTTATTTCTGAGCTCCCTTCCCCCTCCCCAGTCCTGATGAAGGGGCCAGAGCCAAGAAGTCAACTTTTCTGCTCCTCTGATGCTGCCTGATCTGTTGTGTTCCTCCACCTCCACACTATATCGACTCTGACTTGCAGCATCTGCAGTTCCTGCTATGTCCGAGAGAGAACCCTGGCCTAGATTCCTTCAGAGACCTTCAGTGTTGTTCTTCAGTCTTTGCTTATGTTGGGTTTATTTGATACACAGCACTTGTGGTTACATTAATTTATCTGTTAAGCATTAAATCCAAGGTCTTCTTTTACAACTCCTGAAGCTGGGGTTGATTGTTGAAGCAGGGTTCAGAATAGAAAGTTATCTTATTAGACCCATTGGACAAAAGGAACTAACAGAAACAGAACTGCCAGTGAAAATAAAAATCTATTTGCTTTGAATTGTCTGGTAATCCCATTAGTTCCACAAACAGACCTAGCCAACCTCTTTCAGAATTTACAATGGTACAGCCAAAAGCCACATTTTAAATACATCCATTAAATTATAACACAATCAAAAGAACTGGTGACTAATTTACCAGTGTAATGAAATGCTTATACATCTCCCAACAGGTAACCAAAGTCATTTCCTGCAGTTTTACTTGGGGGAAAAAAATGAAACACTGATAGATTCTTTACATCCATTAATCAGACCCATGCCAGTCCACCAACATCATTACTTTGCACTTACAGTGACAAGTTTTGAATATTATTGGTCTTCATAAGGGTGGAGCTATGATAATTCTCACTGCCTTAATGACTGAGTAAAGCAAAATGTAGGTAATTGTTGGATTACACAAGTCACTTTGGCCGTAACATTCTCCTTCTCTTGTATTGTAAGTTGAATCCAAAGACATAGATGTACCATTACAATGAAATCCAGGATGTGCCATTATTTGTATTAAAGTAAACAAAGTTCATTCAAATGTAGCACACCATGATGTAGCCTTGGTTCCATACCTTTGGTTTTTTTTATTTAGTCATAATCTGGTGCTAGTGTGATGAAAGGTGGTGTGCATTTAAGGTGAGAGGGGTAAGTTCAAAGCAGATGTGAGGGGCAAATTTTTTACACAGAGAGTGATAGGAGTTTGGAACACGCTGCCAGGAATAGTGGTGGAGGCAGATGCGACAGGAGCATTTAAGGACTTTTAGATAAGCACATGAATATACAAGAAATGGAGGGATATGTACCAAAGTCAGGCAGAAGGGATTTGTGTTCGGCACAATGTCATGGGCTGAAGGGCCTGTTCCTGTGTCATACAGTTATATGCTCAATGAAAGTTTATAATATATTATTATTTTGGGAATTTGGTTTTAATGTAGATTTACGATGGATTTTTGGTTTTAATTCTGTGAGGGTTTTTTGTTAAGAAATGTTCAGAAAGTCATTTGGCACAGTGAGCTAAAACAAGAAAGTAGGAAACTTAAGTTAAATAACTCACTAGTTAGCTGGAGAAATAAACTGTTGTGGTGTTGATGATGTACAGGAAAGTCAGATGACCTGGGACAATAGGTAAGTTTAGTTCGGAGTAGTAAAATCCATTCCAGCAGAAGAGCAGGTGTTACTTTATGGACACCATCAACCCACCAGAGTGTTGGAAATACTTCATAGGTTGTTAGAGTAACTTCAATGTAGCTGAAGCTGTAGGATAGTCAATGCATTTTTTACTTGTCTGTAGGTCTTGGGAGAGACAAGAACAAATAAAATCACGTATGCTGAATGTGCAGAAAATTTTTGAAAAGAAATTCTAACTACATTGTCAGTTTAATAAAGCATTTTAAAGTGAAGATAGCATTGATGTGACACTAGGATCAAGTCTCTGTGAAGGATATTGCTGAATGAAAGGAATGAATCTTTGCTGTTCGTGATAAGATGGTCAAATTGTCTGATAGAAAGCTTTGTTTTTGCTCATTTCTGTAGCAGACAAATGCCCTTGGTTAAAAGTACATTAGTAGCCTTATATGTTCAGTGACTATCCACCATGATAACCAAATTGCAAAAAGAAAATTATAGCCTATCAAGCCAGCTTTCAGTCTGGGATCTGACTTGTCCATAACACTCCAATGATAACATTGGTTTCACTCACAGTCCCTTTTGTTCTTTGCACTAAATCATTAGAGATTGCAACACAGTTGGAGGTCATTCAACACAACAGCCATGAGTTGGCCAAACTTTTCTGGTTTTGCAATCTGTTTATCTTCTCATAAGTACTCGCAAGTAGCTATTACACCCAAGCAACCATTGATCAGTCAGTGAGCTCACATATATGAGTTGGCAGATCTTTCACTACACTCACCTGATGTCAATTCTTTCTCATTTCTTCATAGAAATGACTAGGTAGCAATCAGAAACCCTGGATGAATTTCCGTCCTCCTTCTTAACTGAGAAATATTGAGATAAAAATAGAAATTTGTTACCGCTATCCTTCAGCAACCATATATCTTGAGATCTGACCCTTGTGTTATGTTTGGATCAGATTGCAATGTATTTTATTTATCTCAAAACAATGCAGAGTTGACTGTAATTCAACGCATTATAATACTTTAAAATATCTCAGAATTTACAGGAGTTTCAAGATACACAAAACCTTATCAAATCATTTCTGGAATATTCCCTGTCTGATCTTTGAACTTAACTCCCTAGCTGCACCCACAGTCATAAGCAATAAGTGTAAAATGAACAGTGAACCAAACTGACCAGTCGATCATAGAAAAATTTAGATCATCAAGTTCTATTACTTTTCCCTCATTTACATGGAACATTTTGTTTTAAGTAAAATAATTCTGAACAAACGAATATACATTGGGATAACAGATGATCTAAATTATTCTAGGATAAAGTAATAGATTTGGTTCACTGTTCATTTTA
>NC_063350.1:49090017-49097399 GCF_021869965.1 Rhincodon typus | reverse complement strand
CTGCTCCTCTGATGCTGCTTGGCCTGCTGTGTTCATCCAGCTCTACATCTTGTTATCTCAGATTCTCCAGCATCTGCAGTTTCTACTATCTCTGAAACAAATATACATTGGGTTGTTTCTTGGGATTCAATTTGTCTGCTTTCTCTATGTGCAGAAATAGTCATAGAGCTATAAGTGTGTCACAATCCCTGGTGAGACCACTAAATTATTTTGCAGTCTCAGACGAGATCACCACATTAATATTACTATCTGGTAAGACAGCAGTAATCTTTATGCTTAAATTATTCAATGTTTGAAATCCCAGTTACTTACTAAAATAATTAAGCCATAATATTCAATTGCATTGAACAAATAAAGTGAACCTTATTGTACAATATTCAAAAAGTAAAACAAAGGAAAATATAAGTACAAAATTTATATCCTAAAATCCAGGATTAGCAAGAGCTAAATATATGTTATTAGACTACAACTCCAAGCGACACATCCAAAAGATGCAGTCAGTCCAGTTTACCATGAATTGCAATATTATTATTACATTAGTAACACTTTGGGTCACCAATTTTATTAAAACTTTGTCTCCTTTGAGGAGATTTGAAATTTTCAGTACTTTTTTGAAAATCTAGCCCCAAGCCTACGTATTTCCTCAAAAGATGCTCTAACTCCATCCTGTTTTAATGACTGCTGAATTGTATTAGATCAATCTCGTCACCGTTGACCTCGTAAAGACGATACACATTTGCGGTCGTGATTTGGCTGTTTGATTCGAACCAGTATCCAAAAATAAATCATGGTTCACTTGCACCTGTTTAATTGACTTTCATTTTACTGTGTAGCTTTGCAATTTTAACTATTTTCACTCCAGCATTTTTGTTAACCAATGTTAACTGTTTAAGAATGGGCAGTGACACATTGACGTTAAACCTATCAGTCGTCTAGTGGCATTTCAAATGTTCATCCAGGAACTTCTAGTGGACTAAAAGTTGTTACATTCTGTGCACTGGTAAGGTTTTCCTTTGGCTGCATTTGAATATACATGCTTGATTTTTGAATCTTGCATAAAACGTTATCATAGTAGGAGCACTGGCAAAGATCGGAACCACCTTAGCAGTTCAAAAATGTACCACAAACATTGTTGGAAAGTTTCTGGCCATGTTTTGGGCAAATCTTTGTCATGTGATGCCCACATCCCTTGAAGAATATAGATTTATTTACTCACTCGGAAATGCTTGCTCAGAAAAGTTACCTACTGCTGCCAGCACTGGCCTGGTACTAGACTCTCGCTTCCTTATAGCTGCTGAGACTTTGAATCTTCATCCTTTATGTGCAACCCAGTTAAATTTCAAATGCTCTGCAAAATGCCTGGCAATTGCTTCTTTGATAGACTCGGTCGCTTGCTACCCAACAGCTGCCTCTGGCAACATTCACACGTGACTTGATCACATCAGGCTTCTACACAATGTGTTCACCCATTATTTTGCCCTCAGATCCACTTGCTAACCCATTAACTAGGATACAAGAAAACTCCAGCCGTTGACTTTATTCCCCTCTTCACAAATGCTATCAGAATGCTGGAAGAGCTCTATCAATTTCTGATTTTATTTCAGTTTTCATTTTCAAAGAAGCTGCTACTAGTCAAGTTCCTTGACCTGCAACAAAATAAATGTCCTTATTTTCGTGTAGTTGCCTGAGGTAGCAGCCAATTCTAAAATCCTGCTTTCAAGTACCTAATAACGTACTTAGCACTGATGTTAAAGGTTCACTGCTGAAGTTGAAAAATATTTGTCTGTCAAAATAGCGGTGGCAGCTATGACTCAGATAACATTTGTCCTCTCGTTGAATCAGAAAATGGTGAGTATAATGTTTATCCCCTAGGCAACACCTGAACAAATGCCGGATTATTTGGTCCTTGCTGTTTGTGGCATCTTGGGGTGTGCAAATTGGTTAGTCTATTTCCCACATTCAGCTGCTCTCAAATCCATCAACTGTAAATTGATTGAGGATGTCCTCAAGTCATGAAAAGACCTCTTTCATTCTACTTACAACATTCCCTGTCGCATGGAGAGATGATTTAAAAGGTTAAAGATTGGAGTGTTAGAAAGTAAATTAGAGAATTCATTCTTGAGTAACTAATTTTAATTTTAAAATAAAATTTTACATGCACTGCTGAATGAACCAATTAGTAATGACAGCCTTGATGCTACATGTGGTGCTTGCATGTAGCTTCCCAGCATCACTGCTGCTTTTCTGAGGTGGAAAGTTTATTTGCTTTGTGATCTAATCCTACATACTGGGATATATCTAAAGGGTGTTTCAATGCCCAGCTGCTCTAGTACTGTTTTGTCAACATCACTTTGACAACCAAACTGGCTTGGTGGAGTTACCTAGCTCACCAACTTAAATAAGCATATAGGTGGTAAAAATAATGAGTTGATTTTAACATCCTCTGCTTGGTAAGCTGCCGGCTATGTTGAACAATTGAATTAACTTCAGTAGATAGTCATTAAGATTTGCTATGAAGTCATTCCAATGGGACCTATCTAACTTAGCAGGAGACTAGTTTTAATTGATAAGTACTGGCCAGTTCTATCAGATGAACTCTCAGGAGAATTTACAACTTTCTAGCATCATGGACTGCACTCATGATCAGCGCAACAGAATCATTTATCAGTGCAATATGTACCTTTGCAGAACATGTTCGATTGAAACAAAATTACTTTTTAACATTTTTAACATTTTCAGTTATGTAGAGAGATTGAAAAGCTGAGATTGCCATCTTTAACTCAAAGAAGGTTAATGAGAGACTCAATGGAGGTGTTCAAAATTATGGGGGATTTTGTGAGGGAGGAATTGTCTCAACAGGTAGAAGTATTCAAAACCAGAAGACAAAGTTTTAAGGTAACTGGTTAAAGAATAAGGGGGTAAGTTTGGAAATGTAAGATCTTTAGACTAGATATAGGCCATTGAGTCCCTCCAGCCTGTTCTGTGCTTCGTGAGATCATGTGACCTAATATGATACACCTTCCTTTGCCACAAATCCTTTCATACCTTTGGTTAACAAAAAATTCCGTTCTACTCAGTCATAAAATGAACAATTGATTTAACTTCAATTACCATTTGCCGAAGAGAAGAAATCTTTGACCACTGTCAAGTGTGTAGAAATGTTTCTCAATTTCAATCCTGTGACTTAGAGAGGTGGGAAATCCTGTCAGATCTTGTGCTGATTGGCTACCAGTCGGCTTTCTGCCAGACGTAGATCCCAGGGTAAAGGAAGTGCTGCTGGCCAATCAGAAGGTGGCAGCTCCAGAACTCAGCAGTGCTCATGGCAAAGCCAATGGCTTGGATGCCTCCTGCACCAGATTCTGAGGATAAAAATCACCCATGGGAAAAGTAAGGCTGTGGTCTTGAGGGGTCGTAGGAAGAGGGGGAGGTGAAGCAGAAGCAAGAGCAATAGGTGTGATGGACAATACCACCACCAGCACCGCCAACATCCCACTTCACCGTAGGCCCAAGCCCTTCAGTCATACACAGATTAGTACGGACCACACACCCTCCCCCTCTCTCTCCCCCTTCCCCTTCCACTCTCCTCCTCTCCCCCATACTGCCAGCTTGCATGCAATGCTTCACCATTTGCATAGGCCAACCCTTTCTCATCCTGACTGGAGCTGAAATGATTGTCTACTTAAGGCCCTCAATTTATGGTGGGCTATTCGAGACAGGGCCTTGCCACATGAACTGTAATTTGGGTAAGTTCAGGAGGATGGTGCCGTACTTGAAGGATAGTTGTTCTGTGTTTGATTGGTTTGTTTGGTTTGTCTGGGGAAGGGTCACTGGACCAGAGATTGGTTTGTTTGGTTTGTCTGGGGAAGGGTCACTGGACCCGAGAAGTTAACTCTGATTTTTTCTTCACAGATGCTGCCGGACCTGCTGAGCTTTTCCAGCAATTTCTGTGTTTGTTCCTGATTTACAGGATCTGCAGTTCTTTTTTTTTGCCTGGGTTCACTGATCATTCTACACACACTTGATTGTTCATTCCTCTGGGTGGGGATAGAGAGTTAAGCGCTGGCACAATTTTTATGATAAGTATCTAGAATCAGACAAAGACCAGTGGCACAATCTTGAGATGGGGGGCTAACATCTTTTTGGGGAGGCCTCTTAACCACAAGCCAATCAGGCAATGATGTGGCCAGCAGAGAGTTAGTCAAGATAGCAAGTGTGGTCTTGCTGACCGATAATTGCTAGCCAATCAGAGGACCAGCAGTTCTTGTGCTCAGCACAATCACCGGAAAGGTGATGGCTGATTGGAGAAAGGGATGCATTTTCTGAGTCAGAGGATTGTGCATTGTTCTGGGTTTCAGATAGACGATATTGAGTTGGAATTTTGTGGGTAGGGGCTGGGAGCAAGGTGCAGGGGGATTCAGCAGCAAGGGCACATGTGTTTTCAGAGCCCCCACTCCCATCCCAATGTCTAGTCCCTCAACAAGCACAGGGTGGTTTTCATCGAAGGACTCACTTCAGTATGGAGGTGAGATGCTGGCCACACGACTTAAGCTGCCAAGCACATGCATGGCGACAGGCCCACATTGGTTGACATTAGCAATGGCAGGGTGAGACTGTTAATCAGTTATTTAACTGGCCTCTTCAGGGCCTCAATTATTAGTGGGTCAGGAAGGTTTTCTTCTACAGAACTTAACTGTGCTGGAGTTACGGGTACTAAACCCTCCTACATAGTTAAGCACTCTTCCCATCCAGCTCTCTACCAGAAAAAGCAGAAGACTTCTACCTGTGTGTTGTCATTCCTGTTCTGTGATATTTTAAAATAGAGTAAATAACGATATAGGAACCGGAGTCATCTCTGACTTACTCTGAGTTATACAGCAATCTGACACAGCCAGAACAAATAAAAACCGAAAGAATTGTGGATGCTGGAAATCGAAACAAAATTGCTGGAAAAATTCAGCAGCATCTGTGGCGAGAAACCACAGTTAACATTTCGAGCCCAGTGACCCTTCCTCAGAACAAAAATTGGTGATGAGATAGTTATAAAAAAGTTTAACTTTACCAGTTCCAGAACCAATGCTTTCTATGTGATGGATGGATTTGGCCTTATTGTCTATTTGCTCATGGAGTATGGGTGTTGTTTGTTGAGCTAACATGCTGCAAAACCTCTTTATTCGCTCAGGAATGAATGGTCCTAATGTAGCACCAAGCTGTAAGGAAACAATACTTGATGATTGTCTCAGAGTAGACGACCAGCAAATATTTGAGAAGCTCACATAAGCTTTGCCTACATTTAGTAATGACAGTATGTGCTCTTGAAAAATACTTAGGGCCAAAGATAAGTGTGATGATGGAAGTATATTTTCAGAGCCCCCACTCCCATCCTAATGTCTAGTCCCTCAACAAGCACAGAGTGGTTTTCATTGAAGGACTCACTTCAGCATGGAGGTGAGATGCTGGCCACATGACTTAAGCTGCCAAGCACATGCATGGCGACATATATATAAAATATAATATATAATATATAATCAATATATAATCAACTTTCAGTCGTGATTGAACGTAATCAGCTGATTAAAATGGCCTTAGAAATTCATGTGACCTTTGGCACTTGAGCTTCAGACAGTTCAAAGACTAAAGCAAATACTTAACTAAAATAGGGAATATTCATACTCATCTGGGGGATTGTTTCAGGATGGAGCATTGCAAAAGAACTATAACTGTCTCTTTCAACATAGACAATAGAGAACATCGAAAATCTGTGTGTAAGACAGAGTGTGTTAATTAGAACATTTTAACATTCAATTGTATTATGATGGCTTGTCTCATCCAAACAAAACTGTGTGAGTATTAGGATGTTAAAACAGAACACACAATATTGGAATTCACATCCACAACATCCTTTATTTGGAGGAAACACTGAATTTGTGCAAGTCACGTGTTGAGGAGGCCATTTTGTTGGCTGTTTACAGTCAGGAAGAAACCATTTACAGAATTCCATAAGAAAATTAGAATTAGTTCCATGCAATAAAACAATGCATTAGAAGCCAGAGATCCCAAGTGAAAACAGGATTCCCCAAATCAATTCTAAACTGAAGTTCACTTGAGAAACAACTCCCCAGAAATTCAACTATAAGAAATCTTGTGACTTGCTTAGAATCCCTTACTGCCTGCAGCCATAGTAGTCTGAAAACACACAATCTCATCTGTTCTCAGAACTGTAGCAAACTCAGGCCTGGTTAATATTTGAATGGGCATACTGCATGACAATACCAGGTGCAGTAGCCTTTAGGGCTGTTGTGGCCCAGTAGTAATGTCTGCACCAGGAGGCCTGTGTTTAAGTCCACGCTGTTCCAGAGGTATGTAATAACATTGCTGAACAGGTCGATTAGAAAAAATATCTAGAATTTCTTACTGTTTGATATCCTCATTTCAACTTTTAGCTCAATCTGAGAAGCTATGGATCTGTCACAAAAGAGATTGAGATCATTTGAGCTGTAAAGGTCCACTTTCTTCTGACTCTAATCTTTGCAAGTTTAAGAATGTGTTGGATAATCAAAAAAAGTGTTGCAGTATTTCCAGGGTTAAGCACGTGAGAGTAAATAGGCTTACCTCATCAAAGCATGCAATTTATGTAGAGATAGTAGGAACTGCCGATTCTGGAGAATCTGAGATCACAAGGTATAGAGCTAGGTGAACACAGCAGGCCAAGCAGCATCAGAGGAGCAGGAAAGCTGACGTTTCGGGTCTGGACCCTTCTTCAGAAAAATGTATATAATTTGGGATCCTTGCTCTATTGTAAGAAATCATTTTTATGGTAATACTGTTTATGGGCAGTACAGGGGACACAATTTGGGTCCAGTGACAATATCAAATCTGTCAGAGATCCGAAGGAAACAGTGAGCACATTAAACAATACGTTGCAGCATTGTGCATTAGCTTTGACATGTAAATTTAGTACGCTAACCAATGAACTCATTCCTAGTCGATTAATTGAAGGTACTTCAATTCCATTGATTAGGGGTCATCTTTTCATGAAGGACAATGATCCAACTTTGGAAAATACACAATCTTGAAGTCCAAATTAAGTCTGCCCAGTTATATTATCAGAGGTTACACAGGAATATATCCTTCAACCCAGGATTGCAGACACAGCCTGCACAAACCATGTCCCCTCAGTTACTGGGATTATTATTATGGCTTAATTGGTCTGTATGGACTAGTCTGAATGTTACCCTATATGTTATTATTATTATTATGGCTTCATTGGTCAGTATGGACTAGTCTGAATGTTATCCTATATATTATTATTATTATTATTATTATTATGGCTTCATTGTCTGTATGGACTAGTCTGAATGTTACCCTATATATTATTATTATTA
>NC_063350.1:49062315-49090007 GCF_021869965.1 Rhincodon typus | reverse complement strand
TGGACGAGTCTGAATGTTACCCTATATATTATTATTATTATTATTATTATTATTATTATTATTATTATTGTTATTATTATGGCTTCATTGGTCTGTATGGACTAGTCTGAATGTTACCCTATATATTATTATTATTATGGCTTCATTGGTCTGTATGGACTAGTCTGAATGTTACCCTATATATTATTAATATTATTATTATTATTATTATTATGGCTTCATTGGTCTGTATGGACGAGTCTGAACGTTACCCTATATATTATTATTATTAGTATTATTATTATTATTATTATTGTTATTATTATGGCTTCATTGGTCTGTATGGACTAGTCTGAATGTTACCCTATATATTATTATTATTAGTATTATTATTATTATTATGGCTTCATTGGTCTGTATGGACTAGTCTGAATGTTACCCTATATATTATTATTATTATTATTATTATTGCTTCATTGGTCTGTATGGACTAGTCTGAATGTTACCCTATATATTATTATTATTATTGTTATTATTATTATGGCTTCATTGGTATGTATGGACTAGTCTGAATGTTACCCTATATATTATTATTATTATGGCTTCATTGGTCTATATGGACTCGTATGAATGTTACCCTATATATTAATTCACATGACATATACCACAAGGGTTGGGTTATTTTTGACACTGCTGTCTTGAAGTTTATTACCCTACTTACACAGCTATAATATCATACACTTATACATAGTCTGGGTTCTGCGCTTACTAATGTCACTTTACCATATATGTATTTAATTGACTGAACACATTACACTGTCCTTTTTGACTGAAGGTACCTTAATACCAGAAAGCCATAATATTGTCTATTGTCTATTGGGAACTATGCTGTCTGGTCGAGAATGTATGTAAGAACACAACAACAGTTACAACAAGGTGACAACAAATTCATCAACATTTCATCAACACCATCAGATACCTCAAATCTTTGTCGAAATTGCAGAAATGTTCACAAAGTCACAACGCCATATCCAGCCAAAAGGAGGAAGCACAAATGTGTTTAAAGTGTAACCATTTTACCAATATATGCAAATCATTAAAGAATGACACTTCCTTGCCTTGACACATGAAAGCTCTCATCCTGAGAGCGAGGTACAGCAAGCATACATCATCACACACGATAAAGTACCAAGACATTTTAATGAGTGCCCCGTGAAGGACAAACTGAGAAAGGTGGAAAAGGAATTTCTCGCAGAAATGTAAGTAAGAACCACAATAAGGCACATTCAAAAGAGAGACCATTCCAGTGTTGGATATATAAGGAATAGAAACTGAAAGAACTGCTGTAAATCAGAAACATAAACAGAAATTTCTAGAAAAGCTCAGTAGGTCTGGGAGCATCTATGGAGAGAAATCAGAGTTAACGTTTTGGGTTTGGTGACCCTTCATCAGAACCGCTCTGAAGAAGGGTCACCTGACCAGAAACATTAGCCCTGATTTCTCTCCATAGTTGCTGCCAGATCTGATGAGCCTTCCCGGCAATTTCTGTTTTTGTTAGGTATGTAATAGCTCATTTCAAACTCTGTTCTCATTGCAGAAATATCTGTAGATAAACAGCAATGAATGGTCTTGGACACATTGAAAGATATACTGAGGAGAATGCTGACACAGCCAACATCATTTCTTTCTTCACCAGGATATTGTCCCATGCCATGGGTGCAATGGATTGCAGAGCTCAAGAGCTGTGTGCTTACTTTGGGACTGAATGGTCTAGAGGTAGCAGCGGTTCAAGATATTTTGTCAAAACAGACTGTCAGCCGATATTGGAGGACCCCACAGAGATATGTCTACATTTCTTATACCAGTAAATACTTATGGAAAATATTTTGGGTCTGAGAAATGTATGATGGTTGAATAATATTCATTTTGTCAGAGATGCCAAGGAATTGGTGAATCCCATAAACAATATTTTACAGCTTTGTGGCTTCCACATGTAAATTTGTTATGCTAACCAATGACCTAGCTGGTGGCTAATTATTTGAAAAAAAACTTTAAACCCATGAATTAGAGAATACCTCCTCATTGATAATGATGATATAACTCTGGGTGAAGCCAGCATCTTGGCAGGCATCATGAATCAGTAGATTCCAAAAGAGTATGCAAAATTGCACCCTTGGTCTCAGGATCACAAGAGTTACAGACAAGGAGATCATAACAGTCACATCAGCACATGCCCTGTGATAGCCAGATAACCTCAAACAGTGCCTAAGCTGTTGCAATACTCATCTGCCATATTCAGCTCAAAGGAAAAAGTGCAAGTCCTGCTCAAAGTGGGACAAGTCTTCAAAAGGGATCCTTTCATTGCAAGTGAAGTACAGTGTGTATATGGCATTGCAAAAGGTAAAGCATCAGAAATGCATACATTGTGGAAAGGGCTTGCTAACAGAAATATGTACAAGAACCCCAAAAAGACACATTAGTAGAAGAGGTGTTTGGGTGCAAGTTATGTAAAGCTTTGTTTCAGACAGCTTCCGGCAGGGAGACATATTAAGACACACCAGTGAATTTGCTGTCAGCTGTGATGTCTGTGATAAAATGTTTGGGATGCCCCATGTGCATAACATAGGAAGATAGGAACATAGTAACAAGAGTAGGACATTCATCCACTTGAGCCTGTTTTTGTCTTTCAACAAGATAAAGAATAATCTGTGACCTAACCCCATATACCTGCCTTTGGCCCAAAACCCTTAATACATTTTTGTTTAACAACAACTTATGCATCTCAGATTTAAAATTAACAACTGATCTAGCATCAACTACAGTTTAGGAGCAAATTACTGCAGATGCTGGTTGTCGAGTTCCAAACGTCTGTCACCCTTTGTGTGTGGAAATGCATCCTAACATCTTCCTTGAATGGACTCGCCCTAATTTTTAGACTATGTCCCCTAGTTTTCAAATCCCCAATCAATGCAAATAGTTTATCTTTATCTACCCTGTCTTTTCCTGTTAACATCTTGAAAACTCCAATCAGATCACTGCTTAATCTTCTTAAATTCCAGAGAAAACAGGCTTAATTTGTAAAAATTAAGTAAAATAAATTCATAAATTTTTATAAATGAACCTGTAAAATCCAGGTGTTATTAGGAGTCATCAAAAGACACAAACTGGAGAGCAGGAGAAAGATTTGTCCATATAGTGGTCAGAAAACGGCCAGCAATGGAACATTACTTGTGCATGCTGGGTAAGTGCCCTGAACCAGTGTTCCCACAATGACAAAGCTTTCAACAAGAATGACACACTTAGGAGGCTTGTTATGATGCACACATGGGGAAAACCTTATCAGAATATAGCAAGTTTTAGAGATGAGGGGCTCAATGAACATGTGAAGGCACTAGAATCATAGAATCGGTACAGTGTGGAAGCAGATCCTTTGGTTTATTGAGTCCACACAGACCCTCCGAAGAGTACCACATCCAGACTCACCCCCCCCCCCCCAGTTCCATCCCTGTGACCCTGTATTTCCCATGGCTAACCTGCACATCCCTGGACACTATGGACAACTTAGCATGGCCAATCCACCTAACCTGCAAATCTTTGGACCGTGGGAGGAAACAGGAGCGCCCGGAGGAAACCCACACAGACACGGGGAGAATGTACAAACTCCACACAGACAGCCGCCTGAGGATGGGATCAAACCCTGTCCCTGGCGCTGTGAGGCAGCAGTGCTAACCACTGAGCCACCATGCTGCCCAGCTTAACTTCCACATGCCACTGACCATTCTTTTGCTGTCATCACCTGCTAGTGAGAATGTTGGAGCAAAAACAAAGTCGCAAAATGACAAAGTAAAACAAAAGCATATTTTCACAATGGTACTAGGCGTGAGTGGACCATGACTTATGGTTGGAGATTGTATTTGAATCAAGTAGCTGAATGATGACCACCAACTTGCATGCTCTTGGTCAAGGCCAAAGCAGATCAAACCATTGCTTTGTACCAAGACTTGTTTGTTGGATCCCGACACCAAGTTCAATGCGAGATGTTTGATAATGGGCATACCAGGATATTTTAACATCAGTGATAACGAAGATGCATTTCTTCTCCCTATGATTTACAATGATCATCCACACCATCAGATTGATCACAGAGATCACAATAGATTTGAAGAAGTAATCATAATTATTCAAGACATTTGTGTCTCAAAGGCTATTTCTGGAGAAACAGATGCATTGAATACTAAGAAACAACCTGTATATGTGTTCATTATTTTAAATAGGCTCACTGAAAATAGGTAGCTAGTAAAATAGGGGAGAAGATGTGACGTTTGATTAAACTTGACTGATTACACATCCTTGTACAATTCTTGATTGCTTCAGCCTATGGTGAAGCTGATGTCTCGAATGACTGTGTCCTACCAAAAAGAAAATTCTGGAGAGAAATTAGGGAGATAATTATGATAGTGTTTATGTTGATGGTTCTGCAAAGTTTTAAGTCATGTCAATAAAGATCGAATTCAGATCTGCATCTGAATGGTTCTGAGATAAATAAGATATGCAGCAACATCAATCCAAATTTAATACTGAGCACCAATTGGCTGTTGCGGTAACGATCACCATTGGGCTGAATTGTTAATCCTCTGGTGAGATTTCAGGGATTTCCCATTCAGTAGCCAATCACTACCATGGGGCCAGCCCACACTGAGTCAGACAGCCAATCACTGACATAGCTGGGAAATTGATTTAGTGACAGGATACAGAGAGTTGGAGTGATTGGTAAGTACTTACGCTGGCAGGATGTGATTAATGGTGTCCCGCAAGGATCTGTGTTTGGGCTTAGAAGGAATTTCTGTATGCAAAGAGCGGTGGACATTTGGAACTCTTCCTTAAACAGCAATTGATGCTAATTCAATTGTTAAATTTAAATCTGAGGGAGACTTTTTTTTTATTAATGTGCAAAGGTATCAAGAGATATGGGCCCAAGGCAGGCATAGGTCACATCAGCCAAGCTTGAGGGACTGAAAGGCCTAATCCTGTTCATATTCCCTATGTTTATAAGTTCCTAAGAAGAGAGTGCCACAGGATTTAGAGCTGTTGCTGTTTTCTCTTGTGTGCACAGAGTCATCTATTACATACGTGCTCCTATCAAGGCTCCCATACAGCAGGCAGCTGCCTTCAACAACAAGAAAGATCACCACTCTTTCAATGTACAACTTGTCTGCTCTTTCACCCATTTCTCATAGTCCTTCAGTAGTCCCAGAAGTCGTGCACCTCATATTCTAAAGCAGTTCCAGGTATTCATTAAATAAAATTAAGAACTGCAAATGTTGGAGACCTGAAACAAAAACAGAAATTGCTGGCAAAACTCAACAGGTTTGGCAGCATCTGTGGGGAGAAAACAGAAATAACATTTCAAGTCCGATGACTCTTCATCATTGGGTTAGTGGATATGGAGAGGGCGCAGGGGGTTCTGGGTGAGGGTGTGAGTCATATTTATGCATATAACTGAGGCAATATCTGGTGACTGTAGGCAGGCCTTCTGATTTATTCATCTCAGAATCTGCCCTCATCTGGTCCTGCTTGAGTTCCTGCCTCAAGCCTGCCTCGGGAGGTGATTGGTTTGATTCCAATACATACCTGCTATAGTGATTGTAACTCACAGAATATGAGTTCTCTGACTGGGGGTGTTAATCTGCTCCAATCAGCGAGAGCTAGCAGACAGATATAAACAAGACTGATGGAGATTCTTTTCATTCTGAGAGCTGGCTCTGAGGGAGGTGGATCAGTGTCAAGGATTCTCCTTGTATAAATAAAGGGTGTTGTAGTGATAGGATACTGGCCTCTGTGGAGTTATTTCACCTGTTTCTCCAACATGAGAATAATTGTCTTTGCTTTCATGATGTAAACTGTGGGACTTATATATAGATCTTTTCAACATTATTTATTGTAAGTTTGGGTTCTTGGACTCTAGGTTTGTGAGAAACATGTGTTTTTTCATGTCTGTGGTTAATAATTAACTTGTAAGTATATCTGTAGCCATGGTGATTTCGTCTAAAACAGTTTTTGAAGCCTAACTTTAGTATTAGTAGTTCTTTGTGCACCATGGATAGTTTTAATTTTTTTTACCTTAGATTGTTTCACGAGTCATCAGGGTATATAATGATGCCTCAAGGTTTGTTAGATATTTCTATAACTTTTCTTATTTTATCTTAAGGGAAAGACTCATAACTTAGAGACTCTGTTTCTTATTTATATTGAGATTTTTGCAGTCAATGTATAAACCAATACTGCTGAGAAAAGGAGATAGTGAAGCTAGAATACCTTAGAATAATGAGTTAGTGATAGCCTCAGACCAGAGTTTGTAATAAAACCCTGAAGAGGTTACTTAGAGTTGATTATAATTACTTTCAAGTGTTTAATAGCTCTAAGAGGTAGCTATCGACAGTTCCAGCCTATAAGTTAAAGTCACAAGTAAATTAAACCAATTGACGTGATAGAGAAAAGGACTCTGATGTGAGCATTTGAATAAAAATGGTGATTTTTTTTATTGCTACACAAGATGTATTGTTGAGTACTGTACCAGGGTGTTTTTTGGTTCAATTTAAAAACTGTCCTTTTGTCTTTCTTCAATTTTTAAAGGTGTGTTTGGTGAGTAGTTGGATTATAATTTTACTGTTTTTTTTTAAGTTTTTGAATTGTGTTCTCAGTAAATAGTTTGGTTTATTTTAATTATCTTTATTTCTTCTATTAATAACCTTCAGTTTTGACATTCAATTAAAATCTGCAGCATTGTGTGCTTATGTTTTAGTGAAAGACCAGCTTGTTAAAAACCAAAACAAATTAAGATGTGGCCTAGCAAACCTGGTTTAAGTTTATGAACTGACTTGTCCAGTAGTAACACTCTCTAGAATCATAACAACTCAATAACAGCTTTAGTGACTAATGTTGCTATATTATGAATAAATATAAAAACTTTTAAAAAAAAATGTTTATATTTTGTTTTTAAGCTTCTTAACACCTGGAAGATTTTAAACAGCTGATTAAATTAAAGGAAGCTGGTGAAATGTCTCAGGGCATTGGATTTTGGAAAGGCACATCAGGGCAGGACTTATACATTTAATGGTAGGATCCTGGGGAGAGTTGCTGAACAAAGACATATTGGGGCACAGGTACATATTTCCTTAAAGGTGGAGCCACAGGCAGACAGGGCAGTGAATGTGGTGTTTGGTATGTTTGCCTTTATTGGTCAGTGCATTGACTATAGGAGTATTGAGTTGGGAGGTTATGTTGCAGCTATACAGGACATTGGTTAGGCCACTTTTGGAATATTGTGTTTAATTCTGGTCTCCCTGCTACAGGAAAGAGGTTGTTAAACTTGAAAGGGTGCAGTAAAGATTTACAAGGAAGTTGCCGGGGTTGGAGTGTTTGAGCTAAAGGGAGAGGCTGATTAGGCTGGGACTATTATATGTGGAGTGCCAGAGACTAAGAGGTGACCTTATAGAGGGCTATAAAATCATGAGGTTGATGGATTGGGTGAATAATCAAAGTCTTTTTCCCAAGGTAGGGGAGTCTAAAACTAGAGGGCATAGGTTTAAGGTAAGAGGGGAAAGATTTAAAAAGGGACCTAAGGGGCAACTTTCTGATGCAGAGGGTGGTGCGCGTATGGAATGAGCTGCCAGAGGAAGTGGAAGAGGCTGGTACAATTACAACATTTAAAAGGCATCTGGATGGGCATATGAATAGAAAGGGTTTAGAGGGATATGGGCCAAATGCTGGCAAATGGAACAAGATTAATTTAGGCATAAACAAGTTGGACCAAAGAGTCTGTTTCCATGCTGTGCATCTTTATGACTATGACTGCAAAAACTCAACAAGTGAGTAGCTTTTTCTTTGCAGTCATTTCCCTTCGTCTTTGCACACAGGCCATAGGGTGGTTACAAATTAATAATAATCTAATATAATAAATAAAAAGATTGCAGCACTTTGGGCACTGTTGAGTTACACATGGAAGCACTTTACTTCCAAATCAACTCTATTTTTTTACAGTCATCTATTAATCATTCTGCCCAAATGTATCACTGCGTAGCATGACCTTGCCACCAAGCTTGAGCGAATTAGATGTGATTGTTGTGGAAGTCCTCTTGCTCGAAACAAATTATGACTGTTTTCTCTAGTTTTATTGCAATTAACACTTTTTATGTGTATCTTCACTGAGGTCTGCTCTGTATTTTCTTCCCTTTTTATTGCATTTTTCATGGCACTACTATAAATCACACAAAGTTGGGAAAAAAACCCTAATTACAAGTTCCCAAACAGTGTGCTTGATGAAAGATGGTTGATTCAATCATTGGTATTCAGTCTTAAGGAAGAAATATACGATGTTCAGCATTTTTCTCAGGCATTGTTTATTTATATTGATTTACACTGATTTTACAGTCAGGTGAATTCTAATATGTTTTGCAAGATACTTGATTGTAATTAGTCAACAAAAGAATGAACGTGCAGTTTCAAGTCCTACTTCCCATTAGTGCTGACTGAGGAAATTCCAGGGTCCTTTAGCAGGACTGACAACTCTTGCAATGGCTTGAGATGAACTATCCCAACTAATGATGTGGTATCAAAATCATAGAGACAGTTGTCACAGCCATCTTTGATTACGTTAGCCTTAGAGGTGCATTCCATGTAGAGGGATCACTTTGAGGTTGGTAACATTGGAGATACAGGCTTCCCAAACATTGTACAAAAACAGAAGTTGCAGCGTCTATGAAGAAAAGATCAGACTTAACGTTTCGGGTCCAGTGACCCTTCCTCAGAACAGATCAGTTCTGAGGTCGGGTGACTGGGCCCGAAATGTTAACTCTGATCATTTCTTCACAGATGCTGCCAGGCCTACTGAGCTTCCAGCAACTTCTGTTTTTGTTCCTGATGTACAACATCCACAGTTCTTTCAGTTCCCAAATAACTTGTGCAGCTTTTACAGAAGGAGGTTTATATATTTTTTTTCTCTCCATATATCTTCCATTCAAGCCTGATTTACAGGCTAGAAGATGATCAGGCAGAAAAGCCACAAAGCCCACAGCACTAGATTTCTTGGTTGAAAGTGTGTGTGCAATTGCTTTTATTTTCTCAAGGGATGTGGGTGCATTTATTGTCCTTGAGAAGGTGGTGATGATTTACCTTCTTGTACTGCTGTTTCCACATGATCTAGGTTGATCCACAATGCCCTGAGGGAGGGAATTCCAGGATTTTGACCCAGCAACAGTAAAGGAACAGCATGATATTTCCAAATCAGGATGGGTGAGTGGCTTGAAGGGGACCTTGCATGTGGTGATATTCTCATGTGCTTGCTGCCCTTGTCCTTCTAGATGGAAGTGGTCATGGGTTTGGAAGGATCTTTGGTGAATTTTTTTTTCAGTGCATCTTGTAAATAGTAGTAGCAGTGTGTACTGAGTGTCAGTGGTGGAGATAGTGGATGTTTGTGGACGTGGTACCAATCAAGCAGGCTGCTTTGTCATGGATGGTGTCAAGCTTCTTGAGTGATGTTGGACCTGCACTTATCCAGCCAAGTGGAGAATATTCCATCACACTCCTGAATTGTGTCTTGTAGATGGTGGACAGGCTTTTGGGTTAATCATTGCATTATTTCTCAACTCTGACCTGCTCTTGCAGCCATTGTGTTTGTGGTGAGTCCAGTTGAGTTTCTGGTCAATGGTAACCATGAAGATGTTGATAGTGGGGGGATTCAATGAAGATAATGGCATTGAATGTCAAAGAGCAGTGATTAGATTGTTTCTTATTGGAGACAAAATAAACAAGTCCCATTTGCCTGCATTTGGCCATATCCCTTTAGCCTTTCCTATTCATGTACCTGTCCAAATATCTTTTAAATATTGAAACTGTATCTACATCTACCACTTCCATCCTTGTTACATTTGTGCTTAGACTGTTTCAGTATCTGAGGAGTTGTGAATGATGATGAACATTGTAAAATCACCAGCGAACCTCCCCGCTTCTGACCTTATGATGGAGGGAAGCAGCTAAAAATGGTTATAGCAGTCGAAGTTGCCTCACTGAATATATTCTAAACTGGTTTCGACAGATTTTTGATATATAAGAGAGTCAAGCATTATGAAAACAGATGTAGGGTCAGGGAGGACAGTGGAGTTAATCCCACAATCAGATCAGCCATGATTTGTACTTCCTGGTGGAACAAGTTTGATGGATTAAAAGGTAACTTCCTATTTCAATCTCTTATAATTGGAAGAGAGTTTGGGGGAGCATCTGATTGTTAGAGTGAGGGGAAAGTGGAAGAAAATGTTGTGATGAGGGGTAGGCCTCAAAAGTTTGGAGTGATTTTGGCTTGAACAATGCTCCTTCTATAAACCTGGATAGAATCATAGAATTTTACAGTACATAAGGAGGCCATTCAACTCATCATGTCACTACCAGCTCCAGAAATTGCTACCCAGCTGGTTCCATTCTCCAGCTCCTATCTCTGTAGCCCTCTAACTTCAACTCGTTGGGTCGATATTGTCTCTCCATGTTTATTTAACCAAAATGTATCGCCTCACATTTCTCCACATTGAAATTCATGCAGGGTCATCTGCAAATTTAGAAATTTTGTCCTCAACACCCATCTCCAAAATTGTTTACATAAATCAGAAAAAGCAAGGGTCCCAACACTGATCCCCGGAGAATACCACTTTCCATTTGTCTCCAGTCTGAGAAGTGTCCATCTACACCTACCTTCTGTTTCCTATCTTTAAGCCAACATCTAATCCATGCTGCCATAGACCCATCAATCCCAAACATTTCTAATTTGCTAATCAACTTGCCATATGGCACAATATCAAATGCTTTTTGAAAGTCCAAATATGCAACATTCACAGCAGTACCCTCATCAACTGCCTGTGTTACCTCATCAAAGAACACAATTAAATTTGTCAGACATGATCTGTTCTTGAAAACGCCATGTTAACTGTCTTGTATTGATGTATTTTTCTCTAAGTATATATTTATCTTTTTCAGTATTGTGGCCTCCATCAGTTTTCCCACTATCCTTAGTTTCTTGGGTTATCCTTTGACCTGTTCTTAAACAATGGTATCTCATTTGCAATCCTCCAGTTTCTTGGTACTAATCCTATGTCCAGAGAGACCTGGAAAATGTCTGTCAAAGGCTCCACAATTTGCTCCCTTATCCCTCTTAACAATCTAGGTTTCATCCCATCTGACCTCTCTACTTGGATTGCTGCCACCTTTACATGCAGCAACGTTCTCTGTCCAAGTCTGCTTATAACTTTGAACATTATCAAGCTACACCCAGTGCCTGAAAGATGTCCCTACCTTCTCCAACTCATATTTCAGGCTCTTGAACAGTATCCATCACTTCCTCCAGTGGGAATTTCAAGCAATAATCATATTCTCCTCAATGGACAATCTGGCTCCTGTTTCAGAATTGGATTTTCCCTGTCAAACATTCCAGCTTCCTTTCAGAGATTTTTGAAACTAGTTTATATTTAGCATGACCCTCTATCTACACCATCTCGCCAATTGCACAGTTTAATATTGTATATATATCATTCTATTTCTTGTGCTAATGTTTTAAATCATTATGGCATATTTCTTTGAATTTAAATGTTCTATTTAATTAAAAAAAGATAATTTAGTGCCATTATTTGCATAAATTTGCATGATATTTACATAGTTTTCCAATGCAGATAAAGTTATAACAATTAAGTGTGGCTAGTTCTGGCTTTTTGCCAATACAGATCATAAATTAAAACCAAAACGTTTCCAATTTTGAACACACAATTTTCCAGACAAATGTGAATTTCTGTTTTAAAGTAGTATCCTATAAATTACCTGACTGGAAATAATTTACAGCAGGTTGATCACATTGATGTAAGAATGCTGATTTTCTGTAAGATTTTCTAATGCTTTCTTACGTGAACGTTGTCAACTGGTACTGATGTGACAATGACTCGAGACAGCAGTGATTTGTTGATTGGTTTTAACATATTTGGATTACTAAATCTGTTCATTCATTTGCTTTTGACATCTCAATAAATTTACACAGCATTCAAGATGGTTAAAAAAAATTTGGTTTGAGCAAAAGCAATTAATTTTCAAATATGCCAACTATCTTACCCTGGGTGACATCTACTATGTCATTCCTTTTTATTTCTCTGACTCCTTCCATCCCTCAGTCATAGAGATGTACAGCATGGAAACATACCCTTTGGTCCAACTTGTCCATGCCAACCAGATATCGTAAATTAATCTAATCCCATTTGCCAGTAGTTGGCCCATATCCCACTAAACCCTTCCTATTCATACACCCATCCAGATGCCTTTTAAATATTGTACTTGTACCAGCCTCCACCACTTCCTCTGGCAGCTCATTCCACACACTCACTACCCTCTGTGTGAAAAAGTTGCCCCCTAGTTCCATTTTCAATCTTTCCCCTCTCACCTCAAACCTATGCCTTTTAGTTTTGGACTCCCCTATCCCAGGGAAAAGACCTTGACTATTCACCCTATCCATGCCCCTCATGATTTTATAAACCTCTATATAAGGTCACCCCTCAGCCTCCAACACTCCGGGTAAAATAGTCCCAGCCTATTCAGCCTCTCCCTTTAGCTCAGTCCCTCCAACCCTGCCAATATTTTTTCTTAACCATTTCAAGTTTAACAACATCTTTCCTATAGCAGGGAGACCAGAATTGAATGCAGTATTCTAAAAGTGGCCTAACCAATGTTCTGTACAGCCGCAACATGATCTCCCAACTCCCATATTCAATTCACTGAACAATAAAGGCAAGCATACCAAACGCCTTCTTCACTACCCTGTCTACCTGCAACTCCACTTTCAAGGAACAGTTAGTCATCTGAGATGTCTGCATTCCTTCAGTTCTGGCGTCCTTTGTGCACTCCTGATTTTCCTTTACTCCATGAGAGATATCTACACTTTCAATCAACTGGACACTAAGTTCCAGAATTGTCTGCCTAAATCTTTCTGACTGTCTTCTTTGGACCCCTTCCTTTAAATTATTTTGTAAAACCTACCATTTGACCAAACTTTTACACACTTAATATCTCCTTCTGAGGTTCAACAGAAAATGTCAGTCTGAGAATCTTCCTGTGAAGAGTTTTAAAGATACATTGCAATTGCAATAAAGGTAAGGGATTGTTCCTGTTTGCATTAACTGATCAAAGGACAGTTACCCTGGTTGGATTGGAGTAGCAACTCATCAGTCCAGATGCTTTAAATTTATTGTTTGTTTCCAAACTGGAGGCTTTATTTTATTCCATGGTCAGATCGTCTGTTCAGCATCAGAATTAGGCAGTTACTTTAACTTCAGAACATAGATTTCAGTGCATATCTCAACTGTGATTTTTCGAATCAATAAAGAAAAAAATAACTGGAAGGCTTCTTTCCAAGAATCTATAGTTTTGCTGTATCAAATCAATCATCTTCGTCTTCTTCCACAAACAAGTGCTTTCCGTGAATTGTTGTACAGATAAATTATTAAAAATCATAAGTATAGAAATCATTTATAAGTGTACTTTCTTTCTGGTTGATGACCTGGATTTTTTTCTTTTAAAACAAAAGAATTGAGTGCGCCCATCATATTTCATAAATGGTGTCAATTCAGTGAAGGAGGTATTTGTGGAGGTGTCCAATAGCTTAGTCAAACTGGGTTCGAAGGAGGGTCTTAAAGATGAAGCGGAGATGATTCCAGACTATGGGCTTAGCAGTTACCTATAATGTGGAGCAGAAAACAGGAATGGACAAAAGGTCAGAGCCAAAGCTAGAGAGATTAGATCTGGGCGAGGCTGTACATAATGTGGAGGGGTGAAGTCATGCATGGATTTAAACAGAAGGATGTGAATTCCAATCCATCTCTATCAATGAATTTGCAACTGTCTACAAACAGGTTGTAAAGAAAACAAGTAGAGATGAAGAGATTTTTGGAACCTTTGGTTCAAAATGGCATGTTCCTCCCAGGCTTGTTACCCTAAGATAAGCTGATAACTATGAAGCAGAGGGGAAGGCACAAATTGGCCATTCTGAAGGAAAACTATCCAATGATAATTAGAAGTGGTACCATTAGTTAAGAATAAATAGGCCTGAATAAGTCTACATTTTGGCTCTAATTTCAAAATTCCTGATAGCTCAGCCATGTTTCCACTGGCTGACAAAAGTACAGTTGCCACCTGATAAGGCTATACTTAACTACAAAACAAAGCAGCCTACTTGAATAGCACCAGATCCACAAACATTCAGTTCCACCACATTGACTCTCAGTGTACACCATCTACAAGATATGCAGAAATTCACCAAAGCTTTCACATTCACCCAGCGTATTATAAACCCACCATCACTAATTCCAGAAGGACTAGGGCAGCAGATACATAGGAACACTACCACCTACAAGCGCCACTCCTAACCACTCACTATTCTGACTTAAAACCATATCAACATTCCTTCAGCATCACTGGCTTAAAACCCCGGAGCTCCCTCTCTAACAACATTGAGGGTCTCTCCACAGCAGATGGCTTACAATGGTTCTAAAAGGCACTTCCACCTTCTTAAGGGCATTTGGGGATGGACAATAAATGCCTATGTCCCCTGAATGGAATTTTGAAAGAAACAGTCCTCTATAGAATATTGTCATTGCTGCTAATGTGATCATTTGTTGTCATTCCTATTGGCTTTGAACTGAATGGCTTCCTCAGCAATTTCAGAAGGCAGTTGAGAGTCAGCAATATTGTTCTAGTTTTGGAGTCACATGTAGGACATTAGCAAATAAGATGGGTTTTTACAATAATCTTTCATCATTTTAAGGTTGGCATTACTGCATTAGTTTTCAAATGAATGCAAATCCGACAGCTCCAAGTGGGATTTAAATTGTGTTCCTCATACTTCACCCTAGTTACTAGTACAGTGTCATTATTGCTACACAGCCATGACTTCATTTTGATCTCCAATGTGGTGAAGTGGAGAAGCTTCTTCATTGTGTTTCACTTTATAATCCAGAAGGTCTTACGTTGCAAGGAAAAGCTGAGGGAGAGGAACCATATGCATTACCCACCCAACTAACTCCTTCTGGGAATTACTCAGGTATAGTGACCAGGGGAAGCAGGTGCTAAATGCCATCTGAATTATGAACAATCAGAAGACGGATATGTGAGTAACAGCAAGCTTGTAAATGAAAGGAAGAGCTCAACAGAAAAATTGGAAATAACACGGTCGCATGGTACCGGGAGCACAATGCCTGAAGCCAGAACATGGTACAAGTTTCTGATAATTGGGTTCTGTGCTTAGTTTTAGGTGAGAGGAGAAGATTAAATGGAAAGGAAAGAAAACCAGAATTATTTTATTTCTGAAGTGTCAAATGGCAAGTTATAAATTATACTAACTTCTGAAATTCAATGGTGTTTATTTTTGTGAACATGAGAAGTTAACAAGAGGATAATGAGTATGAGAAAAGCTTGAGAAGCGTCTGGAGGGGATTGGTATGATATATATCATATGAGATAATGTGAGGTGATATGTTATGGAGAAGAAGTAACACAAAGACTTTAGCCAGTGTGAAAAATTAATAGCAACCTTACACCTTAGAGTCAACCGACCACCCTATTCAACTGGCCAATTGATATGCCTTCCTCGCAAGGATGTTTTGTCTTTGTAGGATTATATTTTTTAGGAAGAGCCAGTTCAGTTTGGTTCAGTTTGAGAATAAAATAAATGCTATCTTTGTAACAGATGTGCATTAAATAAACTCATGCAATCATCACAAGCCACAATCCTCTCAGTCACTTCACAGAAATAAAAAAAATTTGCTCATCAAACTTGAGGATCCTGCAAAATGTATCATAGTACTATCTAAAACTAATGTGACATCAATAAGTCCTGAACCAATATTTTCTGTCTTACAACACAAGTGCAAGAAATTGACATCCAAATACAATCTGAACATATGATGGCATAATTTCAAGTGTCTTTTTGATCATTCAAAAAGTGGAATGTGGAGGTATGCTTGTTTATACAGCTGATGTAAATAGGCTCTCACCATGTTGTATAGTGGTGCATGACACAAGTATAGAAAGCAGCCTGTTCACTGAGCAATGACGTACACTGAACTCTCACAATTTGCATTCTCCCAGTTCCTCCATCTCCATCGCATACATTCCAAGGATACCAACTTCGACAAGGGAGCCTTTGAAATGTTCACCTTCTTTCTCAACCGAGGATTCCCCAGCACCATTGTTGACAGGGGCCTCAACCGAATCCGACCCATCTCCTGCACTTCCACCCTCACCCCCTCTCTTTCTTCTCACAACAGCAATAGGGTTCTCCTTGACCTTACCAAGGATCCCACCAGCATCCACATCCAAAAAATCATCAGCTGCCATTTCTGTCACCTCCGGTGAGATGCCACCACCAGACACATATTCCTCTCCCCTCCCTAGTCTGGCATCCACGGCAACTCTTCCCTCCAGGATATCCTGGTCCACTCTTCCTTCTCCAACTCCAACTCCCGTCCTACAACCCCACGGCACCTTCCCCTGCAAGCGGTGAAGGTTTAACACCTGCCTATTTACCTACTCCCCCTTCAGTATCTGAGGGCCAAAATGTATCTTCCAGGTGATGCACCATTTTGCCGGCACCTCCCATGATCTAGCCGACTGCATTCGCTGCTCACAATGTGGTCTCCCCTACATTGGGGAAATAATGAGTAGATTGGGTGACCACTTTGCAGAACATCTACGTTCTGCTCACAAAGAAGACCCTGAGCTTCCACTTGCCTGCCACTTCAACACATCACCCTGTTCCCCGGCCAACATCTCTGTCTCTGGCTTGCTACAGTGTTCCAGTGAAGCTCAGTGTAAGCTGGATGAACAACACTTCATTTTCCACTTGGGGACCCTGCAGCCTTCTGGACTTAATATCAATTTTGATAACTTTAGGGCTTGAACTCTCCCATGTCCTAGCTTCACGCATGCGCGCGTACACACACACACCCTTGTAATCACATAGTCTAGTATTACACACAACCCATTGCTAGCCACTAACAGTCTCCATTAATAGCTATTCACCGTCCCAGCCAAACCTTATCCGCTCCTTTGTCTATCCAACTGTTTTTCTCTCTCTTTGGGTTGTAACCCCACCTATCATTTACTCCTTACCCCCTCCCCTCACCCTATCTTCTGCACATAAACTGACATTTTCCTAGCTACCATCAACTGTTGTGCCTTTGTTGGTCAAAGTCCTTGGGGCTGTACCTATTGCTTGGGGTATGCAACTTCCTTCAGTCCTGTTTGTAGAGACAGATGTTACGCTGACATACTGGTCTTGTGGAGCTGTCTGTCTTGTGTTCCATTCTTCCTCCTCCCACTGCTCGATCCCTTTCTTTCTGAGCCTGGCCAATTTATAGTGTTTTCTGACTGCTCTACTCAGCCGGTGAAGACAGAACCTAATTGCCTTGATTGGTCATCTGAATAGAAAGCTTTATTTGAATTCATACTGTTTTCATGGTGTTGCTAAACAATGAAACTCCTGGTTTTAAATATTATATGATGTGTGTACAGCCTTCCTATGTTGTCTCCCTGATTATATCAAACCGGTGAATGTCATTGTCTCCCTGGCCAATTTGGAGTGGGCAATTATGTGATTAAAGTCTCTCAGCGGGATTGGTTTTAGTTTAGTATTTACAAGTTTTAATCTTCCTAGTCTTGAGACCAACAACCTATGTTTTAAACAGTGCCCCTGTTGCCAGAACTGGGACATTCCTGGCAATAACCCTGGAACAAAATGATAACCCTTCAACCTTGAGTTTTGCAAGCACAAGATAGCTGGGTATAGTCAGTACCTTTTTTACTCTGAACAGCCAATGGGACATGTTGTTTGATTATAGCCTGGCATCATACTGACACTAAAATTAATATACCACATTGACCAATCAGAATCTAGTTGCCAGCCAATCAGACTGTCCTTTTATATAATATAAATATTGATTTTTTTTCCTAACACTGATATTTCTTGTGAGTTGTCCTGATGATTATAAGATTAAAACCTTAGCAAATTGTGTTTTTTCTTCGAAAATACTCAAATTCTATCCTACAGAAAGATAGTATTTATTGTACTTAAACTATCTTAAGAAAAGGAATAAAGAAGCTGCAATTTGCAGTTAAACTCAGATTCACATGCACAGGATAAATTACAATGTGGGACAATAGATTAAGTGATTAGTTAAAATCTAATAAAGATTAAAGTTATACAGATTTCGTAGGTTGATAACTTGGGTGAATATAGGCTGAGTTCAGCGATGCTTCTGGCTCCAATGTCAAGGCAGTTTAACAACATTGGCAATCACTTTATCTCCCTTTGCAGAGACAGCAGTTGCTGGGTTGATTTCTATAAAATAAATCACTGCCTGTGGCTGTGTGGATAATCAGACAACAGATGAGGCTGAAACTTGCAGATTGGATGAGGATAGAAAGAGAACAGCCTGCACAGGGTTCTTTGCCACTTCAACATCCTTTCTACTTCTGCCCCATCTGAAGTATATATAAAAGAAAGTTAGCTGCCTTGTCACAACCTTCTTTCATCAACTAACTTGAGTATGGTCATGATTAGTGGATTCAAAATGCACAATTTTAGCTTGATTAGCTTATGGCTAGGTAAATTCCTCTTTAAACCAGAATCCTTTGCCTTAAGTGATAAGATCTCCTGCTTGTTCTCCGTCTAGTTGAGTCTGCATGCCCTTCAAATGGCCCAGGCAATGTTGTTCATTTTTTGTCAGGTATGTGAAGACAGGTAACCTACGTTTAAGTGGCATTTAAAATTAGTTATGTACAGTGTTGCAGATGTTCAACCACCTTAGCAAATGTGGTTTCAACGCACTGAAATGTGGCTTACATTTATTTTTAGATTCAATCAATTGTTTTCAAACGAAGTTTTCAGCCAAAGTTATTTTTGATATAAAGCATAAATGAAATGCTTTGGACGTGCTTGAGATCCTAGATAGCATGATTTATTGTGCTTTTCGTAATTCAATGTACGATGGCTGATGCACAAATTATGCACTGTGCATATATCCATTGGAGTATTTATTTCTAAATACAATCTCGCATAGTATGCCCTCATATAATACTCAGCGCCGTAAAAGTTTACAGTTACCTAAATTCTACAAGCTGATTTGATTCATTTATCCTTGTTCTTATCCTTGGTGATACATACTTGTACATATTGCGCTTATTTAATACAGAATCACTTGACAGGCTGTAGCAGTGCAGATTCTTGGAAGTGTCACTCACCTTTCTCCAGCTCCCCCTTCCTTCAAAAAAGGGAACAACACTGAGGTAAAACTCCCTCAGTTGCCGTGGTGATCAAATTAACCAGATTTTCTTTATCAGAACAACAATGCTTTGAAGCAAGTATCAATTTATTGTCAGTTTGTGGAATTCAACTAACATTGTATGTGTGGTTGAACTGTGGTGTGTTGTGGAAAAGCAATCATTTCAAATTCAGTGCAAACAATGCAATTATTTTGTTTGTATTAAACATTGTGTATTTTCAAAGGGTGCAAATTTGACTTTAGAGTTCAGTACCTGTTAGGAATTGATTTGTTCTGTAAATATTTACATACCTGGTGTGCTTGTCAATTCCACAAAAGAGTTTAGCTTCAATCATGACTGTTTCAAGCTCCTGATTAAAGATGGCATTATTTGACAAAATAAGGCTCCTAACCTCTCCGAAAGACTTTATTGCCTGTTTGTTATATTAATGGTTGATTATTCCATCACTGTAAACCTGACTTCTGCATAATTTCCTCTGCTCCAGCTCGTTGTCCTCCTGGTCCTGTGAATAATGATGCAAAGGAAAGTATTTTGAAAAATCCAGGGTAACCTTTGACACTTTCTGTGGTGTATCCACCAATTCTAAACCATGTGAAAATTATTTGAACCACACAATGAAATTATGAACTCATTTGATCTTAACATTTATTTTGAGGTTGTATTAATTCAACACTCAATCATAAAGTCTGACCAATTGTGTGTATGATGCTTTAAAACAACTTCAACAAATACATCTGCACTTATTAGTTCTTGTCAACTTACTAGATCCATCTTACAGACCAATTGCAGTATTGATTGGCCCTTTGACAAATTGCAACATTTTTCAATTCATGAGTGATGTTAAAAGAAAGGCCGAGGTTTTGCATTAGAGATGGTGGTGAGATTGTCAGTGCTTGCCATCATTGATCTTCTGAAACTGACAACAGCTTGTAAATGTCTTCAACAGAATCTGGAGCATTCCGTGTCTAATTGCAACACGAGTCGAACAATATCTTTGGGCTGACAGGTAGCAAGTAATATTCACACCGCATAAATGACAAATAATGATCATCTCCAACAAAAGAAAACCTAACAACTGCCCTTGTCATTCAATGGCATTGCCATCACTGAATTCCAACTTTCAATATCGAAGGGTTTATGATTGACAAGCAACTAATTTAGGCTACCTATATAAATAATCTAACTACAAGACCAAGACAGAGGATTGGAATTCTGTAGCGAGTAACTCACCAAAGCCTTACCACCACAATATCAAGAACAATTAAGGATTGGCAAAAAAGGCTGGCATAGCCAGAAAAGCCCATATCACTGAAGTAGTCCATGTTCAAACACAACAAAATATGGGCAATATCCAGGCTTGTGCTGACAAGTGACAAGTAACATTCATGCTACTCAAATGCCAAGCAATGACCATCACTAAAAAGAGACAAACTAACCACTGTCCCTTGGTTTTCAATGGTGTTACTATCACTGAATCCTCCACTAAAAACATCCTTGGGGTTAGCATTGACCAGAAACTCAATGGGACTCGCCACATAAATACAGTGGCTACAAGAGCAGGTCAGAGGCTAGGAATACTGTGGGAAGTAACTCACCTCCTCACTCTCAAATACCTGTCCACCATCTACAAGGCACAAGTCAGGAGTGTGATGGAATACTCCCCACTTGCCTGGATGAGTGCAGCCTCAACAACACTCAAGAAGCTTGACACCATCTAAGGCAAAGCAGTCTGCTGGACTGGCACCACATCTCTCTTTCACCAATGGTCAACAGCAGCAGTGTGTACTATCTACAAAATACATTGTATAAATTCACCAAAGATCCTCAGATAGTACCTTCCAAACCCACAACCACTTCCATCTAGAAGCACAAGGGCTGCAGATACATGGGAATACCACCACCTTCAAGTTCCCCTCCAAGCCACTCACCAACCTGACTTCGAAATATATCACAGTTCCTTCACAGTCGCTGGGTCAAATTCCTGGAATTATCTTCCTAATGTCATTGTGGGGAAACCTATCCCATGTGGACTGTAGCAGTTCAGGAAGGCAACTCTCCACCATCTTCGCACAGGCGATAAATGCTGGCCAGCCAGTAAAGCCCACATCTCATGATTAAAAACAAAGTTGAATGAATGAAAAATGTCTGGAAGTTATTAGCTGTGGTTCTTTGTTTTCTCATGTACAATTGTTAAGGAGGGGGAATGGCCGAACCCCTCTGATAATGAAACCAAAACACAAGACCCAATCTGTTATGACAGGAATAGAGGTTCCCTTCTAGTAATTATCCCTGAAGCACCCAGAGAAGCTCTCTTTTCCCCTGTAATCTTTTTTCTCTAGAATTTAGAAAGTTAAGTGGTGACGTGATCGAAGTCTTCAAAATAGTAACAGGAAAAGGCACAGTAGATAAAGATAAGCTATTTTCATTGCTTGGGGATTCTAGAATCAGGAGGCAAAGGCTAAAAATTGGGGCCAGACCATTCAGGAGAGATGTTGGGAAGCACTTCTACATATAAAGGGAGGATTGGAACTCTCTTCCACAAAAGGCAGTTGTCGCTGGATCAGCGACATATGACATAATTTTAAATATGAGATCAATCATGTTTTGTTCAGCAAAGCTATGGAGGGATTTGGGCCAAAGACAGGTGTATAGGATGGGGCCACAGGCATCTGGATGGGTATATGAATAGGAAGGGTTTAAGAGGGATATGGGCCAAATGCTTGCAAATGAGACTGGATTTATATAGGATATCTGGTAGGCATGGACGAGTTGGGTCGAAGGGTCTGTTTCCATGCAAAATATATCTCTATGACTCTATGACTTTATGATAACATAACCCCTGAAGTCCTGGTATCATTCTTGTAAACCTACATTATACTCCCTCCAAGGCCAATACATCCTTCCTAAGGTGTGGTGCCCAGGTCTGCTTATTGTACTCCAAGTGATGTCTAACCAGGGTTTTGTCATAATGGAGCATAATCTCTGTACTCCAATCTTCTAGATATAAAGGCTAGCATTCCAATAGCTTTCTTGATTATTTTCTGCACTGGTCCATGGAAATTTAAACATCTCTACTCCTGAACCCCAAAGTCTCTTTGGACATCCACTGTATTTAGCTTCATACTATATATAAGTACCTTGATCTATTGTTTCACAGTCCAAATTGGATAACTACACACTTGCTTCCCAAGCTGTTTTTGAAAAAAATGAATGTTTATTGAGTGACACATGTCTACATCATGATTAAAACAATCACATTTTTATTTATTTTAAAAATCATGCATATGGTATTACAGCTCCTAATATTGTAATGTGCTTGTTTCAATCACTTACTTTGTCCTTCACAGCATTTTAACTTCAAAGTGAAAAATGTGTGCATTTGACTCCAAGTTTTGCCTATATGTGATTGTCTGCTTATCATGCTTGTTGACATCTCTGTCACCAAATGCCTTACAGAGGTTTATAAAATCATGATGGGCATGGATACAGTGAACAGTCAAGATCTTTTCCTTGGGATAGAGGAGTCCAAAACTAGAGGGCATAGGTTTAAGGTAAGAAGAGAAATATATAAAAGGGACCTAAGGGCAACTTTTTCATGCAGAAGATGGTGCATGTATGAAATGAGCTGCCAGAGGAAACGGTGGAGGCTGATACAATTATGACATTTAAAAGGCATCTGAATGGGTAAATGAAAAGGAATCATTTAGAGGGATATGGGAATCTACATGCTGGCAAATAGGATTGATTAATATTGGATTTGTTTCTGTGCTGCACATCTCTATGACTCCATTGAGGTGATGGAAAAATTTGGACACAAGGATGAAAAATTTAAAACTCAGGCCTTCCTTGTACCAGGAGTTATTACAAATCATTGAGCACAGAAGTGATGGGATTTGAAGCAATTTTGGATGCAACAGCTTTAGTTGAAGTCAAACTTAATCATTGTCATTCAAAATCAATGTAAATTTTACTCTTGTGATTATTCTTCCACATCATTGCTGTTTGAAATTGAGGTCCCCTTTAAATAATGTTCACTTAGTATTCCATATTTGATATTTCCTGTGTGGCCCACTCTCACTGGCGCTGCCTCACCGTCCTGCTCTCATTGCTGACGTTGCTCCAGCCTATTAGTGCTTCAGAAAGTAAAATGGTTTTGCTCTTGGAAAGAATAAGAACTAACCTAAATGGAGTTGGGCAAGAAGACCATTGTCCTCCAATGCCAGGAGTAGCTGTCCCAAGGGGATTGACCAAAATGATTCAGACCGTTGATTGATTGCATCTTGAAATAAATGCTTATTTCTATCAGGACTTCACTAGGCAGGCCTTGTAGGAAACAGTCTTCTTTGGGCAGACCTTGGGAACTGCCTTTTTCAGTTGAAATGTGGATCAGAAAAAGAGGAGGAACAGCCAGGAAAAGAGTTTGCTAATGCCTCAGCCCAGCCAGAATGCTACCCCCACAACTTTAACAAGACCCAATCATTCCACCCAAACAGCCTGGTTGTCCTCTGGTACCAGTGAACCATTGGCAATTGTTGCAAACTTTCTTTAGCCATTAGCTAATGCATCAAATCCAAACTGCTGCCTCTAAATAAACTCACTGAACTGTCAGAAAATTGCTACAAATAGTCGACCACCTATTTCAGATAACTATGATCGTGGACCCCCTGCATTGAACTTGCAGTACGTAACCTCCGTAAGGTATTTGAGAAAAAGTACATCCAATAAACATTACAGTGGAAAATAACAACATGTCCTGTGGTTGGTTAATAAACAGATCAGTCATGCTGATGCTAAAGTCATTGGGTAGTGAAGCTCCGTGAAGGTAATCTTCATCTGTGCTGTGTCTGCCCTGCAATTATTAACATTTCAAAATGTCAGTTGTGAAGTTCTTTTTCAATCACAAAGAGTGCGATTTTGAAGCTGAGTAGTCTCCTTAGAAGAAAAATGTAAGCAATTTATTTCCTAAAAGGAAGATGGAACGTGCAACAGCTGCAGTTAGTATTAACTGCATTCACACAGCGTTCTCATTCTCTCTAATAATGGCAGTTCAAAGGTTTATCTGAAGTTCCTGCTACAAGCACGTTCAAGCTCTAATTCACTGTTTAATCAGGATGGCTTCAAATACCTTCCTGCTGTGCTCATTGTAGGTAAGCGTGCAGCTGAATCAGCAGTCAGGATTTAGGCCCTATCTTTTTTTTTGGAAATGCAACCCGGTGTCACAAGACAGGGATGAGAGAGAACACCTGGGGTCTTTAATTCCGATGGGCTATGACCTTCACAGAAACAACCAACGAGTCATCCATTTGGAACAATAATGATTTTTGTTTTAACTTATGAGTGAAAAGTTATCTTTAGGCTTTCTTCTTAGCTGCACATGAAGATTATTGTCCACCTCGTGGGCATAAGCTCACACCAAGAATTAACAGTAGGGAACAGTGGAAGACAAATGATAAAGTAATGAGTCCCCTTATCAATTTGAAAGTGAAGCGTGCCTCTGTAAAGGTATTGCCAATTCGCACGTCCACAAGCCCCCTGACCCTTAATTCTTCTCAATCAAAATTTATAAGCAAGATGACTGATTGTAACCTGATTTAGTTTGACATAAAAAGAACCAAAAATTCTGAAAATATACAGCAGTTCTGGCAACTTTTGTGGAAGGAAAAGCAAAGAAACAGAGTGAATGGAATTCTACAGGAGTCTGAGGAACAATGGCCTATGGCAAAATTTGAGACTGAATCGGACAAGAATTCTGCCAAGGCCTATCTCGAATTTAAGTGTATCTCACTCCAACTTTTATGCATTTGCTGAGCGCCAAGTGAGTTTGTCACTAGGCCAGAATGAGTTTCCAATTTAAGGGGTTATTTCTTGGTAAGCCCCTTGTTAATGGACTAACTCACCTCATTCATATTCAGCTTCTCATTGCGTAAAACAAGCTGGATTGCAAAATCTCCACATGGAAGTCCGAATGGGTACCTAGTGACTTCAGCTCACTGCTGGCTGCAAACAGCCTCCATGTTGATCCACACCAGACAGCATCTTGGGGCACAGGCTCCAGCTGCAGGCACCCCTCATCCACTGACATTGACTTCCAACAATTGCCAACCTCTTTGACCATCATTGCTGATCCACTTACAGACTGGTTAGAAAACACAGACTCACATTGGAAGGCACACCAGCAAAGAGCATTAAAAGGCTCCTACAAGAACGCCTTGTATGCAGGGACAAGCACCCAGCTCACTGGTTGGACCAGGCTGCATCTCACAGCTGCATTGTTCATCTTTTAGCACTCACTTATTAAGCGATTGTTTCATGCTCACACCATCTAAACCTTGCCTTGTCATGGTATGCACATTGGCACTTCAGCCAGAGGCTTAAGATTATCGCACCTGCTGTATTGAGGTGCCCTTATGGGCAGACACATAGAGAGGCTGTTTGTCAATAACAATCTGACTGGGTGTTGGAAGCACCTTGATGTATGGTACACCAAGACATCAGCTTAACATCTACAGTATGTGCCAGCTGACTATGCAGTAAACACATTGACATGGCCATTCGGGTGTATAAATATGCAGAAACTGAGTGGAAACAATCACATCAAGAGGGGTGGGCCACTGTCAGTCAGGATGTGCCAGTACAATCTGTCGGGCACAGTACCCACAAAATCCAAGGGCTTGGCCATGGCCAGTCAGCTGCTGGTACTGCTCACCTTCAGGGACCTATCTGAGTCCAGTATGGAGAGTGGGGAGCGGTCGGTCTGGTAGGACCAACACCAGCAGTTGGGGGCATTGCGTCTTGTCAGCTGGTCACCTGCCAACAAGGTGGTCTGAGGTCTGGTCATTATGTCTGGGGCCCTGCTCGTCTAGATCAGTGTGAGTTCTGGGCTGAATGTAGTCCTGGGTGTCCGTCTGTTAATAGTTAACAAGGGTGCAATGGAATGCCTGTAAGGGCAGAGGGGGCTTACTGCCAAAAGGGGTAGGGAGTCAAGGCTGAGGTGAAGGGGTAAGCAGAGGCATTTGAGGAAGAGGGAACAAGGATGGTGACAGAAGGGAACATCAAACGCAAAACAGCATCAGAGGATGGGGAGGAGTTATTGGCACTGATAACCCCCACCAAGGCCTCTACAAGGAGGCTTAGAGGAGCAAGGTAAAAACCAGTAAGGTGTAATATTGAGGATTAGAGCAAAGGGATGTCAGTTGGAGGTGAAGTTCAATGTAATGGCTCTGCATATGAGGGAGAACGAATAGAAATGGGGTACAGTGAGGTTAGAGGAGACATGGAGATTCTGGGAGGTTGGGGGAGCGCAGTGCCTGGCATCCAGGCAGAGCCTGGTGTTGACAATGCCCATTTAGAAACCATTCCCTACCATTCTCTAGGTGCACAATATAGCTTAAGAATGACTGGCATAACGTCCAGGTTGGATAGAGTTTGTGTGGTTTCATGGGTAAACATGGCATCTATGGCTGCTGGAGCCTAGGACATTGAAGGACTAAATGTATGAAGCAAGGGTTTGGAAACTCCAGCTACAATTTGTTTGTAAATACTTCTTCACCCATATACAATGCAGAGTGAACATGCTGATGCATTAGATCTGCTTCAAACACGGATTGCATGCTATTGGTACTGGCTAAATAATATTGTCACCTCAGTGATAAAGAAGTTAGGAGCAATAACAGAACAAGAGGTAAATGCTAGCTAATAGCTCTCTATTAATTGTGGAACTTCTTTGGGTGCTGCGGGGACAAACCTGCATCACAGGTCATGTAAGTCTGATGATGCATTCTGCTGAAGACAATGGAAAAAGGAATAGCTGAGGTAGGCCTGGGCTCAGGGCACACAAGGAACTCCAGTTGGGATGTCAAGTGCTGGTCACCTAGCCAGTGGGTACACACATCTCGACCAGGGTCATGGCGGTACAGGCTAGAGGCCTGCTGAGGGTACGGTTCCACTGCTGAGAGTGGTTGAGGGCAGGGGTGGTGGGAAGGGGTCCTTCCAGTGATGTCTGAACAGACATCAGGTGCCGCACCGTTCTGATATGTTGAGCATTGCAGATGGGGTGGGTAAAAAAGTGATGACATAAATTCTCAGGAGCCAGAGAAGTAGAAGCTGTTGTCCAAGGAGAAGGACAAGGACATTGAGCTGGATGAAGCTCAAGTTATCGTTGTGGGTGACAGAGCTCAAATGCATCAGCTGCTGGAAGCCAGACATGACCCGATAGATGCCTGGTTCCAGTAGATGGCAGTTGGGCATAGGACAGCCATCACGTACTATTGGCATCAAGATGCCAGCATTTGGTTTGCACTGTGGGGGAAAACAGTCTGTATCATTTCCTTGATAACGAGGTGTAGAGCTAGATG
>NC_063350.1:49023578-49061915 GCF_021869965.1 Rhincodon typus | reverse complement strand
ACCTCTAAGCCCAAAACGTCAGCTTTCCTGCTCCTCTGATGCTGCTTGGCCTGCTGTGTTCATCCAGCTCTACACCTTGTTATTTCAGATTCTCCAGCATCTGCAGTTCCTACTATCTCTGTATCATTTCCTTTGTGTACTCTTTTTCTGGCTGTCAATAAAAGCTCATGTTTGCAATTGACTGGTTGTTTGCCATGTGATGTTCTCCTACTGGACAGTAACAAGATGCAGTTGACCAGTGGGCATTGGGGAGAGAATAGCAGCAATGTCTTCAGATGGGATGCAGCTAAGCACGGGTAAACCGTGTGGCTCAGTGTTTAAACAGCGATGAGGGTGAGAGAATGGGGTTGCGCATGTGAGGGAGTGTCAGTCATGGGCAATGCAACTTTATGACTGATGTGCCTTGATGTTGCCAGTGAGGGGAAATGCCAAATCACCAACTGTTATCCAGAAGAGCAGTGGCCTCTAAAAGATGGCATGGGTGTAAGGGATGCCAGTCTTTTATCGGATGTCCAATGAGTGGCAAGTTGTTTTGGAAAAGGCACGTTCTGATATGACGATAGAATTGGACGTGAGAGACACTATACAGTGTAGGAAGGTAATGACGTGTTTGGTAAGATACAATATGAAAGGTTGTTGAGCCCCATGATGAGAATCTCTCCAAAAGTGTCCCTGAAATTTGCACTTAGCCAAACAAACTTAAGATTCAGTCCAAAGTTTTAGAGCAACTGTTCTTCATCAGATTATCCTGATTAAGATCATTGCTATGAAACACTAACTATTCCACTCTTAATAGATGCTTCTAGAACTGTGGAGTATTTCCAGCATTTACTGTTTCTATTCCACGCTTTTGACTTCAGCAGCATTTTACTTTTTAACTGATGATATTAGAATTGGTGCTGTTCGTAAACCAAAAATACAAAATTCTATTTCCAAAAGAAACTGTTCCACCTCTTATTTTGGGTGAAATCTTACAGTCCCCTGACAGTGCCTGTCATACATGTCACCAACCTCAAAACTATCTCCATTTTACAAGGTGGGGGGAGCTGCAGGAGGGTAGTGGGGGCCCACAATGCTGGGGAGCACAGCAGCTTCTATTGCATGGTATCCTGCCAGGCAAAGGTGAGGTACAGGAGCCTCCTTTGGGGATCCATCCTTTCACTCAGAGGTAAGCTCTCTCACAAGATCCCCTTTCCTCCGAACCCCCAAGAACTGTGCCCTGAGTTTGCATGATGAAGTCTGGTATCCATAAGCATTCAGGGATGGCTTTAGTTGCAGCAGTGAATACAGTCTGCAAAATGCCACTCTTAAGACTACAAACTGTCAACAAATTCAACTGGCCATTAGCTCTCTGTCAGGCAGGATTTCATTTGGTCATACAGCACGGAAACAAATCCTTTGGCCCAACTTGTCCTTTCCAACTAGGTTTCCAACTGAATTTCCACCGCAAATGTGTGGGGAGGTCTCAATTGGGGACAATTAACACCCGAATGGAGAGTAGAGGCAGCCAGGGATTGGTGAGGGTACTTTATCCATTGCCTCTTCAGATAGCGGGACTCAAACACTTGTAATCCGAAAAATCCCATAATCTTGAAAGAAAACAATGACTTGTTGTCTGCATTGTACCTTTCACAAACTCAATGTCCCAAAGTGCTTCATGATCAAGAAAGAATTTTCAATGTGCAATCGCTGTTGCCAAAAAATGTGGCATGCAATTTGTGTACAGCAAGCTATCACAAACAATAATGTGATAACGACCAGGTCAATTTGTTTTAGCCAAAGTTAATTCAGAGATTAAATATGAAGCAGAAATCACTGCAGGGGATACTGCTGGCACCTGTTCACCAACTTTGTCTCCGCAAATTTTTCCCCTCGTCAAAGTACACACTCAGGACAATTATATCAGTAAGAGCAATTTTCATCCTGACTCTTTTATTTAATGGAGGCTATTTATCCACGTTGATTTTGAACTTAATTTTTTTTTCAACTGTAATCATTTCAAATCTGACAGCTCTATCAATGTTGCTGTACAGCTTTGATTGACAAGTCGGAACTGTGGTGTGTTGCACATAGCAACAGGTTTCTGTGCCCATGGAAACCTCCTCATCATTTGGTTATTCGTTTGCACAGATGTTACACTTTGCACCATTGATTTGTTTTTGTTCTCTTTCACTGGTTACACATTATTTCTTGAGGGCCAACCTTAATACCATGAGCTTCCTGAAAGATTTTACCTTGCAGACTTCATGTCTAGCAATTAGACCAATTACAGTTATTTGCAAACAGTACCAAGCTTTTTCATAAAATAGCCCAAGATCTACTTACCAAGAATTTCAGTGAGTCTAGGGTCTGCAGTCTTAGTGATTCTATTAATATTGATATAAATCCTGAATTCTTTAATGCTAACTTAATTTAAGACTGTATTAAAATTGATTAATTCTTTAATCTGTTTAGACATGTTGTACTGCTCACATTTAAAGTCTAACCTTTAGGTTTCCTACATGTCGGTATCTTGTGTAGCCTATTGTTTGAGTTAGCCTGGGGGACAGGATTATAGCCTCTTAAGAAGTAATTAGACTGCAAAAGAAGAATGAATGTTGACTACTGATCAGGCATATGATGGTACCTCTCTGTTTCAAAAATTCCACTGCTGATGAGCCATACACTGGAATAAACCAGATTGCAGCTTCATAACTCTTTAACCTGATGCCTTTCTCGTCAGAGGAGTACTGAAAGGTGTAAAAATGCAGAGGTGACCTGAGATTATTTCCAGAAATTCTTAACACTGATAATGGATCAGAGCGATTGCAGTTTTACTCCATTTGGTATCCCAGTCATTCTAAACATTAATCTTGCCTTATTTTGCACTGCATGTATTCTTTTTATTTGCTGACATGGACACACAATTGTCAGATTGTTTTTTTTCCAACTGCACTCAACTCATGCTTCCCGCTAAGACTTAGTTGTCATTTTACTTGATTCTGACTGAGCTTCTCTATCCCAGTTTAGGTTTGTTCCGTCCCATCTACATTCTTTTCATCACAACCTAGCCACTATTAACATCCTTGGGGGTTACCATTGACCAGAAACTGAACTGGACTAGTCATATAAATACAGTGGTTGCAAGAATAGGTTGGAATTCTGCAGTGAATAATTCACCTCCTGACTCCCCAAAACCTGCCAATCATTTACAAGGCACAAGTCAGGAGTGTGATGGAATACTCCCCACTTGCCTGGATGGGTGCAGCCCCAACAACACTCAAGAAGCTTGACACCATCCAGGGCAAAGCAGCTGCTTGGTTGGCACCAGGGCAACATGTGAAATTTTGTTTCGTGTTGGTGGGTATTATTGCAAATTTGGCCCGAACATCAGTACTGTTGTTGCACATTTAACAAATTTATTGAAGAAAGGCAGAAAATTTGAATGGACACAGGCATGTCTGAATGCCTTTGTAAACTTTAAACATTGTGCTGACAACTGCACTGGTTTTAATAGGTCCTAATTATAAGGAGTCTTTTAAACTGGCTGTTAATGCTAGCAGCATCAATGTGGGGACTGTTTTACTGCAAGATGATGAGATGGGGATACATCCCCATTTCTTCTTAGTATCAGTTTAAGCCAGATGGGGATACATCCCCATTTGGCTTAAACTGATACTAAGAATAAAGATTCATGACAGTGAGTCTATGCAGTATCTCTTAAATGATTCTGGTAGACACAGCCACACAATTATTGCAATTCCTGTCACTGATATTGAGAATTCTTCTTGTGATAAGGAAATGTAATTCTCTGAGGTTGTCTTCCGAATCACATCAGAACCCAACATCTTAAGTCTTGGAATATATTTCTTCGTCAAGCTTTGGTCCATGCTGAGTTGCATCTGTTAATGATGATAGCACAATAACAACTAGATACAGATTATATTAACATGATAGACATTGTTGCAGAGAATATGATGAAGGCCTACGTGTTAGGTCTTATTCCTTTGAGATTCTAAGCTGTTATGTCCATGAGGCCATATAACATTATCATATTAGGTAGTCCTTAAGGTATTTCTCAGAATTAATCCTTTTGGAGCCTTCCACCTTCATGTAACAGGAGTGATCCTATGGATCTGGAAAATGGACATTTTTGGAGAGTCATGGTGAATCCTGGGTATGACATTGCACTACAATGAGGCTACATAGAGCTGTCGAGGCAGAAAAGGCTGAGTGCAACTTCCAGGCAAGTTCGTATGAGGGCTGATGTGAAGGCATGGGAAGACAGAGACGGCAAAGGGCAGAGGTTTGGGGAAAGAACTCATCAAGATGTACTTGACTGTGCCATGTCACTTACCTTTCTTGCCCGAATTAGGTTATTAAACTTCTTCAGGCACTTTGCTATGTGTCATTATAGTCCTGCTGCTAACCTTCTCTGCACCTTCCAACTGCAGCATTTTGATCACTGCAACAGGCTTCCTCTTCCCCTTGACAGAGAACAGAATTTACTTGTCATTGTTCATAATTAACAGCTCATCACTGGGGAGGTGCCCATGAAGTGAAGTGTTGCCATGCAATATTATGAGTCCATTGCCCCAATTTTGGCTCTGTCTAAAAATTTGTTCTATGCTTCAAGTTCCATCTCAAAGGTGTCCGTTATATAGTTGCTATGAAATAGATTGATTTAGATCATCAACATAACCCGCAATCGATAATTAAATTTGAGGTCTGGCATTTTCTTCCTAAATCTCCCTTACCCTCTGGCTTGTTTTCTTTAAGTTGCTCATTGAAACCTATTTCTTTGACCAAACCTTTGGTCATCTGACATAAAATCTCCTTATAAAGTCTTGATGTGAGAGCTTGTTTTATAAAGTCCTAGTGAAGTCTGTCAAAATGCTTTATTGCATTAAAGGCGCGACATTGTTCTACTGATTGTAATTGTTGTTGCTGTAACTGGTTGGAAAGTCTGGATGAAACTTGTCAGTTCTCCTTGTGCTTCCAGGTTCCAAAGCTGTCAGCAAGTTCAAACACAGCTTTGGCTAGGTGTTAGTCTCACTGAAATGTCAAAAGGTTATGGATTAACCCAGATGTCAACTTGAGCGCAGACTCCCGATTGACATACAAGTGCAGTCCTGAAGGAGTGCTGCACTATTGTCCTTCCAATGAACCATTAAACCAAGATTTCCTCAGATACATATAAGTTTCCTTGGCATTTTTGAAAGAGGAGCAGGGGGTTCTGTTGTGGTAAACATTAATCCATCAACAAACATCACCCCAACTGATTATTTACCTTATCACGGCTTGTGAGATCTCACTGCATCCAAATTGGCTGTGACTGCCTTGGGTCATCAAATATTCATATAAATTATGATTTGATCTTTCCTTGTGTTGTGACAGAGGCATGCCATTATTGAGCAGGATAGGATGCCGTTCTAGAAAATCTCTACACATAGAGAGTCCAGATGTTCTTATGGGCACACCTTTCATGCAGATTGACTGCTCAGCAAGCCATGTGACCAACACTTCTTAAAACTACCCTAACAGCCTTCTTCACAGCTACCTTGACAAATCTGTCTTCCTTATCACAGCAGCAGGCAAACCGATATGGGGCAGAACATTGTACTCCAATGAGCAGCATGGGCAATGGTGCAAAATTAAAAAAAACTCATATTTCCACTGCCAAGGGAAAAAAAAACAATTCTGACTTTCCCTTTAGGCTTTAAATGGTAAGGTTAGAATCTTGCTAATGAGCAGCAATTATCTTATTTACTTTAAGCTCATTAATAACTCAATTCACCCCATTTCCATGCAACTCCCAATTCTCTGCTCAAGAAACTGGATAGTGCCAATTCCCGACATGAAAGTCAGCATGGTTACCTGGCAGCAGCTTGCTTCCTTCTCTGGAGTCTCAAACAAGTCCGTCCTCACCAGCATTTCCCTGTATGTTTCATGAAAACCATCCTCTTCCACTCTTCATCTATTAAAGTGGGCATTACCAAACCACCAGCCTCACCTCATCATCGTGGCAACACTCGGACTCACTCATACACCGCTTCAAGCCTTTACACCTCCATGTGGAATGTAAGGGCACTAATGACTTGCATGTTTATGCTAGGTCACTTTGCATATAAGGACACACACACATCTTATGCATCTACACAGGATGCATCTTGTCGCTGTTGTCTTCATTTGATTAGCTAGCATGCACTCGCTTTGTATTTAGTTGGAGGCTAATTATCCTCTGTGGATTCTGTTGCATTTTATCTATAGTCTCTTAAGTGCTTAGTTGCAGGCTGCTAGCCTCTGTAATTTGCACTGCCTTTTAGACCAGAGGAAAAAGGTAGATAGCTTATCAAGTTTGCAGTACTGAACAGACAAGGAGGTGGGCACATTCCTGTATGGCACTGTGCTACCTCAATGCTACATCAACAATATATGAAAGCTTACATGGCAAACACATTGCATGTGCAGTGACCAAATGACCATGTCTGAAAGTCAAAGGGGAGAAATTCTTAGTGGGGTAAGATGGAGATTATGGAGAGTCGGGGGTTCAGCCAGTTACAGTCCAGAGGTTAGCCACAATCCGTTAAGTGCTTAGTCTTAAGTGCTTAGTCTGGGCTCCCTCACACATTAGCCTGCAGGGTGGCCCATGGTCATTCTCGGGGTTTGGATATTAATGGTCAGGAGACTTACCAGCAAGCAGCCCATAGAGTACTGGGGCAAATGGGATACTCAATAGGTTTCATTGGACTGGATCGTTGAGGGAATAATTATAGTGAAAAAGGCAAATCAAGATGCAAGTGCAGAATCTCATAGAGTATAAGAGAGGACAGAATTTCTGAAGGTAAGCGGGTGGGGAGTGAGTTCCAAGTCATAATGACTCTAGCCTCTACATGAAGCAAACGTATTGCCAAGCAGAACTTAGCAACTTGCAAAGCCATGGACTCAAAGAGTTAAGTGGGGACATTAAGGGTTGATGAACAGAAGTACTGAGAATGGGAGACTGAAAGGTCATCCAGGATACGGGGACATCAACATAAAAGGGAGCATGAAGATTGGGGGAAAGCATCCTGCATCACAGGTGGAGCCAGCAAGTCTTGAACAAGGACACAAAGGGTTGAAACCTTATCATCTTTGATCCAAATCCAACTGCATAATAATGATAGAAAATGGCTGCATCACATGTGAAGCATTGTTTGAATCTGAGGCTCTGCTGAAGGTAATTGCATTAATAATGTGTTCACGCATTCAGTAATAACACTGAGTTGACATAAAATTGGTCTTCAACGTCGTCAAAGAATGAACATGACAAATCATAAAATCAGTCTGCAGGATTTCCTTGCGATGAAAGGTTTAATCCACGCCTTGTCTGGTCAGCACACAATCTGTGAAGGTTCTGATTGCTTGGAGCAGAGTACTAAGCTGAGGCCATTCAATTACAGGCAAGTCATTTCTTCCAGTTGTCCCATCTCTGGACATGCTGTGGATTTTCAGCACTTGGGAACAGCTTTGGAAATAATTAGTAGTGGAATGAAGTATGTTTAAAGCTCTGCTCTTTTCCATCTTGAGACTCAAATCCCATTCCCACGGTTTGGTGACTTTAAAATATGTTTTGCTCTTTCACATTGATCTGCTGTTGACATATTTCTGTGGTTTAATCCCTTTGCAACCTTTCATTCAATACTTGCTGCTTTTAGGCTTAACACTGCTGACCTTAGCTTCCAACTCCTGCCACCAGCTTCTTGTTCAGGTAGTAGGGGCCCAATTGAATTCCAAATTATCCTATCGTAGTCTGTGTTCTTTTCAACTAAGTCTTTTATTTACAGACGTTCTAGTTAGACAGTTAGGGCTCTACATGTGATTAGAGTGTGAAATCTCTCAGATTCACTATTTCTTGCCATATCATCTTACACTATCATTGTGTCATGATCTCTTAGACATATCCTGTTTATCCAGTCTTGTAGGTACAGATTTGTTCAACAATGCTTTTTATTAAGTATTTACTGTAGCACTAAATATGCAAATTCCTACCTAAGCTGTCAGGTTTCTGTGTACACAAACAGAATCTACAGGAGCTGCTCAGTTAGAAGTCATTTTGTTCACACGAATAGCTGTTCTTGTTAAATTGTGTACCTTGTTACTTTCTTTTCTAGAAGTGATTGCCTTGTGAATTGCAAAGATAAAATATGCACTGTGCATATCTCAGAAATATCTTTATTTTGCCAGGATCTTCTGGTCACAGAGATTAACTCTTGGTCAACATTCAAATCCTGATTTCTGAATCCTTTGAGGAAAGAGGCTCCAACCCTTCCAAAATCGTTCCAAGTATATCTTAAATAATTGATACTTTACATGTAAATATTGGGCATTTCTTGTCAAAAAAGCATAATGAGAGTAAAGGCAGTTAGGAACGAGAAGGTGAGAACTACTGGTTGGACACCCATGCTGTCCTTATGTGCAGTACAGCAATGCCAAGGAGATGGGCACAGTTGGGCCTGAACCAAGATTTTGCCTGATCAGTGAATGCAGGTGGCATTTTTTAACAATAATCGTTTTAGGATTTGACTGCACAGAGACAGACTTCTGACTTGACGCAGTTTAAAACAATGCACTGAAGTTTCAACTCGCTTGATTCCTTCAGTTTCCATTAGGAAGAATAGTGTGACACATTGGGGCGGCTTTCAAAACAGAACCCATTTGCACGTTCTGCAAATTGCTTCTTAGGTTTGAGTGGATGCCAAGCTCATGAAGATTTGGAAATTATTGATTCAATCTTGAGACATCCCTTCTTCAGGTCACACTAAGGTTAATACTAATGTGTTACAGGCAGGAATGTTCATTAATGATTGCTGAAAAAAGATATATTTTGCAGCTATTCATGTTGCATGCGTCAGTACAATTCACAAAAATACCATTGTAAAGGGGATCAACAATTTATACCGTATGAGAAAAGAGTAGGGAAGTAGTCTCCGATTGGTGAAGTTGATGCCATGGAGAATTGCAGCAGTTCCGTGATAACTACCTAGCTTTGATTAAATCTGAAGTGGGCATGTTGATTCTTATTAATCAAGGTACCACTTTGAGTAGTGAACCAGAGAATCGCTGTTACCGATTTTGTTCAATTGAAACAGGCTCAATGTGTGTCCAGGTTCTTTCTGTCATAAAATGCAGGCCCTGTGTATTAATATATATAGCAATCCGTAGGTGCAAATATACCACACTGAGTCTGACTGGCAACCTTAAATTGGAGTTGTTGATGTAATTCCTAGCACGCTTAAGATTACTGAAAATTTTATCAAAGCTTTTCATCTTGCACTCATCAGGACAAATCACAAGAATACCAATGTAAGGGGGAATGACCAGTTATACAGTGTGAGGAGACAATGTTGATTGATTAGAAAGTGGACTCTGATTAGGAAAGGATTTGACAAAATGTTTCTGTTTTCAGCAATATTAATTTTCGTGTATAATCAAATGACTGTTTATATACCCGAGATAGATGTACAACGAAGACAAAATTCCAGATTACAATAAAAATAGCTCAATGTAGGTTAAGAACAGGTAAACTTTCTATTGAATTGCTTCAAGAGTGTAATAAGGCTGTGATTGTGCCAGTTTTCATTTCCAAACATGTTGATAATGCTAAAGTGAATCACAGTTCCCTGATTGAATGGCCATTTTTGCAAAATGAGATGAAACAGTTTGGTAAGAAAGTTATTAAATTATGTCATGTCCTACACTGCACTCAGCCTGAAGGGCCCAAGTTTCTTTCATTTTTCGACTTGGTCTGTCTATGCCACGGTATTATTGCAATAGATGACCACACCATAAACAATACACATTTAAAGCATGGTCACACCATCAATTCACTTTCGCAGCAGCAATCTAGTGACATAATTAATGCTGCTATTACACTCAGAATAAATCCCTCTGACAATGTACTCTCTGAAAGTGAAGTATTTGACCTTGCATATAGTTTCAATGTTGACGTGCCTTCATCCCACATCAAACACGCAGAGATATTTGCTGAGATCCAATTCCACGACTCCCAACTATCCTGCAGTATTTCCGTGTACACTGAAGATGGTGAATCCTTGAAGGCACGCCAAGTTGACCTAGTGCACACATTATTGTGTGCTTTGTGAATAAGTTACCCAATTTTCACATGTAACACAAATGACTGAAAGCATTATGAGGTCTCAGAGCAAACCCTGATATTCGGACAAAGTAACTTAAAAATGGCGGGGCATCTGAATTTGTAACTGTTTGACTTGCTGCTCAGCCTGACCAAAAGCGAAGAAAGAATGTTTGCAGGACTTGTGTAAGAGCAATGAGTTGCTGGGTGATAAATACGATAGGATTCATCCTCAAAATCCATTGGATTCTCATATGCCTAAGGCTCACCAAAATGATGTCCCCTTATGAATCATCTTATCTGTGACTGGCTCTGCAAAACAGGAACTGGGCAAATGCTAGGGTGAATTGCAATGAAAGGTTTGAGCACATTTTTCACATATATGGGGAAGGATTCTTTCACATTCACGAGGAATGTACGGCAGTTTCATTTTAACAGTAATGCAGTGTCCATATGCTCATTTGACAATACGAAAACCATGGATATCTGCACTGCAGCTTTATATCATGCCAGTCCACTACCATTCTGTATATCAGTATTCATTGAAGTTCTGAACTCGCTAACTTCCAGAGTTGAATTCAGAATTAACGGCACTGCATGTGCCCAATAGTTGATGTCTCCAAGGAATCCCCACTAAGCCCAGTTCTCACAAACATTTTTGTTAGATTCCATTGTGGAGTTTGCATGTTCTCACTGTGTCAACGTGAGTTTCCTTTGGGAACTCCGGTTTGCTCCCACAGTCCAAGATGTGCAGGTTAAGTGGACGGACAATGCTAAGTTTCTCCATAGTGTCCAGGGATGTGCAAGATAGGTGGGTTAGCCAATGGGAAATGCAGCGTTACAGGCGTAGAATGGGGGGTTGGGGAGCTGGGTCTAAGTGGGATGCTAATTGGACGGTTGGTACAGACACAATGGGCTGAATAGCCTTTTTCTGCACTGTAGGGATTCTATTTGTACTCATCAGAAACATGTCTTCGATGGACCTAATGTCCTACACCTTGCATGCTTCTAAAAAGTAGATGATGTGTTTGCTATATTTGAATGTGCAGCTGGATGTAAGAACTTCCTTATATGTCTTAATTGGTTCCATCTACACTCCATCTATTTTATAATAGAGAAGTCAAATCAACTCCTTTTATTTCCAAATCCTAGTTGAGAAATCCATGGGGTTGTGGGTGGTGAGGGGGGGTGGGGTGAGGGGTGCGGGGAGGGTGGTGGGCGGTTCTGGTTCTCTGCTTGTGCCTATCTGGTCTGCCAGACCAGACTTCACTGGTCAATAAATGCATTGGGATGCCTTCAGTTCCCAGTTACATGGACATTTTTAATCAACCTATTCAGAAACACTTCTGGAACAGGTCGGACCTGAACCCAGAGGTAGAGACGCTTCTAATGTGTCATAAGAGCCCTACCATGAGCCATGAGGTTTGTCTTATTGGCAACCTCGTATATAGGATTCAAGCCAGTTGTTCACTAAGCAAACCTGATGCAGAAATATGGCACACTAACACCATTCTGCAAAATAATGCTGTCCAAATCGAATCATTTCACACTGAATATCGCACAAACTCAAAAACAGTGTTAAGGCCATCATGTTTGAAAAGTGAACAGTCTAACTCACATTACCTGGAAGAGCCACATATGACAAAGTTTTGAGCAAGGGCGAGCTGTTTCAGGCTGCTAGTATATAATATCAATAGCAGTGATGTTCAACCCCGTCAGAATGTTGCTGTTCAGCCAAAAGGATGTCCTGCCTAACACAGATGAGTAATGTGATATATGAATTTCAATGCCCATCTGATGCCACATACAAAGTCCATATGTCCCAAAGACTGGCAAGTTGCATCAATTAGCATACCCCTTTGGGTATTTGCCACAAGCAAGGGACTGACCATATCCAACCAGCACATGTTTGCAAAATTCATAACATTGCGTCAAAAATTAGAAATGATTCCCCAGCTGCACAACGTTTGCTGGATAATCCTGATTGGGTGAAGAATTATGTTAACAATCTTAAATTGGGTGTCAATCAAGCTCATAGTTATGGCTCAGTTTCATGTACTGGAAGCTACACACATAAATACAGAGGGCTGTGTTCATTGCAGACAGAAAGAATATGTAAATACTTTATGCTTGTTTCACCTCAACATGCAGATAACAGCACTAATACATTAATACATAAATTGATACTTTTTCGTTATTCTTCATGCAATGTGCAATTCATTGGCTGGGCCAGCATTTATTGCTCAAATCTAGTTACTTTTGAAAAGATGTTGGTGAGCTCCTTCTTGAACCACTGCAGCCCATTTGGTATAGGTAGACCCACAATGTCATTAGGGAGGAAGTTCCAAGATTTTGACCCAGCGACACTGAAGGAAGTTTGATATTTTTCCAAGTCAGGACAGTGAGTGGCTTGCAAGTGGCAGGGCACTGTGTATATTCACACTGCTGCTACTGGGTGTCAGCGTGGATGCAATATCAATCAGTTGCATTGTTTTATAATGGTTTAATGTCAGGCTTCTTGACTGTGGTTAGAGCTGTATTCATCCAGGTAAGTAGGAAGTATTCCATAAAACCCCTGACTTGTCCTTTGTCTCCAAGATTCAGGAAGTCAGGAGATATTGAGGTTGGTTGGCTCGCCGAGCTGGTTTGTTGTTCCGCAGATGTTTCGTTACCATGCTGGGTAACGTCATCTGTGCAGCCTCCGATGAAGCGTCGGTGTGTTTTCCCGCCTGGTTTTTAAACTCTGTGGTTCTTTGAGCTGGATTACCTCACTTCCGGTTCTCCTTCATAGTGGAGTATTTATGGGGTCGAGCTCTATGTGTTTATTAATGGCTTGCTTCGTGGAGTGTCAGGCTTCCAGGAATTCCCGTGCCTATCTCTGCTTAGCTTGTCCCAGGATTTTGGTGTTGTCCCAGTCGAATTGGTGATTCTCCTTATCCATGTGGATTGAGATGAGTGAGTATTGGTTGTGTCTTTTTGTAGCCAGTTGGTGTTCATGTACTCTTGTTGTTAGTTTCCTCCCTGTTTGTCCGATGTAGTGTTTCTCACAGTCTCTGCAGGGGATCTTGTAGATGACATTGGTCCTGTCCATGGCGGGGAGTGGGTCTTTAGATCAACCCTGCGACAACTGCTCACCCGAACTAAAGACCCACTCCCTGCCATGGACAGGACCAATGTCATCTACCAGATCCCCTGTGGAGACTGCGAGAAACACTACATTGGACAAACAGGAAGGAAACTAATAACACGAACACCAACTGTCTACAAAAAGACACGACCAGTACTCACTCATCTCAATCCACATGGATAAGGAGAACCACCAATTCGACTGGGACAACACCAAAATCCTGGGACAAGCTAAGCAGAGACAGGCACGGGAATTCCTAGAAGCCTGGTACTCCATGAAGAAAGCCATTAATAAACACATAGAACTCGACCCCATATACACTCCACTACGAAGGAAAACCAGAAGTGAGGCAATCCAGCTCAACGGACCCCAGAGTTTAAAAACTAGGCGGGAAAACACACCGATGCTTCATCAAAGGCTGCATTGAAGATGTTACTCAGCATGGTAATGAAATGTCTGTGGAACAACAAAGCAACTTGGCAAGCCAACCAACCTCAACACTCACAACCCGAGCTACAAATCTACTCCAAAACCTTCGAGTCAGGAAATCTTTCAAGGTAATGCATTGACCAATCAAAATCAAGCTCCTTGGTTGAAAATTTAAACAAAGTTTTACAGTTAACTGTCAGCTATCATTAACTGTTGCATTCTCCATCTCAATGTCTCTGTCAAATTCCACTTGCCAACCAATCAACACTCTTCTTTACAGTATAAATGTTGATTTCTCCTGACATTAATACTCTATACAGTCTGGATTATTTAGGAAATAGTGACCAATTGCAGAATCATATCCAATGTTAAACACTGACCTTTGCATTGTGCAATCATGGGTTTATTGGGCATAGTCAGTACCTAGCCTGTTATGAACCATTGAAGAGACATGCTGTTTGATATGATGTGCCAGGCTTGGAAGTATGACCTAAGTACCTCACATCACATTGTTTCTGAAATTCATATACCACACTAATGATTTCTATTTGGCTGATAGCAACATCCTGTTACTTGAGGGGGAAGAGAGAGGGCAGTGCGTGTGGAATGGTGTGGGTGGGGTTTACTATTTCAGATCTAGCTAAGTCAGGTTAGGGTGTGAGTTCTGGGGATATCAGGTAATTGGAGGGTAAATCAACAGTGACTTGAGAGTTTAGTTTAATACTTAATCAGGTGTTAGGGTAGGTTTTTAATTCTCAAACGTTTCCTGAGTAAGTGAATTGAAGCTTTCCAAACTCTCCAATTTTAACTTGCTTTTCTGGAGGGTTGCAAATGCAAGGAATTGCAAATTGGAATTTTCAAATTCCCAGGCTATCCCCTTGGATTCAGTTTCATCATGATTTCTGCATGACCACACCTGTCTATACTACTGCAATAATGAATTGGCAATTGGAATAACCTGGCCAACATTTCCCCAACAAATTTGAACAAAATGTTTTCATTACAATGACTAGCTTTGTGGTGGAATATCTAGTTTTGTTTTATGAATGGAATTCAAAATTAATCTAGCATTGTTGCTGCAACATTACACAAGATGGCGTGATTCTGAGCTATTGTGGTAATTAACTAACACAACTTCTGAATTTTCCAGTCAAATTACAGGCTACTGATGTTGTTTTGCAATATGTCAAAAATGTAACAGATCCCATAAGAAGGCCAATTACCTTCTCCACTCCTCCAGGGTGACGATCAAACTGTCCTCTCTCTATTCCCTTACACTCACTGTATCTCTGCAACTGCATGCACCTTCCACCAAGCCTCATGGTCTACAGTTCTCATTATTACATATAATATCTTCCCTCCCTTGTTCTAATGTACCCCAGCACTCACATTTCCCCCACCAGCACCTGTACCTGAGAGCTGTATCAGCCACTTTCATCTCTTTCAATCTCTCCCTTTGTCTCATTCTAGGAGAAGAAGATCCACAATTGGGTAGAAAGAGCCCAAACAGTTAGTGAGGTGTCTGACATACATCTCCCCAGCCCCCCTAAGTGGTGATGATACATGCTTGGGGCCAGGATTAGGACTCCTCGTGATCAGTTCATGTGTAAGTTAATAAGAGGTCACATGGACTACCAATTGTTCAAGAAGATAGTTCTCAATCATCAATGAGATATACTATAAGGTCAGAAATGGGGATGTTCACTGATGACTGCACAGTGCTCAGCAATATTCACAACTCCTCTGATACTGAAACAGTCTATGCCCGTATGCATTAAGACCTGGACAATATCCAGATAGGGTTATAGAGAATCCCTACAGTGCAGAAAGAGAACATTTGGCCCATTGAGTCTGCACCAATCCTCCAAAGAACATTCCGCTCAGACTTCTAGAACCTCACATTTACCATGGCTAACCCACCTAGCCTATACATCCCTGGATACTAGGGGAAATTTAGCATGACTAATCCACCTAACCGGCACACCTTTGGACTATGGGAGGAAACCAGAGCACCCAGAGGAAACCCATGCAGACACGGGAAGAACATTCAAACTCCGCAGCGACGGTTGCCCAAGACAGGAATCAAACCCGCTCCCTGACATTGTGAGGCAGCAGTGCTAACCACTGAGCCACTATGCTTGCTCCTGGCACATTGACCTATTATTAAATTTATTAAAATCCTTTTGCTGTTCGCTAATGAGATGCTCAGCCTCCCATTCAAAACTTGGTTTGTGAGTTGGACATTTTTTCTTGACATCATGAACCTTGTTTCTGTGGATCTCCCCTTATTTTCCCCACTAGCTCACTATTGCTCACATCAATTTGGGGCCAGGAAGATTCTGCCCATAATTAAGTTTTGGAGCAGTGAGTTGAACACTGTATAACACAGAGTGGTAACAATAGCCTGTCTTGTGACAGTTTTCGTAATGGTTCACTTGCAGTTTGTTATAGACCCATAAATGCAGTGCACTCGGAGACAACCTGAAACCTGCAGCTTCCCTAATTAAATCTTTCCACCCATGTTATTTTTGTCAAGTCATCCTGTTTGTTTCCTCTCCACCTATCCTCTCCTCTATCCATCTTCTATCCGCCTCCCACTCTCTCCCTATTTATTTCAGAACCCCCTTCCCCTCCCCCTCTTCTGATGAAGGGTCTAGGCCCGAAACGTCAGCCTCTCTGCTCCTATGATGCTGCTTGGCCTGCTGTGTTCATCCAGCTCTACACCTTGTTGTCTCTGTTTTTCTTAACTGTTTTATTTGAAAATGAATACATGTGATTGAGATTTTAAAAGGTCGAGCTTAGGCCTCATAGTCACAAGTTAGTAATCTATTTTCTGCCAGTTCTTAAAGGATAGATTTGTTTATAATAAATTGTTATTTTCCTGTTTATGATGGAACTTGGTGTGAATTACTTTTGTCCTGAGTAGTGGTCAGTCAGAAAAAAACTATCATCTTGGTAGTTTAAATAAATAGTTACTGTTTTTTATTTATTCAGGTAATGTGGGCATCACTGACTGGACCAACATTTGTTACTCATCTCTGGGTACCGTTGAGAAGTGGTGAGCTGACTTTTTGAACTCTTATAGTCCATTAAGTGCATCTAGAATCATAACATCATTAGGGAGGGATCTCCGGCCCCAGTGACAGTCAAGGATCACAGTATCTGTAAAGAATGAGAGGAAATGTTTCTGTTCACTCTGTCCAAATGCAGGAGTATTCTGTCCCTGTGCTTTGAGATCTCTCACCTTAAGCAGAGAAATTTAAAAACAATTTAAAATTGCTCCTCTGGGCAATTGGGGATAGGCAATAAATACTGGCCTAGCCAATGACATCCACATCACCTGAATGAATAAAAAAGAACTGTATTAATTTGCTGATGAAATTCAAAATTGAGGAACGCTGGTGGAAAACTGTGGATGGGTACACAAATGCACTCGTGAAAACAGGAATATGAGAAGTAAGTCATTGTTTTAATATGAGGAAATTTAGTAACCAATTTGTTCATGGCAAGCACCCATAAAGAGTAATTGCATAGATATCCAATTATCTGAACACGTTGGAACTGTGCATCTTAAATATTCATAGCGTGAGACATACTGAAGCACTTTTGGTAGGGCCCATTCACAGGAATAAGATAATAATCTCTCACTGTATCTCATCACTCCCAGGTTTTTAGTGGAGTCGACTTATTTAAATAATGAAATACTCACCAAGAGGTTATCTCTCAACAGAATTACATTTATCCTCTCATTGGACAAAAATGAGACAGCAAGATTTATAAGAGTTAATAAAATTAACATTTAGATATGAGCAAATAAAGGCAGAGATTTTTTTTATATGGGAATTCATTGCCAAGGGCTTAATTCTGATTAAAGTAAATCAATCCAACACATGAAATCAGCTTTGCTCAATTTTCCATTGGGCAAATAATGATGGAATAAGTTTAAAAGTTTGACAGGAAGGAAGATTTTGAAGTGTAATTTAAAGAGAGGGAAATGAGAAAGGCTTAGGAAGAAATCTGGCTATACAGAAAGCACTATAAGGGTTTTTTTTTTCGTTGTCTATCCAATGACAGCCCTTATTTAATGGATTTTTGATTTGACATGAAGGAAAAGTCTGACTAATAATTTTCTCTCATACAAAGAGCCCAGCTGGAGAAAAATTGCTATGTTTTTCAGAAGTCTGCCTTCAATGATTACTACTGCAAGCAAACCACTTGACTTATGCAAATGAGTCTTGCCCCTTACCCAAGGCAGTAAAGTGTATAAATTGATATCCACGGTAGACACCTGGTGGTAAATTAAAGTTTCCACAATTTCTTTGAAGAGAAATATTATTTTAAATCCTTATCTCCTAATCTTTAGGTGCTACTGAGGCAGATCCTTGTTTCCATGAGGGTTTATGATTTGTAGCAGCAGCTTACGTACATCTTAGAAGTAAGTAATTCCAGTAAAATGGTTTCTATGAGACATGGCCTGCATTTATATAGCTGTCATGATCAGGTGGAAAGGGTTGAATCAGCTCTCTTCTTTTATCCCTCTGGGTCAGGCATTTTTTTAGAAATTTTAAGCAGGCAGATATATCAACACGTCAATTAAAAATTTAGTTAACTAGATTAAAATGAAGAGGCCAATTATGTGGTCTTCTTGAGTGAGAGATAGAAGAGCTTTATTACTTACTAACCCCAAGTTGAAAAATAATACATGATGTCAAACACACACTATCATAGGTATTAAGTTCAACAAGGATAAAGTTTCTGTTCCAAAAAGATCAGGAATGTGCAGTTCCATAAGTCCTTAGAGTCCTTGGTGGTAGATTTTAACTTGATTTCTCAGTTGTTGAATAGATGTCTTGTACCCTCAGCAGTAGCAAAGTCTGTAATTATCCTTCACTTTTTGGTGTTTCTCCGATTTGCTTTCACTGAGTGCTACCTTTCAAAAGACATTCAAAAGGCCTTGGTAACTGTTGCAGAATGGAGGGACCTAGAGGTTCAGGTACATAATTCTTTAAAGTTTGTGTCACATATAGACAGGGGAGTTAAAACGGCATTTAGTACACTTGCCTTCATTGCTCAGTCCTTTGAGTATAGGACTTGAAACATCATGTTGAAGTTGTAAAGGACTTTAGTGAGGCCTCTTCTGGAGTACTGTGTCCAGTTGTGATTGCCCAATTATAGGAAGAATATTATTAAGCTAGAGAGGGTTCAGAAGAGACTTACCAAGATGACGCTAGGTATGCAAGGCTTGACTTATAAAGAAAGGCTGGATGGGCTGGGATCAGTTTCACTGGAGCGTAGGAAGTTGGGGCGTGATCTTAGAGGTTTATGAAATCACGAGGGGTATAGACAAGGTTAATAGTAGGTGTCCTTTCCCTCAGATGGGAGATTTCAACATTGAGGGGGCATATTTTTAAGGTGAGAGGAGAAAGATTTAAAAAAAGACACGGGGGTGGGCAAATGTTTTACACAGAGGGTGGTTTGTGTGTGGAATGAACTTTTTGAAGAAGTTGTGGATGCAGGTACAGTTACAACTTTTAAAAGACATTTGGATAAGTACATGAATGAAAAAAAGGGTTTGGAGGGATACGGGCCAGGAGCAGGCAGGTGGAACTAGTTTAGCTTGGGATTATGTTCGGCATGGACTGGTTGGACCATAGGGTCTGTTTCTGTGCTGTATGTCTCTATGACTCGATGACTAATGGAAGCAAGCAGAGAGAGTAAAGAAAAATCTTCCAGTTCTGTGGTTGCAAAACTATTTTCCTTCTCTGCTCTGTCCAAAAAGTTACTTGCCTGAAATGCAGTGCACTTGTGTATTCCCAATTCTTATCACCACTATTTCTTTCAAGCTAGTTAATCTGAAAGCTTTCTTCCCAGTATGTGAAATGCACATAAAGGTGTAAATCAAGAAAAGCAGATAACAGTTTCTTCCGTTATGACTCTAAGTTCTGTGCCTTTTGATGAAATGTTAACTTTGGTTGAGTCTTTGTTTATCTCACATTGCTTTCATGAGCTTAGCTCAACATTGGTTCAGGTGACTGCTGTGGTCATCCTAAGACTGTCTTTTCACCTTTCTTAAAGCCATTTTATACCATGAAAACTCTTTAGTTTTAGAATCAGATAATGAAAGTTGAAAATCGATGGTTCATATTTTACCACTGTTCTGATATAGTGCCTTTCATCACTTCTGGGCATCCCAAAGCACTTTACAGCCAATGTAATGTATCATACTCAGTGTTGTAATGCAGGGAAACAAAGCTAACAATACAGGAAAAGCGAAGTCCCATGTGAAGTTGGAAACAAACATGATAGCAGCAAAATGAGACTCAGTGGCACCAGTTTTGAAGGTTCCAAGATCTATGGTATGCACAGGCCATTAACACAAAAGGATACTGGACACTATTTCAGCAAGGAATTGGTGCACACCTCAAATATCTCTAGAAGTATGCAGAACAAAAATGTAATGACATTGAGCTCTATCAAATACTGATTTATCCCCAACTCTATCATTGTGGAGTTCCATACACTGTTTCCAAGCACTCAACCTAAAAGTTTTCCTTTTCTACTAATCTTTTTTGTTCCCACACCTGAACTCACATAAAGTGGCATGGTGGATGCTCCAAACAGCACCATTTAAAGGAACCTGCGATTATTTCTTCTGTCCATTGCGTCAATATGCATTTTGTTTGTTTCATATAGGGAGTAATCTGTGAGGATTGATCGTGTCTGATGCTGGCCTAGTTTTTTGATAAATTAGATGCTTGTGACTTAGAATGTATAATATTTGCCCTTTTACCTCCGCCTCCCTCACTGTCCACAACCCCAAACGCACCTTCCAGGTGAAGCAGCATAGAACACAGAACATAGAACATAGAACAGTACAGCACAGTACAGGCCCTTCGGCCCACAATGTTGTACCGACCTATTATCCTACTAATATCAATCTACTCTGCATACCCTACATTTTACTATCCTCCATGTGCCTATCCAAGAGTCACTTAAAAGTCTTTAAAGTATCTGACCCCACTACCACTGCCGGCAGCGCATTCCACACGCCCAACACACTTCAGATGTACTTCTGAAAATCTGGTCACTGTTCATAATGAATGCAGTCTCCTTTATGTTGGAAAGATCAAATGCAGACTGGGTGACTGTTTTGTGGAACAACTTCACCCTATCCATTAAAATGCCCCCAACCTCCCAGGTTTCGCTTTTATTAGCTCTATATGGATGCTATGTTGTTGTCATGCAGAAGAGATGGAGATGAGAAATTCCGTAAAGAGGAAGTAAAATATGCACTCGCCCTTCCGCACACATGTAACACACTCAGAATAATACTGTTACATTCATATGACTCCAAATTAATGCCTGAGTTCATCCAGATTGTGTGAAGAAGTGGTCAGGCAGTTGTGTCCTCCAAGTTGCCAGGAAGATCACAGTCATAGCACAGTGGCTCAGTGGTTAGCACTGCTACCTCACAGCACCAGGGGATCCATGTATGATTCCACCCTCGGGCGACTGTCTGTGTCTGAGTGGATTTGCCTCAGTTTCCTCCCACAGTTTAAAGATGTGCAGGTCAGATGGATTAGCCATGGAAAATGGAAAATGCAAGGTTACAGGAATAGTGTAGGGGTGGTCTGGCTGGGATACTCTTTTGAGGATCAGTGTAGACTTAATGGGCCGAATGGCCTGCTTCCACACTGTAGGGAATTCTATGATGACTCTTCTTTTACCCCTCTAATCCTTCAAGAGAGCTGCAGAAGACTGATGAGCATCTTACAATATGGAGTTCATTATATCATCCAGGAAGTCATGGAGGACATATAACATCCGGCAACAGAACTGTATCTTCTTCTCCCTTAGCAGGCAAATGCATGATGAAAGGGGAAGCACATTTATCAGGATAGTAGATTTCCCTATGGTGAAGGGAGCATTACACTTAGCTGAGAGCTACACATTCAATGGGGTGATCTAGGATGACTCGATTTTGGAGGTGAACTTTTCCTTCTCTTCCTTCCTCTGCTGAGACTTTCCAGGTAGCAGCTCTTATCTATCTGAAAGCACAGAAGCAAAGAGGTGGTGGGTTGTGGTAGTGTTGGAGGCTGTGCCAAGCATGTGGTGCTGGGATAAGGGATGGGTTGGTGTGGAGAAAGTCAGGAATTTTATAGCAATATTACACTCGGTTTCCACTTGACTCTACATCTCAGGACAATGGGTCAGATGGAGTTGAAAAGGGGCATAAAGATATTACTACTCTCCTGGACTTTCGCTCCTGAACCACATGATATCCAGCTGATAATATTTTGCTCCATCTACTCCACTACTTTGTGTTAAAAAGAGCAGACTACTTCTTTGTATCCCAACAACAAATATTCTTTTATGCTTATGTTGGGACATATTGTGTGCAAATTATCTTCTGGATTCCCAACAACGCAAAAGTGACTATGCTTCACAAGCACTGAATTGGCTGTAAAATATTTTAGACCTCCTAATGCTGTGAAATTGTAAATGTTTCCATCTTTACTGAACTGTCTTGGTCTGCAATCAGTTAAGGTGTCATAGAGTTACACAGCATGGAAACAGACCCTTCGGTCCAACTCGTTCATGCCGACCAGATATTCTAAATTAACCGAGTCCTATTTGCCAGCATTTGGCTCATATCCCTCTAAACCCTTCCTATTCACATACCATACAAGATGCCTTTTAAATGTTGTAATTGTACCAGCCTCCTCTACTTCCTCTGGCAGCTCATTCCATACATGCACCACCCTCTGCATGAAAATGTTGCCTCTTACGTCCCTTTTAAATCTTTCCCCTCTCACCTTAAACTTATGCCCTAGTTTTGGACTTTGTAAGTTTTTGTATATATGGAAACAAAAATTAGAATTTACATAAATAGTAAATTCAAAATTCTTGCAATACCTTGTATGGATCTGTCATTCACTTTCCACACAGGCAAAGCTACTGATTAATCTTCATGGTGAGGATATTCTCATTGTCTCCTGGTAGACTGTGTGTTTTATAGATTCATTCAGCACTGAAAAGACCCTTCAGGCCATCGAGTCTCTAATGGCATAATTACCACTAAAAGTGCGCTAATCCCAAATTCCTGCACTTGTCCCATACACTGTTTACCTGAAGCTAGAGCCTAATAATTTGTAATCAATAGCAATTTCTGTCAAGCACCGAAACCTGGTCTATGGTTTCTGTTATCCTGGGCCTAAAAGATAGGTGAACATTTATGATTAATCCCAGAAATAACAAGATTTGATTTCCAACGCATTACCCAGTGAAGTGTAATAGTGCTTATCCTACACCATGGTTATAAATTCAAGGGGGGTGGCACAGTGGCTTAGTGGTTAACACTGCTGTCTCACAGCACCAGGGACCCAGATACAATTCCAGCCTCAGGTCACTGTCTGTGTGGAGTTTGCACATTCCCCCTGTGTCTGCGTGGGTTTCCTCCGGGTGCTCCAGTTTCCTCCCACAGTCCAAAGATGTGCAGGTCAGGGTGAATTGGCCATGCTAAATTGCCCATAGTATTCAGGGATGTGTAGATTAGGTGGGTTATAAGGGGATGGGTCTGGGTGGGATGCTCCAAGGGTCAGTGTGGACTTGTTGGGCCAAAGGGCCTGTTTCCACACTGTAGGGATTCTATGATTCTATACTTGTTCTCCTGGAATTCCTTTCTCTTGTCAGAGGAGTTCCAAGCCACGACATCTGCCTATCATCCCAATCAGCTTTCCACACAAGATTTTTGAAAAATTCTTCTCATTTGTTTTTGGCCTGTGGCTATGACTGGCAAAGCTGGAATTTATTGCCCAAACCTTAGCTGCTTGGTCAAAGTGGTGGTGGCATTTGTTTTGGAACGACCAAGGTAGAATACTGAGAGGCTTATAGCACCAAAGGCCGAGCAAGTTCTTCCATTTTCCACAAAGATTATGTAGAAATTGAAAGGTTTTCCAAAATGGTAAGAAAAAGAAACTGAAAGGTGATAGAATGCTGATTAGACTCAGAATAGTAATTGACAAAATATTGAATTTATGTTGTGAATAGAGGCTGTTTTCTCATTCCCTCCTTCCTCCTCTTACATGAGCGCAGAAAACAACATTCAAGCTTATTTCAACTGTTCAAAGATTTTTTATATTTCTTTTTTCTGTACAGAGGAGTCTAATAACTTAATCTAAAAAATAAGCATTATTTTGAAGGGAGGGAGGGGTTTTGAATTTACACTGTTGGGAAGAACAACTGTACTTTAATTTGTTAGAATGCTGAGGTGTTTTGTTTTGTTTTGTTTCATTGTAGATGTTCTCAAGTCCAATTTTAAACACTTTTAGCTCTACAGCTCTACAATCTCCAATGTACCTCAGCCATACGCTGTGTCTGCAGTGTCTCTACTTTGCCAAGGGGTTGGTATTAGAACTGTGCCGCATCTGGGAGACAGACTTGCTCCTCAGAGCAGAATAAGACTGTTACGGTCAGTGATCACCAACATGACTGTGAATCAGTTTTACAGACATGAATCCTTCTAGGCTGGTAAAAGTAATGTCGCAAATATGACAGTTCACCATTCATTGCTATGAAATTAGAATCTCTATATCCCATGACAAAGAATTTCATTGTTATATCATATAGTTATACAGCATGGAACCAGATCCTTCAGCCCAACCAGTCCATGCTGACCATAATCCCAAACTAAACTAATCCCACCATCCTGCACTTGGCCCATATCCCTCCAAACATTTATTATTCATGTACTTATCCAAACGTAATTTAAACATTGTAACTGTACCAGTATCCATCATTTCCTCTGGAAGTCCATTCCACACACTGTAAAAAACGTTGCCCCTCATTTTTTTTTAAAAGTTTTATTCTCTCACCTTAAAAATATGCCCCCTAATTTTGAAATCCCCCACCCTATGGGAAAGACACCTACCATTCATCTTATCTATACCCCTCATGATATCTCCAAGTCAAGAGAAGTGGAGGAGCAAGCAGGTGACTTTGGCGGAATAATGGACCTTCTCATGTTCCAAGTTGTCATTGACTTCACACACATGGTTTTTTGGGCTCTGCTTCTCACTGGTGAGATGTAACAAAACCACTGGCTCCCACTCACTCACTCCTTGTATGGTTGGTGTTTGACCACCTCCTGTAAAACATGCTGGTGAATGTTCATTACCTAAGTAGCATTAATCATGCTTTTATTCTTGTGCTGTTGCTCATTCCAGAAACCTTTTAACCACAAGATTGGGAAACAGTTGGCTGGTGACAAGGGCTGTCTGTTTTACATCTCCCATTCTGCAGAGGATGGGTCTCAAGCTTTTCTGTAAGATTTTGCATTCAGTGGCCCCAGATTCCTAAGATAGGCAATGAGCTATTCCTATGTAATTCTAAAGTAGGTTATTAAATTTTGAAGACGCAAAAGTTTAGATATGATACAATAGCTAAATGGACAACAAAGGCATACAACACATCATAAGATATCTGGACCTCCCTCCCTGTCTGTCTCTGAGCTTGTGGTGAAGTATTTAAAACAAACTCCTGACACCAGGTCTTTGGGAGAATGCTTCAAGAAATCTTTATTTGCTCTGATGGAGAGACAACATTATATTGTTCTCTCCAGCTGGCCTCTCCATCAAAATAGAGTTTCAAGCAGTTTATATACTATTCTAATTGCATTACAAACACAATGCCACCTACAACAGGACTGATACTACAAAGAAGGACTTACAGAATAGAATCCCTTTAGTGTGGCATCCCTTTAGACCCATCAAGTTCACACTGGCCTCCAAACAGCATCCCACCCTAGATGCTATAGGCAATTTAGCATGGCCAATCCACATAGCCTTCACATCTTTGGAAACTGGAGCACCTGGAGGAAACTCACATAGAACGGGGAGAATGCGCAAACTCCACACAGTCACCTGAGGCTGGAATTGAACCTGGGTCCCTGGTGCTGTGAGACAGCAGTGCTAACCACTAAGCCTCCGTGCCACCCCCTTGAATTTATAACCATGGTGTAGGATAAGCCCTATTACACTCCACTGGGTAATGCATTGGAAATCAGATGTTGTTATTCTGGGATTTGTCATAAATGTTCACCTATCTTTTAGGCCCAGGATAACAGAAACCATAGACCAGGTTTCGGTGCTTGACAGCAATTACTATTGATTACAAATTATTAGGGTCTAGCTTCAGGTAAACAGTTATGAACTGTGGGCATATAACTCAACTAATTAAAATTATAATCGACTTATAAATATCCCCTTACACACACATGCGCGCACATAGACAGACCTGGAGAAGGAAGGAAGAGTTTATATAAGGTGACAAACTTGAGAAGCATTTCGGTAGACCCTGTTTTTGAGTGGTTGAGATGATTATTGTCATGGTTAGAAGGTTGCTTCTCAGTTATCCTTCTCTGGACGGTTCTATTGAACTGCAAGAGGCACAGGGTGGCTGGTTCACTTATGAAAGATCTCTGGCTTAAGAATGAATGGATACAGCTTTAACCTGCTAAAAGATGAATTGAATTAAAATGGCTTTTTCGGGAGAGGACAGCTTGATGGTCATCCAAAGTCTTCTTTGTATCTTGTTCAAAGCCCCGAGCAGCTCAGCCACCTGAGAACCAATCAAAAATTGTTGGCAGGCAGAAGACCTTCGTGATTGGTAACTAGTCACTAGTCCACAGACCGGTCATTAATTGTTGCCAATCCAAAGTTCATTTCTACAAATCTTTTAATCCAGTCTTTGTGCAACTTCTGCAATAACCCACAACTGTGCAAACAGTGAGCAAAATGAGAATTAGGTTATTTAATTACAAACTGTGCAGCAATCCTTGCAATCCCTTTTACTGTCACTTCAGTCCACAGTAAAAGAAAATCATCATGTAATTTAATTAAGAAATGGAAGAGGTAATTGTCACATCTATCTGGCCCCAGATAACATACATTCAGCCTTGCCAGGGAAGGAGAGAAATCCTCCACACAAAGGTCAGCCTTGGAACCATGGGCAGCTCACTTTGACAGTCTCCATTGTTCTTAGTTGAAGAAATCATGCTAGTACTGAGTACCGATCCAGAGCAGAGTTACAAGATGCACCAATCATACAGCAGGATGTCCTGAGGAGATTACTTACTGGAACAAACCATGTGACTAATGTTTCTGCAATAATGTTGCTTTGCTGCTATTGCACTTTATAAGCTTAGCTTCTGAGAATGATTTCAACCCCATAATTAACATATGGTTCAAAATCTGCATTTCATAATTCAACTAAACTACTTGGTTCTTTTGAAATTTCCATAGATAATTGGGTGCTTGATAACTCCCTGAGATCAGGACTATCAGGGAAGGCAACATTTCTGCATTTTATTCCTATCTTGTCTTGGCTACATTGAATTGTTTATGCCTTTCCAGAGAAAGAAAATCAATGCGGGTCTGAACAACAGAGAAAATATTGAAAACACTGGTTTATTGGGGATTTTTTTAACATTGTACAAAGTCAGGAACTCCTTCACGACCCTTATCAGTCACTGCAGGCATTTTGGCAGGTTTGTAAATGTATCAATCATTCCAGTATGCATGCACAACAGCTTTTGTATTTACAATGCCTTATCAAAGTCCTCATGTGAGTGTTATGTAACAGAATTCAAGCTGCAATTTGTGCTCCCAGAATGCAGACACATGCACTATCATTTTCCCAGAGCTTAACAACAGCCCATTTCTGCCTGTTGGCTCAAAATACGTGGATTATCCCCCCACTCCCAACAGCTACTGTTGAAGTGCTTTACCAGTATCTGAGCAGGTGACTGAGAGAGTCAGAGAGACTGGTGGTGTTTCATCCTCTTCAGCCTGTTACCCCCCCCACCCCCCACCCCGAGATACTCAGCCTCAGAGAGCAGTTCTTAGTGTCTGAATGAATAAAAACTCAAGGATAAAATGAAAATTAGAATTAGCTTTATTGTCATATGTACTCAAATGAATACAGTGAAAAGTTTACAAATCACACACACACCATCTTAGGTATGAAGGTAACTAGGTACAGATTCTTAAGCACAAAGCCTTAGGGGAATAAAAAGTAAAGAAATTAAAAGTCCAGCATTACAGATCACACGAATAAATTAGAAAAATAAATAAATGAACAGTTCAGAATAATAGTCCTTCCAGCCCAGTCCATGCCAGCACCTAGCCTTCAGACTGCACCAGGCTTGATCTTGAAGCTGGGAGACTGCTCTGGAATCATCTTGAGGCCGGATGTCCATGCTGAGGCCACACTGGACCAGAAGATCACCGTGCTGGGCTGCCGAGAGACTGCCACGCCAAGCCAGGAAACCGACACGCTGGGCCGGGAGACCGCCACGTTGGGCCGGGAGACCACCATGCTAGGCTGAGAGACTGCTAAGCTGGGCTGGGAGACCACAATGCTGTGGTTGAGGTTTGGGTGAGGGGCATTGCAGTAGGAAAATAAGATAAATAGCAAAGAATCTGGGAAAAATAAGTCTTAAACCTGAAAAAATTGACATCGGAGCAGTGATGATGCTTAAAGAACTCTAGTTAGGTGATTAAAACTTTTTACAATCATATAAAGTTCGTACTTAATTATGATCTTTAGGAACAAAATTAAAATTAACTAAACAGATGATTAAAGGGTTCATAAATTTGATTGAAACTAAATTTTACAAACATAAATAATAAGTAAGAATTAAATAACTAACAGCATAATTGAATTGATGAAAACAAGGAAGACTATTGTGGGAGCCAGCACAATTAGGATAAGACAAAATATTGATTTTTATTTATTGAAATAATTTAAAAAGCAATGTTGTAGGGCACTGGCAACAGTACTGGGAAAGGGGGAGCATTTCCAATTGGACAGGCTACACTCAAACTGATCTGGGACCCAGATCTTGCTGAACTGAATAAATAAGAAAATAGACAGCATTGACAGCTAGTGAACCATATTGATGGAAAGGTTCAGGAAAGGGTAAATCCAAAAGCAGTAAGAAAAATGTCAAGACCATAGAACAGTGTAGTGATTTGGATAAAAATAAAATAAAGCAGAACGCATCAGCAAATTAGTGCAAGCATAACAAATGTAATAATGTAATGGTGTTACTAAGTTAATGTCTGAAATTTTTTTTTAAAAGTCACCTAAATGTACTCCATCTTAATGTTTTGAAACAATGGCAACAACATAGATGAATTAATAGTGCAGACAGAAAATAATTAGTTTTGACCAAATCATTACTGAGACGTAGTCACAAAGTGAGCAAGGTCGAGAAAAACAATTCCAAGATACTTGACTTTCAAAAGAAATTGGCAACATGGAAAACAGTAAGTGGGTAGCCCAAATAACAAAGGATGGGATATAAACAGTTATGTTAAAGGATCTTATCTAAGAAGTCTTTAAATGATTGAAGATTGAAGCCCCATTACCACTCTCTTTTGTTTTGCATCAGTAAATTTTCAGTCATTTAACTTTTCTTGTCCTTGACTCTGTCACAGCTCTCCCCTTTTACTCTTTGTCCCAGTTTACCCTACTTTAACTAAATTAAAACCTGTTATGTTGCTAACCTTTTCCAGCTCAGAGAGAAATGAGTCACAGACCTAAAATGTTAAATATTTCTCTCTCCAGAAATTCTGCCTGACCAGCTGAGTGTTTTCAGCACTTTCCATCTCTAAGCACATTTTGAACATTTTCTTGTGTTTGTGGGACCAGAGATGGAGGCCTGGAGTTGCACAAGAGTTGTACGTTGGATAGCAAAGAGAGTCTGCAAACTGCTGCTTTAAATTACAGGTATATTTCCTGTTCTGTTCCATTTAAACGGTTTGAAGAAAAGATGTTCAATAATCGTGACATTTTCAGAAATTGGGCTGGATCAGCTGCATGGCTACAGCAATTACAATGATAAACTATGAAACTTACGAAGACTGGAGGAGCAATGTTTTAAATGTACTGAAGCCAGAATGTTTTATTATTGTGATGGCCTTCCTACGGGATTGAATGTCTTACTAAACGAATGAAGTGGCCTTGCTCACAATAGTCTCTCAACTGCAGAGCTATATTGTATAGCTGCTCTGCTGAAGCTATAGTATCATAATTTATTTCTCAATTGCACTGCACTGGAACTGATTTACCTTTTTGCTTCTGCCACTATCTTCCTCCAGTGTGTTTATTAATGATAACTAGTCATCGGAATTGCTTAGTATAGATCCCATCACTTAACTCATCTCTGCTTGTCCTGGACACTCACCTGTATCGGGCAAATGCTGCTCTCTACATGCAATTGCCATTCATACTGATTACAAACACACCTCATAAGCTATAGGAAAATATGTTGACAAGACATAGACCCATATAGCATGGGAATAGACCCTTTGGTCCAACAGTCCATGCCAAACATAATCCCAAACTAAGCTAACCCCACCTGTCTGCTCCTGGCCCCTCCAAACCTTTCCCATTTATGTACATATCCAAGTGTCTATTAAACATTGTAATTGTGCCCATTTCCACCACTTCCTCAGGAAGTTCATTTCACACATAAACTACCCTCTGTGTAAAAAATTTGTCCCTCATGATTTTTTAAAATCTCTCTCCTCCCACCTTAAAACATGCCCCTAGTCTTGAAATCCCCCATCATATGGAAAAGACACCTATCATTAACCCTATCTATATCCTCATGATTTTATAAGCCTCTGTACAGTCACCGTCTCAACTTCCTAGCCTATCCAGCCTTTCTTTATAACTCAAACCTTCCACTCCAGGCAACATCCTGGTAAATTTCTTCTGAAAACTCTCCAGCTTAATAATGTCCTTCCTATAACTGGGTGACCAGAACTGGACACATTACTCCAGCAGAGACCTCAGTAACATCCTGTACAATCTCAACATGATGTCCCAACTCCTATACTCAAAAGGACTGAGCAATGAAGACAAACATGCTAAATACCTTTTAAACCACCCTGTTGGGTAAAGGGACAGAGAGGAAATTGCATTTATTCAGTACTTTTCACAACTTCAGCACATTTCAGGAAATGAAACAATTTTGATGGGAAAAATTTCTTCATGCACGGCCACTCAACTCACATCCATAGCCCAGAAGACAGCAACATCTTGAAGCACTGCCTATGTTATTTGAATGACATTGTTCACTTCATGTAATAGAAATCACCATGTTAGCCACACAAGTAGCACCCTAAAGGAGGGGGTGTGGGGAGGGGGGTGGATGCTGCTTGCTGCAGTGAATAGACATCAGCACCCCGAGGGACACAAACAGATTTCTCTTCCTTGAAATGTAGTGCCTGCACAAATGTAGGAAATTAGGCAATCAAGCTGTGCATAGCAAGCTGCCAAGGATAGCAGTGCGTACAATCATTTTCCTTAACAATCCTAGTGACAGTTCTAAAGCCCTGTTTCCCCATCCCTTTTGCAGCAATTCTGTAACTGGAACAGTTTGTACTCACACTTAAAGCAGCCCTGCTATCTCCAGTCACCCTGACAGCTCTTAACTTTCCTGCCACTCTTCCAAGGGCATTGCTTTCTCCTTGCAGTGGTCCCTTCTGTCGCTGGTGCTGCTGAAACTGCCGTCTGATTGGCCATGAAGCTTGGAGAGGCAGACCACTACTTTTAATTGGACACTGGAGGCCACTTAATTGGTCGCTGCTGGTAAATCTATTACTACAACCCTGCTGTCTGCCTCAGGACAGTCATTGGTCCTAATGTTGGGCCTAAAGGTAAGATCCCAGTCATTGTCTCTTCTTGTTAGGAAGAGTAATGCTAGAGGCCATCATCTAAGATAATAACCATTAAGTCCAAACAGGAGTTTAGCAGAAGTTTCCTTCCCCAGAAATTGTTAAGAATGTGGAATTTGTTACGACAGACAGTAGTTGAGGCAACAGTATAAACACACTAAGGGGGAAGATGGATAAATATATGAGACAGCAGGGGATGGAGGACCATGTTGACAGTTAGATCAGGAAGAATGGGATGAGTGTACCATTATAGAATGGTAAACTCTAAACTCAATGCAAGTTAGATTAAAATGAGGTTGAGCATAATTCCCTGGTGGAAAATATACTGTAGGCATTGAGCAGAGGGCACTTTCTTGGCTGCTTCAAGGGACTTCTTATAACTGTGCTGTTGGGTTCTTCCTGGTCACAACTGAAATTCCCAACATGGATTGACTACTCTTATCTTTGGTTTTTGAAGGTAAAATTGGATGAAAAGCAAGATGCCTGGGATCCCTTACATGTTTACCACATTATTACAGACCATATGTGCCACTATCATTGGACAGAGAATGCATGGCAGACACGATTGGTACTTGGTGTATCATGGCCATGCTAGAGGTTTTTGCCTGACATTTCTTTTAGTGTTGAAATGAAATGAGTCTTCATTAATCCCAGGAAATACATTTGCCCTTCACAGAATTAAAACACTGTTAATCTCTGTGGTACAAAGGCGGATTTGGCCACCTGATTGTGATAGTTTCCTGGTCACCATGTGGAGGGGAGATTCTGGTCAAGATGGCGGCAGAGTAGCAGCACAGCATGTGGGCTCCTGGACCTGGGGCTCATCTGCTTTCACTTCTTTTTCCTTCTTTCTCTGCCTTTTCAAAAAAAAAAGTTTTACCTTACTTACCTTCTGTGGAGAGCTTGGATGGCCCAATGGCAGCGGTGGTGGAGGGAGTTGAGTTTGTGTTCGCGGTAGTGGAGGAGGGAGGTGAGCTTGGGCCAAGTGCCCGGTGCAGGGCCTGACAGATTCAGCAGCGGCTGCATTGCTGAGATCAGCCAAGGTGCTGGGTCCACCGCTTTTCGACAATTATATCAATGATTTGGATGTGAACATATGGTTAGTAAGTTTGCAGATGACACCAAAATTGGAGGTGTAGTGGACAGTGAAGAAGGTTACCTCAGAGTACAATGGGATCTTGATCAGACGGGATAATGGGCCAAAGAGTGGCAGACGGAGTTAAATTTAGATAAATATGAGGTGCTGCATTTTGGAAAGGCAAATCAGGGCAGGACTTACACACTTAATGCTAAGGTCCTGGGGAGTGTTGCTGGCCAAAGAGATCTTGGAGTGCAAGTTCATAGTTTCTTGAAAGTGGAGCCACGGGAAGATAGGATAGTGAAGAAGGAATTTGGTACACTTGCCTTTATTGGTCAATGCATTAAGTATAGGAGTTGGGATGTCATGTTTCTGCCAAACAGGGCATTGGTTAGGCTACTATTGGAATACTGTGTCACTTCTGGTCTTCCCGCTGCAGGAAGGATGTTGTGAAAGTTGAAAGGGTTCAGAAAGGATTTACAAGGATTTGCCAGGGTTGGAGGGTTTGGCCCACAGGGAGAAGCTGAATAGACTCGGGTTTGTTTCCCTGGAGTGTCAGAGGCTGAGGGGTGACCTTACAGAGGTTTATAAAATTGTGAGGTGCACGGATAGTGTAAATAGACAAGGTCTTTTCCCCAGGGTGGGGAGTCCAAAACTGGAGGGCATGGATTTCAGGTGAGAGTGGAAAGATTTAAAAGGTCCTAATGGGCAATATTTTCATGCAGAGAGTGGTGCGTGTATGGAATGGGAGATGGTGGAGCCTGGCACAGTTACAACATTTGAATGGCATCTGGATGGGTACATGAATAGGAAGGGATTAGAGGGATATGGGCCACACGCTGGCAAATAGGACTAGATTAATTTAGGATATCTGGTCAGCATGGACGAGATGGACCGAAGCGTCTGTTTCCGTGCTGTTTATCTCTATGACTCTAAGTGTGGACTCATGGCAGCCTCATCATCAGTAGAAATGAGATGATGCCAAAGAACTTGGTTCCGCACAGCAGTGAAGGGACTCAAGGCTAGCTGATTACTTCATGTTGGTGTTGGTCTCAGCATCAGGGTGGAAGAGCCCAGATCCAAGTCTGTGGCTAAGCACTTAAGAAGGACAGAAATGTTGAACTTTTAACTTTACTTCTTTATTTTTCTGCATTATACTGAACATTTTGTATCGAGTTACCTTTGTACTTAAGATGGTGCTGGGGAATGGCGACTTTTCATTGTATTCCTGTATCCCTGTACTTGAGTACACCTGACAATAAAACCTAATTCTAATTCTAATTCTAAGATTGATAGTGGCTCTCGTAATCATGCTGGCACACCACTGTGCCAATGCTGCCAGTGAAAATTGACTACGTGTTACCAAACTATATTTCAAAACCCGTGTGAGTGCGGAAATCCATCAGATTCATTTCTCGATGCTTTCTGTATAATTAGACTGTGTAATTGCCAAACAAGAATCCAGAAACAGAGTCACTGTCACTCTGTACTTAATTGCCATGATTGGGAAAAATTATAAAACAAAGCAGATTTCATTATCAGCTGCAACAGCAAGAAGATGGAAAAATGTTTATATGTAATCATTTTATGATAATTGAGCGAAATCATTGAAACTCGAGTCAGGACGAAAGCAATGGTATAATGATTGAATACAGTTGATATAATATTACTTACAGGTGAATTAGATACATGTTCAGTAAACATATTTAAATTGTAATCTGCCCACTAATACTTCCCAGCTAATGTAGGGCACACAAGGTTGACTCAGAATGCATTGTAGTACACCATCCCGGTTTGTCTTATGTTGAAGTACCTGAAGCTGTTGTTATTCATGAAGATTTTCTTCATTGAGTTAATTCACAATTTTAGTCAGGAATTTTATTTCATAATCACTTGTGCAAAGACTTGCTTTATGAAAGTGCAATCCAAAAGATTGCACGTGCCATCTGTGATATTTTAACAGCAGGATATTTGCATTAACATATTTATGTACATGTCATTTAAATGGGACTCAATTAAAGGGTGTGTTACCATTGGCGGTAGATTTTGAGCCCCAAAGTTCAAGGTTCGAAAATTACTCCAGGTTTTGAGTGCAAACTTTCAGTGCTGTCGCTCCAGTGCAGTCGTCGTCTTCATCATCATTGGTGGTCCCTCACAAATGAGGATGACTCTCTTCCATTGTCAGGGTCTGTACAGACTGATGTGGCTACCGCAGGCTCTGTTATACTTGGGGCAGAAGGTGGTCACAGGAAGGAGTGGGTGGGGCATTGGTTGGTAGCACACTCCTTTTCACCAAGCTTCCACTTTTATCCCCGACGGTAAGTCCCAAGGTGCTCAACGGCTTCCCGAATACTCCTCCTCCATTTTGGATGATCTTGGATATGCTGCACATCACCAGTGAGGCCTTGAGGGTATCACTGAAGCTCTTCCACTGTCCATCTGGGGCTTGCCTGCCATTTTGGAGCTGGGAGTAGAGCACCTGCTTGGTGAGTCTCATGTCGGTCATGCTGACGACGTACCCAGCCCGTCGTAGCCAATCAAGTGCCTCGATGCTGGGGATATTGACCTGGTCGAGGACGCTGGTGTTGGTGCGTCCTTCTTCCCAGCAGATACACAAGATCTTGCACAGGCAGCATTGATGGTACAGCTCCAACGCCTTGAGGTGTCTCCTCTAGCGCAGTAGTGAAGGAGCACCACCCTACTGCTTGTTTAGGTTAATTTTAAAGAGTCACATAGCATTAGTTTAAAGAGAAGCAGGGATGATTTCCAGGGTGCTAGCAATAATTATCCCTCAATCGACAGAAAATGTCTGGTCATTAACATATTGTCAGTTGTGGGAGTTTACTGGGTACAAAATAGTTTGCTTTGTTTTCTTTATTATAGCAGTGACTACAAATCAAAAGTACTTCATTGACTGTAAAGTGTTTCGCGATGTTCAATAGTAATGAAAAGTGCTATAATCATGAAAACCTATCTCCTCTTCGTTTCCTACTTTACCCAGTTTGAAAGATCAGTTCCTTGCATCACAGCATGGTTTGGCAACTGCTCTCCCCAAGACCACAAGAAACTACTGAGTCATGAACATAGCCCAGGCTATTTCACAAACTAGCCTTCCATCCATTGACTCCACCTATAGTTCCATCTGCCTTGGGAAAGAAGTCAACATAATCAAAGATCCCTTCCATCCCAGTTATATACTCTCATCCACCCTCTTCTGTCAGGCAGAAGATATTACAGTTTGTGTACACATACAAATAGATTCAATAACTTGACTTGATAGAGGTGTACAAAATGGTCAGAGGTATAGATACAGGGGACAGCCAGAGACTTTTTTCCTAGGGTGGAGGTAGCTATTACGAGGGGGCATAGTTTTAAAGTGAGTGGAGGTAGATATAGGGGAGATGTCAGAAGTAGGTTCTTTACTCAGAGAGTGGTCGGGGCATGGAATGCATTGCCGGAGAGGGTAGTGGAGTCGGCCTCATTAGGGGCATTTAAGCGGCTATTAGATAGGCATATGGATGATAGTATAAGGTAGGAGTGGAGGTTAGATAGACCTTAGGTTTAGGGTAAAAATTCGGCACAACATCGTGCTGTACTGTTCTATGTTCTATAACATCTTCTTCACTGCTGTTGAAGGGACCTCTCAAATGTTAATTCTGATCTCTCTCACTCTCTCTCTACACCTTCTGTGCTGATGTAACACTTTTTTGCACTCTGTCTGCCACCCTGATGCACTATGTATGGTCCAAAAATCTGTCTATATAGCATGCAAAACAACCCTTTTCACCGTATCTCTGCATCTCAGTACATGTGACACCAATAAGTCAATCAATCAATCATAACAGAAATAACAATGGTTTAGATTAAAGATTTAGATCTGTACACTCCTCTGGAATGTTATGACTGACCCATTATTATCTATTGCCCACAATGATTTAGTTCTACTATTTGGGCAAACCAAGATATTTTTCTTTTTGAAGCCAGGATTTCTTAATGGTGAAAGGTTTTCCAACTTAGTGGCAACTCAGTCAAGACTGCAAAGTTTAATGTTTGAAAACAGTTAAGGGAAGGCAGAGGTATTGTGGTAATGTTGCTAGACTAGTAATTCAGAACTCCAGGCTAATGTTATGCAGGCCTGAGCACAAATCCCACTAAGTAAGTTGATGAAAATTGAATTCAATAAAAATAAATCTGAATAAATTCTAATGGCAACCACTGTTGATTGCTTTATCAACCCATCTGGTTCATTACTGTCCTTTAGAAAAGGAAATCAGCTGTCCTTTCTCAGTCTAGACTACGTTTGGATCAAGCCCCACAAAAGTGTTGTTAGATTGTATTTGTCCTATGGGGAATTAGGAATGGGCAATAAATTCTAGCCTAGTCAGTGATGTCCCCATCCTGGAAAAACAATTGGGTCATATTGAATAAAATACCATATTTCCTTGATGCATGTTTCAAGAGCTGGCAGTCAATTCTGCTAGAATCCTCCTTAGGTAGATATGGTGCCACCAACCTTTCTTCTCATGTTAGTTTGCAGATTTTACCAGTACTTAGTGGGGAATGAATAATTATTAAATAAGCCTTAAGCAGTAGAGGTAAGTCACTCAATAACAAGAAGTAGTTTATTATAACTGGTTACATTAAGACCGGTTAATGCCATTAACACTGGGTAAGAGATAATATATATACTACATTGCTGTAGACTGTAGAGCTTATTAACTTGGAACTGACTCAAACACGCTTGTCCAACTGACCACCTGAAGGGTAGAATGCAGCCTGTCAAAGGGTCTTACCCAGTCTGTGACCCGCGCACAAATACATGTAAGTACAGATAGAAGATTTTCTCTCAGGTCATTCCTTTCCCACCTTTGCTGCTGATATGCTCACTTGCTGGCTGAGGGGGAAATTAGTGAGCGAGAAGGCAAAGTAAGTAAAGGAGAGGGAAGTGAATGAGATGGCAGAAATAACGAGCGGGAGACTTGTTGAGGCAGGACATCTCGTGAGGGATGTTGAGAGAGAGAGTGAGAGTGGGTGGCAGATATAGTGAAGGAGTGAGAGATTGATGGATAGTGAAAGAGTGCAGGACAGAGCAGAGAAAGTAAGAGGGGGAATGATCAGTAGATAGTGAAGGAGTGGTATTAGGGGAGTGAGTCAGAGGGAGTTTATGTGCAGTTGTGTGAGGAGGGTGGAGTATGAGAGTGTGGGAGGGAGGAAGCAGGAGTGACGGGGTGCGGAGTGTGTCTGTGTGTGTGTGTTGGGGGGGTTGTGGGACGAAGCGGGAGTGGGTACATGTCTGGAAGGAAGGGAATGAAATGGGGAGTGGGAATGCCTGTTTGTGGGAGGGAGAGCATGAAAGGGGAATGGGAGTGTGAAACCTGACACTGAGTGAAGCAGACACATTTCTGTCTTTTCCCTCCTCCCCTAACAAGAAAGTAGGTGAAGGAGAAGCATGAAAAGGAGCCTGCTTCCAATCCCAACTTCTGCCGATGCTGTCTTGGAGTATGTGCCACCAGAGGCAAAAGCGAGATCAGTGTTATTTAAACCCAAATACTTAACTCAGCCTTAATCCCTCCCCTTCCCTGGTGATCAAAGGCCTAACCTAGACCCCTCAGTGAGAGAAAAATTGAAATATGGCTCAGTGCAAAAAGCTTGGACAAATCTGCACTAGAGCAACAGACTAGCTCCTCTCAGAGATAGTTGTTCATCAGTGGTTGCAGCTATTTCAAAGCTTCGTGTTAACCCTTTCAGCCCAACTGCCTTGCAGAACAAAGAAGCGTACAGGAATAACCAAACATGGCAGAAGGATGACTGAGACAACAAGGCGTAGAGCTGGATGAACACA